>NW_006204667.1:1403141-1406545 GCF_000334495.1 Tupaia belangeri chinensis | reverse complement strand
GAAGCGCCGTAGGTGCTGAGGCTTCCTGCCCGCCGAGGCGTGGGCACCCCACACCTCAGGTAGTCCCCCCTGCACCCCCAGCCCCCCCAGCCTCCAGCCAAGGCAGGCGGCGGAGAGCGTGGATGCAGCCTTGGGGCTGACCCCGGTGCGCGGTCCGGCCACCGCTCTGCTGCGTGGCAGCCCAGCCCTTACCAGCCCTGGGCGCACGCGGCGCTGCCTGCGGGCGGCACTCCTGGGGCCCGGTGTCACAGGGCAGGGATCGATGGGCGTGGCCCCACAGGGGTCGGCCAGGGACTGCAGGCTCTGACCTCCAGGAGCTAGGAGGATTTACAGCCCTAGCGAGTCTTGCTGCCGGTGGCGATGGGCTTTTCTTCTACTCCTCGGTGCTGGAACAGAGGGCGGGGCAGGCCAGGGAGAGCGCTGGAGCCATCCGAGATAGAGGCCTGGAGTGGCCACACTCCTGCCTCCTGCCGGACAGCTCCGCTCCGCCCGCGGCCATCGGGCCTGTCCACCCAGAGCCCTAAGAACGTTTTCTGTTTCCCTTTCCTAGAATAAGAAAGGAAACGGCAGAAAAGACCTATAGCCTGCTTTGCCACCTTACCTTGAAATAGATCAACTCAATATTTTTATATAAAAGTGGTTTGGACACTTGTAAAAACATTCCAACCATACAGAAGGCTGTGAAAGGAAGAGTCCGTCTGCTCTGCGCTGGCCTGGCCTGGCTTTCAGCAGTCAGTGGGTGGACAGGGTGTGACCTAAACAGGGTCCCGGCCCTTTGTCAGAGACCCATGGTAGGAGCATTGAGTCTGCTAGTGCAGGAAGAGACCAGGAGCCCTTGTGTTCCCTAGTGCTGACATGGCAGAATATCTTACTTGGAGGAGATGAAAATGTCTCTCACAGATAAAGAAAATTATGAGTAACACTTGGGAATTTGCACAGAAACTTGTGGACCCAAGACAAAGGAGGGAACATTTGCCCCCTCTTTATGAGCACACATAGATGTATGCTACGCCCTTGTCCTGGAATGTTTTGTGTGTGTATGGATAAAATGGTAATATACACTAGG
Organism: Tupaia belangeri chinensis; assembly: GCF_000334495.1. Classification (NCBI taxonomy): domain Eukaryota; kingdom Metazoa; phylum Chordata; class Mammalia; order Scandentia; family Tupaiidae; genus Tupaia; species Tupaia belangeri. Next base: position 1,405,479 of record NW_006204667.1, on the reverse strand, counting down.
TATGATTTTATATGTATGTATATGTATACATATGCATGCATGTATGTGTTTGTGTGTGCTCAGACGTCTAGCACACCTCTCCCTTGAGCCTTTTTATGTAGGTGTTTCTGGCTCACTGGCTATAAACACTCCACTAGAATGCCTGTCTACTTGTATGGATTTGTCAACCGGGATGAGTACGTTACTTGTTTTAAACATCCTCAAGCTCCTCTGGGACTCTGAGACATAAGTTAGAAGACAAATGTTTTCAGTTAGGGGGATTTCATGCATTAGAAAACAATAATGTTAGACTATAACATGTATTTGGTGGCAGTTGGTCAACTTTCCTGGCAGGATGTTGGATACAGGGTGAAGTGGTTCACACATTTAGAAGACTCCTGATGGGCAGGCTGATTAAAGTGAGCTGGCCTTGCGCTGTCTGTGGACCTAACGCGTAGGTAGTAATACCTAATCTTGCAGCTCTTGAGGGAGCCCTGGGTTGTTACTCTTCAGGCTTTTCTACACTTGGTGCAGACAAGTGAAACTTAGTATGTTGAAGAGGCCTTTAGAGGGCTTTTTGGAGAAAGGACATAGCCTGTGTTTTATGTTCCTGCATTACACTTGTGCTGTTTGTCTCTGTGGGTAGTGGTTAGCGTTGGTACCTTTTCGCCTTACTGATGGAGGTGATGGGGTGATATGTGTGGGAATGTTGGAAGGTGACGGGATCTTCTACTAGCAGCACAGACTAACATTAAAACTGTCCTAGGCTTTGGCCCTGCTCTGGATCCTAGGGCTTAGATGGGGGTCTCCCCACACTTATCCACACTTTCATCCTTCCGGAACACACACTTACACAGCTTCTGGAGCTTTGGGTTATGCAAGGAAATACTGTTAGTGGGGGCAGATGCTGCATGCTCCTTCCTCTCATTCTTTTTCCATGGAGTCAACCAGGTAGGAAAATTGGTTAAGCACATGCCTGGGGTGATTTATTTTTATTTTCATGGGCATATTGCCTTTGCTCATTGTCCTTTGTCTTTAGCTATTTTTTGCTAAGGTGCTGAAAGGCCATCTCTGATGTCAGACACGAACATTCAAAATTATAGGCATTATTTACTTTCTTATTTTAACCTTGCAAACTCAGAAGTGTGGGAAAGAGAGAAATCGCTGTAACTCACCCGTGCGCCAAAATAGTTACTCCAGTGAAATATTTCAATTCTATTGATTGAGTCATGAATTTGGATATAAAATTCTTCCAGCTTTCATTAGTCTTCCTAAATCTCTGGGCTGGGAAGCTGTAGAGTCTGACAGACCGGATCATAAATCCTTCCTGTGCTGCTTTCTAGTTATGGTCTTCAGTCAATGTTCAGAGCTTGCGAGGCTTCATTTGCCTCATCTGCGAAATGGGAATCATGTTATTTAAAATCATACGGTGGTTGGTTCAAGACAGGTGCTTGGCACCTAGGGGGTACTTGTAATTGTGTTTATTTTCTTTCATTTTATTCCTGCAATGTCTTGAAGTTCTTGTTTTCATACTCAAAAGCTTGAGAAGGGATGTGAAGTGTGTGTTTTGGAAGGGTTGACATATGGGTAGGTGTGGGCCCCAGGGTGCAGAGCAGAGCCCTGGACAGTGCTGGCCTTAGTCCGTGCTGCTGGTGGAAGAGAGCAGGGGGACATGGTGTGAGGGAGGCCCAGGACGTGGACAAGTCACTACCTGCAGAAACTATTGGCAGATGTTTATCTGAGGGGCCTGGTGACTCTTCCAAGAAGGTGCAGTCAGGAAGTCCCCTTGTTCCTTGGGCTGTCTAGGCGTGGAGGCCTAGCTGCTGGTGGAGGGGAAGGCACCGATGGCCCAGCCCTCCTGTACTGAAGTAGGGTGCCTTTCACTAAAGGCAGTCGCTTACCTGGCTGGGTCAGACTAGGTGTTCCCTCCTGGGCAGTTCCTCTGTAACTTACTTTGTTACAGGTTCCTGTGGCATTTGGGCCATTTTCAGTGCAGGTAGGGCACACCCAGGGTGAGACCAAGGGTAGACCAAGGTGTCTGCAGCCACCTGTCACCCAGCAGTGGTGGCTTCCGCTGGGACTGCTCTCACCATCTCTGCCAACCCAGCCGGGGCTCTCTGGTGTCAGGCCCAGTGCCCTAATGCACTGTTGTGTGGGGACACTGCAGCTCCCCAGGGAGGCCAGGACACTCTGGCGGGCGCCGAAGTTGCCTCTTCGGGGCAGGCCCCCGCTGCCGGGCGCAGACACCACGGCTCCGCTAAGCCCATTAATAACCCGAGGGCGCTGCTACCAGACAGCGCAGCCGCAGCAGAGCCGGCTGGGCTCCCGCGGCTGGCCGGCCCCCCCCCCCCCGCCCCCG
>NW_006204667.1:1401908-1402920 GCF_000334495.1 Tupaia belangeri chinensis | reverse complement strand
CCGGCGGGCCCCCCGCGGCTGCCGGCCCCTTCCCGCCCGGTCCGAGTGGAGGGATGGTGGCGCCCATCGCCACCCGGCCCAGAGGGGGGGTCCCCTGCGGGCTGGCTGCTCTGGGGGAGCCCCGGAGAGAGACAGCCTTACTCGGTTTGCAGTACAAGATCATCTCAGCCTCGGGATCGGCCTTTTGGACAGGCTTGGGGCGCTCCAGTGAACCAGCACTCTGATCATTAAAGACCCATTACTCTGATCATTAGGTTTTCTAGCAGTTTCCCTTTGGCTTGTGGGAAGAGCTTGCATGCCAGCACAGGCACCTCAAACCTGCCAGAGCAACCCCCTGTGCCCACAGTCTCCTCCTGGCTGGAAGGTCCGAAGTGGGCGCTGTGGGGCTCTTCAAGGCCCCCAATTCGGGCGCACTGTCTGCGATCGGACCTGGGGCTCTGTCTCCACCGGTGCCAGGCCGACTCTGCGTTGTCTTACGCGGCCCGGAAAACCACCGTGTAACTCCCTGGGCAAGGAGAGTAGGAATGGTGCCCCAAGTCAGACGGGTCGACCACCTACCCTGATGGTCAAAGAGGAAAGTGAAATACCGGGCCGACGCGCCCAGCGCAGGCGCTCTCGGAGATACGGATTATGCTCAGGCGAGAGGGGCGAAAGGTCAGAGAGGATGAGAGACAGAGAAAGCGAAAGGGAGAGGAAGAGAAAGAGGCAGGAGGGAGATGGAGAACTGAACTGGGACAAGCCCGTGGGTTGAAGCGAATGCAAGGAGGCTCTCTGCATCCAAGACCTGAAAGCATTTGGGGGAGACTGGGCCCCACACAGTACCGGGTAGATTTGGGTGTGGCAGTATGAAGGGAGCAGCGTGGGGTCCCCTGTTCTATTCCCAGTTGCTCTGGCGCCCCTAGTGTGTCACGTCCTAGCAGGTGACTTACCTGGCCAGGTAGGAATGCTGTTTCTCTCTTCTCTGGGGTTTACCCGAGGGTGGGCCACCCGTGCTGCCAGGTTAACTCTTTCC
>NW_006204667.1:1338092-1401709 GCF_000334495.1 Tupaia belangeri chinensis | reverse complement strand
CGGGGCCCCCCCCCCCCGCTGCGCCGGCTCGTGGGCACGAGCAGCGCGGCGGCCGCTGCGCCCCCGCCTGAGCTGCCAGAGTGGCTGCGGGACCTCCCACGGGAGGTGTGCCTGTGCACCAGCACCGTGCCCGGGCTGGCCTACGGCATCTGCGCAGCGCAGAGGATCCAGCAGGGCACCTGGATCGGGCCCTTTCAAGGTGTGCTCCTGCCCCCGGAGAAGGTGCAGGCGGGCACCGTGAGGAACACGCAGCATCTCTGGGAGGTAAGTGGCCCTCGGTCCAGCACCCTGCCATCCAGCTGGAGTCTTGGCGGGTACCAACTTCCAGGAGAGCCCCCCTTGGCTCCCAGACGGAGGTGCGAAATAGATTTCCCTGGCTCCGTGACTGCCTAGTGTCTGAAGCAGCAAAGAGGCCAGCAAAACTGGGGGTGTGGCAGAGCAGTAACCGGCCAGGATGCCAGGCCTACAGGTGTCTGAAGATAGTCACCTTAAACTGCCTGTGTGGCAGCGGAAATGGATTTGGCCTTGGGTCTCTGAACCAAACTGAGGAGAGGACATGGAACAGAGAAGGCTGGCTGGCAGGGAAGATGCCCTGTTCTGAGTTACTGCAGTGTTTTTCTGTATTTCTGCACACCTGCAGGGAGGAACACGGCCCAGGGAGGGGGGAAAGCATCAGGCTCCTCTTGTCAGTTTAAAAACAGTTTTGGACATGCTGAATGTGGGAGACCACAACAAACTTCCTAACGGGCCACGTATCCAAATTAAGCAATCATCACTGTGAATCTGAGGCCACGAATGCTGCTTCTTCTCTGGCGAGGTGAAATTATCAGGTCTTTATCAAGACAGAGGATCACAACACGGGAAACACTGAGTACTTTGGTATAACCTAACTGACCGTGAGATTTCAATGGCACAATCTCACTTGGTGGTATTATTTTAAAATAACCTATGTGAAAAATGTCAACCTGCGATGACCCCCAAAGCTCTGTGGTGGATTACTGGGGCCCACTCCTGATGGGGAGGGGGTACCAACTTCAGCCACCACTACCCATAGAGAGTTGTCTATGGACTACAAGATGCTAGAAGACACACCCTTAAGCAATGTGTGAATCTGACTGTCGCCAGGTGACATAATGAAGTGGGAAGACCCCCCAAAGAAAGTTCTTTGGAATGTCCAGGGCCAAACTGACATAGATTTCTGGCCTCCACTTATGGGTCATTTCTGTGACAGTTTGACCCTCGTGTTTGGCTCAGTGACCTGCCAAGGCGATCATTTTCTGTGAACTGCCTCATCGTCACTAAATAAAACTCATGGAACTCAGTAATCTACTACGTTCTTGCTGATCACTCCCTCTGGCCAGTGAGGCGTCAGGCCCTGGAGGCACAGAGTGGTGGAAAACAGATGTGTTGTCCAGAACCCTGTGCCTGCAGAGCTCCTTGCTGGTGGAGAAGCTGTCTGTGAGCCCATAGATGAGAACACCGCAGCCCAGGGCTACCTACCCTGCAGGTAATTGCTGCAGCCCTGGCCCAGCTCCCAGGGTCTCATTTATTGCTGAGCTATTCTCAGAAAACGGTCACACATTTTTACTTTGTCCGGATAAGACTTCTAAGTGGGCATATTTATGTTACCAAATAGAATGCGGTTTTTTTTGTTGTTGTTGTTGTTGCTGGTTGGTTTGTTTTAACGAAAGTTTGGATAGGAAACCAGGGTCAGAGAAAATGCTTGTACGTAGATACTCAGAGGTACATTAGAAGTTAGAGCTCTTAGGAAAAACTGACAAGTGGGAAATTATCAAAGCATCTGGTTTTGAGACATTTCCTCGTGGGTTTTTGTTTCTGACTAATTAGTTGTAACCTTTAATGTGGTTTAAAGTTTATAAAACTCTTCCAGGCACTTTCATGTTCCAGTGGTGTTATTAGGAAGCCTTAATACCACACAGTTAAAGGTCTGCCAATACTTTTCTGGGGAGATCCTAGAGCGATTGTTCAGTGGTACAGATTTGTTCTATCTGAAATGTTAAAACGGAACACGTCTGCACTGCCCTCGGATACCTGTCTATTTTTAGAGTGCCAGGGGACGAAGCCATAAACATGAAAAAAAAAAAAATCCCACAGTTCATTTTTTTTTTTTTTCCCTAGAAGACTCTGAATGATTGGGATGTTGGCAGGAGGCCACTACACATGTAGAATGTAATAAGAGATATTAACACGGAAAACTCTAGAACCTTTCTTTTCCATCTTTATTTGTATGTGACAGAGTTAACATTTTATTGTAGAAAAGACTGGGAATTTAATCCGTTTTTTCTTGACATTTTAGTAGATGCAAAATGAGTTTTACCTGTTGTGGGCATGCAAACTAAGTGTGTTGGGGGGAATGTGAGTTGAGTGTGTTGGAGAGGTATGAACAGTTGGTTCTGGGCTATGAGATAGACTTGCCCCCCATACATGTATGGTCTACAGGTCGCTGCTAATAAATTCAGGATGCCATCAGTCTGTGTATTTTTATCATCTGTAACGACAGTCAGAATAACATTCATTTGGGGGGTCGAAGGGATGGTGCAACTTCGGTCATGCGAAATGGATCAGTCTCCTGGGAGACCATATAAAATATGCCTGACTGGGGCCAGGTAGTTTAGTGCCATTGTCCATTTGTAAGATAACGTACTTCTTAAAATGTAGTTTCGGTTTTTATTAGTGTAATTATTTTTTAACATACGAAATGAGTTCATTTTTAATTTTTAAGCATTATGATTTATTGTTTTCATGAAACGTGACTAGTTGAATTAAGCTACATTTGAAACAGAATAGTCTAAAGGTTGGGTTATTCTTCATTTATAATCCTTCCTTTCAAATTTAAATTTTACAGTGAAAATGATAAACCTTTATACTATTTATAATGTGTTAGAAAGAGTCCGCCATTGGAATATGCTCTAAGTCTATAGGGAGCATTTGGCTTTCTGTTTAATAACTCATGTAATAATTATCCACTTAAAGACGTATTCTTGTGTTTATCTCCCAGCATATCAGGTTGACATGAAGCAGATTTTTTAAAAAATCAAAAGCAGTTGAATCATGGCTCTTTCACTTCAAAAGTCAACTCTACTCATTTCTCTTTCTTGCCTTTTTTCAGTTCATTTGCTGATGAAGAAATAAATGTCTTTATATTTAGAGTCCAATACTCAGGTCCGGATAGATCTCTCCGGGGTTACGTATCTTTATTTCAGTATAATAGCTGGCTAGTCTTCTCCTGTCACTGTCCAAGCGGATGATGGATTTTCGGTTCAGTTTATAGTTCATTGTTTTTGGTATGGTTCTCCTTTTTCATGTACTCACATGAAAGCTTGTTACAGAAGTGGTCATGGTCACCCCAGTTACTCCTTTTGTTTTAATGTTAAAAGCTTTATTTCGCTGTAGTAAATAATACTTTTGAATAGTTAATATAGACCAGCTATGGAGAATCTGTGGCTTGGTTTGGAAGCATGCTCTCATTTTCTAGTTACCAGTTTCTCTGTGTATAATCCTAGTACTTCAATATATCACAGTTTAAAGAAAGTCAAATCCATTTCATTACCTTCAGTGTGTTTTGACTCTTTCTGGGTGTTTATGGGACATTCCAAGAGTTCCTCTGTTCTTTTTCCTTCTTTTTTTAGTAATAAGCTAACAGATTTTTTTTTTTTTTTGTAGTTTAAGATTAGCAGGCTAAAGGCAGAATTATTAGACTTTTTTTTTTTTTTGCCAGTTTGCTTTAGAATCGGAATTTTAATGTGTTTTTTTTAAATAATAAATTCAGATACATTTAAGCATAAACATTACAGGGTGCATTACACACTCACTTACTCTGGTTATATACATTTATTCCAATAAGACTTGGGTGTGTGATACATTTATAGCTTTTTAGATGTAATGGGAAAAAAATCTTCATGACTGTTTTGCTAAGAAAACATAATCTTTCTCAGCAATTAAGTCTTATTGATGAGAATGAGATAATTTTATCCTAATGTGTTTTTTAATATAGAAGTAAAAAGGCATATTTGATTCCAACATTTATGAAAACATTATCTCAATTATTAATGTGCCCTTTTTCCCATGAGATAAATTAATCTGGTTGCGTGTAGTTTCCCCTTCCTGCTTAGCATCAGAGTTTAATATGGCTGGGCCTACGGAATGTACACAGCGTGTACTTAAAGTTCTAGTGGGATAAAATACGGACGTTTAAAATAAAGCTACAGTTTTCAGATAGGTTAGAATTATTCAGGCCTTTCAACTCCAAGCCTGATTTGACAAGAAATGTTAGCAACAATGACAAAGTAAATTGCACGTATTTTCACTCTAAAAAATTATTCTGCTAATTGAAATAATGAATCGACTTGTTAGGATTACAGTCAAGGTTTTAGAAAAGCAATTAGTTTTACAGAACCTGTCTTCTCTTTCCTGAGTAAATTTGAGTGTCTCATTTTCATTTGATGATGTGGAAACTTTCATATATTTCTTCAGAAAATCAAGGGGAATAACATAATGTGGGCCTTTTTGTGGTTTGATTTTGTGCCATGATATTTTAGATTTCATAAGGGTTTTGCTTTTTAAGCGAATGGTCTATTTTTCATCATTACCATTGAGCTTAGGTCAAAAAATATTAATGAAAACCAATTTTAAAAATATATTACACATTACTAAATGTTTATATGTCAAAGCCATCATAGGTAATTGGTACTAGAAGGAAATGAATTGATTCATATTTTAAATGTATTATGTATGTTTCTATAAATGACCCAATTCCATACATAGAATACTGTATTTATTTGTACATATTTAATTGTTAAAAATGTTTTAAGTTAATCATTTTAAGTGAAAGTAAAATCATTTTAAAAAATCATTCCAGTCAAAGAACTATAACTATAAACTCCGTGTTTTGCTTTATAGATTTTGGCTCATTTTGGCTTGATTCACCAAAACACCGGGCTGTCACAGTTACGTTGAAGTAAAAATGCTTTTTCTCAGCAATTTATCATTTAATGCACTAGTCTGCCTATCAGCTTGGTTTTGAGTATGCCAGTTTTATAAAATTCGAAAAACTTCTCCTTAAAAATAAACCACAGTCATGTTACTATTATGTTTTAAATTATGCAGAGTAACAGCTGGTGTGTCTCTCTGGCTTTGCCTCATTTGACTTGAGGATGTCTTTTATAGTGGTGCCCATTTGATAGAGTGTGAGCATTTTGTAGTTTTACATAAACTGTAAAACCATCTGCTGCCTCTTGGAATGGTTTCCAGCTTTGTGTTAAAAATTAAAAGTTAGTACTTTAAGTTGGCTTTGAAAAGGTCCAGTTAAATTCCTGGTCCTTTCGGTTTGTGTATTATGCTGCCCCGGGCCACCTTTGGTTTTTGAAGTCCAAAAATGACTCTGCTTTAAAGAACACTTTATCAGCCATTTGAACATTCTCACTCTGGGGTGGGGGGAGGTGGCTAAGCCCAACGTGTACGTGACACGGTGATGCTTTAGTTGCAAGTACTTTATAAAAGACTCATGTGTTCTGTATCCACAGGACTCTTTCTCTTGTTGATTCAGTGGCTCTATTGTTTACAGATTGCTTTTTATCATTGGTAGCATTTTGTCTGTGTGAAGAAAATAATTCGCAAGTATTTCTTGACCCATAACTGCATGTTTTCTTATATCACGTCATTTTTCCCCCTGAAAGCTATAGCAAGTGTCCACCTTTACAAAGACTGTCAGAGGTTACTGGATGGATGCAATCTGTCCTCCGGATCATTGCATAGGGGCCAGTGATCCAATGGAAGTGTGGTTAGGGTAACCCTGGTCCCGAGAACCCTGCAGGGCAACCTCCTTATTCCACTCCGTAAATGAAGGCAGTTGGAACTCTTAGAGGAGATTGGTTGTGCTACTTGGGAATCCCTTGTAGTATATTATGTATTTTAATAAATTTAAATTTTGATACATTTAAACCTTTTTAATTGAACAGGAAAAACAGCCTATTCCTCAGCTGGGGAGTCATGCCTCCAATGTCCAGTCTTCTCAGAGGATGGATATAATGCTCTGGTCGTGCAGGGAAAATGTTTTGCCTACCTCTGTCTCTGTCTCTCTCTCTTTAGAATCATATATACTCCAAGATTTCATGAGTTCAGACATTCTTGGTGTATTTACACAAGAAATACAGACTCCAGTATAAGTACTTAGCATAAAAGCCGGAGAAGCCAGAGCAGAATATAGTTTTCCTTGTAAGCATTTGCCACCTCGCTCAGATAAGTTACAGAATTCCATTATCCAAATTGTTACACATGTGTGACAGAGGTTGACCTTTCGTCATGTCAATCCTTTTTGCGTAGGCCCCAGGCTCCAGCCTAATGGCTCAAACCCTGATTTACTCACTGTAATAAGGGCAGGAGGTCGAGCAATTGTCAGGCTGCCTGTTCGTACTCTTCTTGGAGGCCGGCTGAAGGCTGTTAACACAAAGCTTTTCAAAGTGAATTTACAACCCGCACCACTGACAGAGGCCAATCAGTGCACCATAAATGTCAGGTTAGTGAGATTGAGCAGTAAGTAAAGTACTGACAGCACACTATTGGCTGGAATCAATTGGCCAAGGTTTAACTGAGAAGAGCAATCTATGTGTGGCAGGCTTAGGGGAGAAGCTAAGTGTGCAGCCGGCGTTTCCAGGTGGGGTCCGCAGAGCTACCTGTTAGTGAGAGTGGAAGGGCAGGGATCCGCACAGTGGCTTTGGCACAGTCAGCGTCATCCTTGCTGATGGGATTTGCCATCGGCCAGTCCAGAGTGGGGAGCCTCCTGGCTCCAAGGCTTGGGGGTGAAAAAATGGTGCAGTGTTACATGAAAAGGAGCGGGAGAAACTTACAACAGCTCTCAGAACTGGGGGATCTGGGACCAGCAGTTAGCGTAATGGCTATGTCGCTGAACTCCCATGTAGTCAAATGTGGTTCGAGTCCCGGACCTGAAGGCTTGAACTCACACTGGGCCCGTGTGCGTGCGTGCCCAAGATCCTGATAGGAGAAGGGATTGCGGCGTGGCCATCCCCCCGGGAGTGTGGGTGTTTCTTGCTTTCTGTCTCTCTGTCTCTCTCTGTCTTTCTGGTGAGGGCACGTGCCCTATACAAAAACCTCTCCAAAAATAAAGAACTGGGGGATCCATCCAGGCCTTTACAGCGAAAGGTAATTTGTTCAAATTCCAAAACGGCCACAGGGCTTTCCACAAAGCCACAGACACAACTCAGCCCCACTCTTGGGCTCTCCCTGAGGCTCCGCGGCGGGAAACTGCAGGGAAGGCTCTAATGAGTGATTAGGGGTCGAGGGTCTAAATATCCATGAGATGTGGTTTCCCCACTAGACGGGATGTTTTTATCATTTTGTGTAATGACAGCCTGGACAACAATTCATTTCGCTCTGAAGGCATCAGCATTAAAATGGAGGAATCCATTAAAATGCTGTATGCAAGGATTTATAAATTAGGCAATTTCCTTGATTATCGCAATCATTTACAAAATTGATTGCTCCAGTGTGGTATAGACAGATTTCAGCAATGATCATTGACAACGAGTGCATTCTCTGATATCCGTAGCTACTGGTCACTACACCAGGCCACCATTCCCCCGCCCTGCTGTTCTGGGGCTCAAGGTCAGGCAGACTTTGAAAACAGCTCGTAATGACCAAGTTTCATCTGTCTTCAGAGGAGACCCACCTCCGCTGCGAGAGTAGGTGCCGCTGTTCTAAAGGTAGCAGCGCCGTTTTTAGACTTAATCCTAATGTTTGGGGAGGGTACTGATCATACTGGTTCAGATCAGTACGACGGATTTTGATATGATGCCAGCTTAGAAGGAAATAGTTTTTATAAATTGCAGCTGTAAATATTTGTTTGATTAGAGATCTAAAAGTCAATAATGTGTTTTATTTCTTGGTCCTTAGAGTTCTAATTATCCCATAGATATATCATAGAGTCCCTGGTTTTAGGTCAATTCATTCTGGAAGGCAGAATGAAAACATTGTTACAAGCGTGGCACGCTCCAAATATGGCAGCTTTTCATATTCAAGAACACACACAAGTTCCCTTGGTGCTTAATTGCTAACCACAAACCATAAAGTCGCTTTTATTCCTGAAATATCAGAGAAGGGCATGCGGAGTGCAGTCGGAGTTCTGTTCAGTGAGAGCCAGCCACCCAGTTTACGCTTGGTACGAAATAACCAACTTGAGGACATTGGTTTCTGTCATTTTTGTTTGTTTGTTTAATGCAGAGTTTGGTCTTCCATCTTCTTTTAAAATAATTATTTTATTTAACTTTATTTGTTTACTTCGTTTAATTTGACCAGCAAGGGACAGAGCTAGAGAGAGAGAGAGAAAGTGAGAGAGCAAGCCGCCAGGTTCGGGACTCGAACCATACTTGGCCATGTGGGAGTCCAGCGCTCTTAACCACCACACCACCTGCTGGCCCACCGTCACTTTGTTTTGAATCGTCAGTTTCCCTTTTTGAAACGTAAAGGCACACTGGCGCTGGTGAAATAGTAACACTTTAGAAGATTGCTTAGCACGGCGTGAGGAAGACCAGCAAGTTTTGTTCCGATGGCAAGCATGGCACGATTTGATCTCACGGGAGTCTTGGTTTCTAAGGAGAAATGCTGTCTTTCAGGAAGTCGAGTGCCGAGGTGGCACCTTGCGTTTCTGCGGCCGCTGTTGTCTAACAACTCAGGAGTTTGTTTGTGTTTTCAGTTAGTTAAAATTTCATTGCTTAAAACTTCAGCCGAAAGGCAGTCTTTTCCCTTCAGTGCCTTGATATTATCTCCTCGCTTTTATTTAAATACCCCCCCCACACACACACACACAGGATTTCTGGTTTCTGTTAAGACTTAAAAGCCCACGTGTCTAGTGCTGTCTTGGGTGAACTGTGAGTGAAGGGCTCAGTGTCAGCGGCAGTTTGCCCAGTGCCCCTGTACTTTTAAACCAAAATCTGCAGCGTGCAATTGTGAAATAATGATGTGTGATGAATCCCACTTTATTAAAATGAACGGCGTTTTTCCCTCCCTGTGATCATTTTAAATTAAAGCTGCCGTGGATAATGAAGTGTCTTCTATAGAAACACTCAGTGTAATCTAATTCAGTAGAAACTTCTTAAGTGCTTTTTAATTGGAATCAAATTAAATGTAATCAAGTCATGTTTTCCCCATCTTGTAAAGGACCAAGCGCTAAGTGTGGTTAGAACACTTGGGAGTATTAATGTTTATCACAAAAGTAACCGTACTAAATTCTTAGCTCGCCGTGCATCCTTCAAAACGGTAAGTAGCTCCTGAGGGAACCAGCAGTTAGTGTAATGGCTATGTCGCTGGACTCTCACGTAGTCGACTGCGGTTCGCGTCCTGGACCTGGTGGCTTAAAACTCAGGCCAGGCACGCGCGTGTGTGTGTGTGCCCAAGATCCTGAGAGGAGAATGGAGGAGAAGGGATTGCGGCATGGCCATCCCCCCTGGGGGGTGATTTCTTGCTTTCTGCCTCTATGTCTCTCTCTGTCTGTCTGGCAAGCGCGCGCACCCTATAGTGAAAACCTCTCCAAACAAACAAACAAAAAAACGGTAGGTAACTCCTGAGTACATTTTCGGTTAGGAAAAAACGCTTTCGGAACTTTTATCTTGAACTAACGTTAAAATTACCTTGCAGTATGAAAAGTATACAAATAGTTCCTGGAGGAGAGTCCTGAAAACTAGAGGGCTACAGAGGAAAGCACTTCATTTCAATTTATTGCAATCAATTGCAATGAAATATTTGACATGGAAAATCTACAAAGTGGAAAAATCTCATTGCGCTTACAATAGTGGAAATGAATTTTTGTATTGTAAGTAACTAATGTGTATCATAAAAATTCAAACTGTGGGGACCAGCAGGTGGTGTGGTGGTTAAGGTGCTGGACACTCCCACATGGTCAACCACGGTTCGAGTCCTGGACCTGGTGGCTTGCTTTCTCACTTTCCCTTCTCTCTCCGGTCAAATTGAAATAAATGAATGAATAACAAAATTAAATTAAAAAACTCAAAATGTTCAAAACCATTAGTCATTTCCATCAGAAGTCTTGGTGTTGACAAATTCCTTCCTTGGCTGCCTGAGTGATCACTCTAGTTGGGATCAGCAGATGGTGGAATGGTTAAGTCATTGGACTTCCATGTAGGCAACCACAGTTTGAGTCCTGGACCTCGTGGATTAAAACTCATGCCGGGCATGTGTGTGTGCATGTCCAAAATCCCAAGAATGGAGAAGGGATTATGGTGTGGCTATACCCCCCTGGGGGGTAATTTCTCACTTTCTGTCTCTCTGTTTCTCCAGTGAGCACACATATCCTATAGCAAAAATCTCTCTCTAAAAAACAAAGGAAGAAAGAAAAAAAGAAAGAAAAATAAAGAGAAAAATTCAAACTATATAAAAGTATAAACTAATAATAACTGTTGATGGTTTTTCTAATGGCCTTTTGAGAGATGACCATGTAATCTTTATGTATCTAGTCATTAAAAAACAATTCGGTAAAAGACATTTCTGCACTTTTCTTGATAGTACAAAACACATTTTTCTTTCTTTTTTTTCTATCTTTTTTCCCCTCATAGGGCACATGTGCTTTCAGGAGAGACAGAGGGAGAGAAACTGAAAAATCGCCCCCCGGGAGGGATGGCTGTCCTGCAGTCCCTTCTCCTCTCTTCTCCTCTGGGGATTGTGGGCACACTTGCATACCCGCCCAGCATGATTTTCAGGTGCTGGGTCCAGGACTTGAACTGCAGTTTGCCCTATGGGAGACCAGTGCCTTAACTACCACACCACCTGTGGTCCCCCAAAACACATTTTTAAAGTTGCAACTGATGACACTGTTTTCATGGTGTCTCCAACAATGTTTCAGTTTGGCTCGCCCATGAGTAGATTTTGACCGTTTCTGGTCTTGCCCACTCTCTCTGTACTCCTGGTGGGAAATTCCATTAATCGTTTGCAGACTGTTGATATTATAGAAACAGCTTCCCCAATAGTTTTGTATAGTTTACGGCACCTTTAAAAAAATAATACTAGAGCCTTTCTGGGGTCTATAAGGAGACTGTGATGGTCCCCATAGAAGGAAGGAGACAATTTGTTTTCCTTTTTACACATGAAGATGTTAAAAAAGGATCAAGCTGCTTGGAAATGCCCCTCCCCCTATTTTCTTTATTTTTTCCGTGAGTTAGGGAGAGAGAGAAACAGCACCCTCCTAGAGAGTCTTGATGCCATGGTCCACTCCCAGCCTTCGGCCAGCCCAGATCATGGGCACCCAAGTGCCTGGTGTACTAAGAGAGGTCTCCAGACTTGAACTGGTAACCTTCCCATGTGGGAGTGCCTTGCAGATGTCCCTGTGATACCACTGGCCCACCTCTGGGCCCTTACTTTTAAAACTATATTTTTAATGGAGACCAGGAGAGATAACTGCAGATGTTGGGCACATAAAGGGAATGTCCTAGACGTACAGGATTTTGGTAAGTGAAATGCTAATTTGAAATCCTTACAGCAAAGAACTGACTTGCAATATGAAAATGTAAGGGGAAAAAGGAAGCCTTAAAATGTGAAAGCCTGGGGCCAACAGGTGGTGTGTAGGTTCATGCACTGAATTCCACATGGCCAGCTTTGTGGTTTGAGTCCCAGACCTGGTGGTTTGAGAGTTGCACTGGCATCTGTGCATGCCCAGAATCCCAAGAGGAGAAAGGAGGAGAAGGGATTGCAGCATGGCCATCCCCCTGGAAAGTGATTTCTCACTTTCTCTCTCTGTCTCTCTCTGGTGAGCTCAAGAATCCTCTATCAAAAACTAAAATAAATACATAAATAAATGAAATAAAATGTGAAGGCCTTTTGATCATGGACCTCAAATCTGGAGCAATTCTTAGGTAGACTTGGCATTAGATATTGAATTTTGAGGAGAAAAACATCTCAATGTCCAGCAATATTGTGACTTGTCAATAAATATTAAATGACAACAAATCGACATAGGGGCACATTAGCCACTCTCCATAAAAATGTGAGTGGAGCCGTGTGCCAGCGGACACAGACGTGACAGTACACATCCATTCCCAGGTTGTGTCCATGTCGACCCGATGAAATGCAAGAATTCTGGGATCAGCAGGTGGCATAGTGGTTAAAGTGCTGGACTCCCACATAGTCGACCGCAGTTCAAGTCCGAGACCCAGCAGCTTGAAACTCATGCCAGGCACATCTGTGTGCATGCCCAAAATCCTGAGAGGAGAATGGAGGAGAAGGGATTGCAGTGTGGCCATCCCTCTGATCCTCCAGGGAGGAGATTTCTCACTTTCTGTTTCTCTGTCTCTCTGGTAAGCACACATACCCTGTAGCAAAAATCTCTGAAAGAAAAATGAAGCAAGAATTCTAAGCATTTTACTTTAAAAAAGTAAATGGCAAAACATGTCATAATGAACAAAAATTGAGACCGAAGCTAATATATGTTTAAATATGTATTTAGTGCATGGGAAGCATTTCTGCTGTGGTGTCTCGAGGTTTGTACTGATGACTCCCTAAGCAGGCGTGGTCTTGAGGACATACCGGAAGCCGTGCAGGTTCAGTCCTGACCCCTAAGCCCTGATGCTGCATTGGTGTCTGAGCTCTGATGCTTGCATACCAGCTCTGAAACTAGGCTAGCTGGCCGGGCTTTAGCAAGCTATGAAACAAATAAACTTTAAGGACAATTATCTATGCTATGTGCCTAGTTGCAGTTCTATAAGCTCCCCTCTCTTCCCCTCCTCTCTCTTCCCCTCCCCTCCCCTCTCCTCTGCTTCCTTCCCTTTTCTTCCCTCTTCTTCCCTCCTCTTCTCTTCCCTTCCCTCCTTGCTTTCTCTCTCTCTTTCATTTCTGGCTAGAGAGTGGGTGCACAGAGAGAGAAAAAGAGACAGATACAGCAACACCCCCACCCCCCACCCTCCAAGGAGTTGGCCACACCACAATCCCTTTTCTTGCATTCTCCTCTTAGGATTTTGGACATGCACACACATAAGCCCAGTTTTTTTTTAAATATATTTTTTAAAGAATTATTTATTCAATTTTTATGTATTATTATTATTATTATTATTCAGTTTGACCAGAGACACAGAGAGAGGAGAGTGAGAAAGCAAGCTGCCAGGTCTGGCACTCGAACTGTGGTCAACCATGTGGAAGTCCAGGACCTTTGCCACCACACCACTGGCAGCCCCCCTTTTGCATTTCGAATCTTTTCTCTTTCCACCCTTCCCTCTCTGCAAAATATACACAGGAAAAGATAGCAATATTACAGAGCTACTAATAGCAAACGAACTTCCATGATTTCTACCTTTTCTGTATTTTGGAACTCCAGCCAGCTAGGCGTAAGGAAGCAGCAGGGATGGCAGAGAGCTTTACGGTGTGTAAGCTGCTGCGTGCAATTAGCCCTGAGTAGTCCAGGGCACTCTGGGAGGAGGTGGCCCGCTGGGGCATTTGGTCACACACAGCGGGGCAGAGTTCCAGCTCTCATTGGGTCTGAGCTCGGTGGCCATACGCAGGACACTGGAAGTCCCAACCAGGGTAGTATCTGGCTACGCGCGTCCTTTCCCTGGTCCGGCCAGCCCCTTCCGTGTGCTCAGTGTCGTAAGGGGATGCCATCTGCTCCTGGCCTGGCGTGTGTGACCTGCAGTCAGAATTTCCATGTGCCGGCTCCGTGCTCACTTGCCAGTTTTCAGCCTTCCTCCCCGGCTTCCCGTTGTTGCCATCAGTGGAGGTGGCCCGAGCTGCAGTCTGTTTCTCACCTGACCTTCAGGGCTCCCCTGTCTCTGCTGCTTCGGTCACTCCTTGTGAGGGACGGCTCAGACCTCATCTCCCACAGCGACCTCTCGTCGGTCAGCGTCCTTAGTTCTCTGTGGATAGCACCATTTGGATGTCCCACGTCGTTTCATGATGACAGCACCAACTGCCCCGTCCCACACTTCTCCAAAGATTGTAGGTGTCACCTGTCCTTTTTTTTTTTTTTAAAAAAAAAAGAATGATTTAATCTTATTGATTATTATTATTTTAAATTTGACTGGAGAGAGAAAGAGGGAAAGTGAGAAGGCAAGCCACCAGATCTGGGTCTTAAACTACAGTCTGCCGTGTGGAAGTCCAGTACCTTAACCACCACGCTACCTGCTGGCCCCAGCTGTCTCTTGTCTTTTTTGTACAAGGTCCCTCTCTTGTCTTTAATGCATAGCACACTCATGGTCCTTTTGGCTTATGAGCCCAGCATCTTGGATTTACTGTAATGTCTTTTTAAATATTCGTATTCTTGTGTCTAGCACCCAGATGCCTCCTAATAAATACTTTTGATCTGGTAGCAATAACGGGGGCTAAGGTGCAGGTGGGGCCCTCTGCTGAGAGAGAATTTATCCTCAGAGGACCCCGGTGGGGGATGGACTGCTGCGTGCATGCTCCAGAGAAAGAAGCTGCTCCATGAAGGCTCAGAGAAGCTAGGTAATTTGCCCCAGGCTGCAGGTAGTAAAGGTAGGGTTTTTTTGTGGATTGCAGACTTGTCGCTCTTAGCCAGTCTGTTTTCTGCTGCTTGCTCCATCCCACTATCTGACCTGAACTAGCACAACATCCCAGGGCCCAAGTTCAGGTGCCCATGGGCTCTGGGCTTGGCTGTGAGCCCTACCTCTGTGGTGGACCCTGCAGCAGTTCTCAGACAGCCCAGCGAGTGCATCCCAGACCCCATGGCTCAGGCCCTAGACATGACTGTTCCACCTGGCAGGTGCTCCAGGATGATGGACTCCATGTTCGTATCTCGGAAGGTTTAAAGTCTCAGGCCTTCCAACAAACACATTAAGGAGAACCTACCGTGCAAGAGAGATAGAGCAGGTCAGAGATGGAAAGGCCAGCTCTGCCTTCCAGGACTCCAAAGTAGCAGGACTGTGAGTAATTCCAGTTGGAAGCAGTGTGCCTAAAGCAACTTTGGAGGTGCACAGAGTGGGGGAGCAGTGACTTACTGCTGGGAGAGACAGAAAGCAAGAAATCATCCCCTGGGGGAATGGCCATACCACAGTCCCTTCTCTGTTCTCCTCCCAGAATCTTGGTCATGTACCCCTGCCCTGTGTGAATTTTAAGACAATGAGTCTGGGACTTGAACTGCATTTGACCATGTGGGAGTCCAATGATGTAATTGCTATGCCATCTGCTGGCCTCAGGAGGGAGAATTTGACCTGGAGGACCGGGATGATAAAAACATGAAGATCTGGGATTGGGGGAATTGACACTCTGGGAGAGGGGCAGCCTCTCAGCAAGGGGGTCTCCACTGGCTGTCCAGTCCCAGCGTCCTCTGCCAGTTCGTTTCCAAGCTAATGGAACCACTTCCTGGTCCACATCAGCATCTCGCTAATTCCCACTGTTGTGGTCTTGACTATACTATTTTTGTACCCAGAAAACTCTCTCTTCCTATTCTGACCAGTGAATCCTTGGGAGATGAATTCCTCCCATGAGTTCCTCTTGGGCCAATCCCAGGTACCCACAGGGGTTTTCTTTCTGTCAGCCATGGACATTTTTCTCCATCACCTGCCATTGCTTGTAGCTTCAGTTACTTTGGGAAACTCCTTTACTAAAGAATGATTGGTTGTTCATCTATAATTCAACCTGGCCCGAGTGCCCTGCATTTCTCTTTGCTAAGTCTTACCATCCATATGTAAGATTAGGTGATGGAGCCAGCAGATGGAATGATGGTTAAGATGTTGGACCTGATGGAAAAAAGCATGGGCCTTGTGACTGTTTCAGGGGCCAGTGTGCCCTGAGAGTTCAGAGGAGGGTGGTGGGGCATCAGGTGGAGGGAGGGGGTCAGATCAGTCAGTGTAAGGGAAAGACTTTGCAGTGTTCTGAGCACATTGGTTTTGCATAAGCCTCGCATGAGCTGCGGTAGGGTTTAAAAGGACCGCCTTTGGGTGCTATGTGGAGGATTGTCTGCAGTGGGACATGGTGGGTGCTGCTAAGCGGTGTCCTGAGGACAGGAGAGGGCTGGAGGAATGACTTAGGAGTGTTGAACCTGTGGTTCAGATCCCGAGGCCTGCTAGAGGTTGGCCAGGGCCCGAGGTGGCAGAGCTGTGATGGAGAAAGGCGTCTCAGCAGACGTGTCTGTTTCTCCAAAGCTCTGGAGTGGGATCCGAAGGGCAGGTGTGGGCTGTGAGCACCCAGTCAGGCCTGGCCGTGGGCGCTTCACGTCATCCCTGCCCTGCCAGCAGTGGGAGGAGCCCTTACTCAGGCCGCACCACAACGCGGTGCGCCAGAGGCACGTGGCTTCGCACCGATGTTGTGATGCGGCCATGCTGCTGCGGCTTCTGAATGCAAACGTGGGGGTTCGTGACCCACGAGCCCGGTGCGATCCACTGAGACGTACAGCAGGGTCCTCCCCAGAGGGAGAGGTGGTTCGGACTCTGCTCAATTCATACGAAACTCTCCCGCACCTCCTCTGTTCTGAAGAGACAGGCTCGCGCGCACGTGGGCGGTCTGTGCACAGGGACGTGTGCTTTTTCAGGGCTGCTCATCATCACTGATTTTTCTTTTTTTGCTTATAAAGACTAAAAATGTTTACAAAGAGGAATTTGGAAAACAAAATAGTTTTAAAAGAAAAGGAAAATGAGCCATAAGGGCTGCTCATCATCACTGATTTTTCTTTTTATGCTTACAAAGACTAAAAATGTTTACAAAGAGAAATTTGGAAAACAAAATAGTTTTAAAGGAAAATGTTATGCTAGAATAGAAATCCAAAACCCAATAGGTTCCCAAAAGAAACATTTATTATTTTTTTAAAGTTATTTTTCTTATAGGGCATGTGTGCTTGATGGAGAGAAAGAGACAGAGAGAAAGTAAGAAATCACCCCACAGGGAAGGTGGCCATGCCACAACCCCTTCTCCTTCATTCTCCTCTCGGGATCTTGGGCATGCACGCACACGCACCCCGCGTGAGTTCTAAGCCACCGAGTCCGGGACATGAACCGCGGTCGACTACATGGGAGTCCAGCGACATAGCCATTACGCTAACTGCTGGTCCCGCGGCATAATTCTTTATGCTAGTCCTCACTGTAGCTATGCAGAGGAACCCGAGCTGTCTCTTACGGAATGCCATGTGCTCCCCCGCAATTTCTCTGTGAGCACAGCCTTTGCTGGCTGTGTTCTCTCCCTAGCTTGAAGCAGTTTGTGGACTGTGTTGTTCCTCCTCCCTAGCCTTTGCTGGCTGTGTTCTCTCCCTAGCTTGGAGCCGGTTGTGGACTGTTGTTCCTCCTCTCTTCCTCTCCCCTTTCCCTTTCCCCTTCCTCTCTCCGCACTCTGACATATTACTCAGCGTCTGATAGCCTGAGCGCACAGGGCCGCGCTTGCCAAACCACCTGCGAGAAAAACACCCCTGCGCAGGCACTCCCCTTGCTAGGAACAACCTCAATCCTTTTTCGTGGCATTTACGTTAACAGGAGATTTCACAATGGCTGGCCAGCTCTTCTCTGTGCCCTCCGGAGGAAGGGAGCTCGCTGTCCTGCCACTGGGTGCGAGTGGGGCGGAAAACTGCGCATCTGGGATCAGGGCTGCCTCCGTGGTTCCGGGGAAGGCCGGCATCGCTGGCTCCTTTGACCTGCTTCCTTCAGGGGAGCTTTCCATCTGCCCAAATGTTAGCCTGGAACTAAATGCCTCCACACCGTGATGAAATCCCTAACAAATGTAGTGACAACACCGAACATAAGGCCTTAATTTTTTTCAAATTGCTTGCATTTATAGTTAATTCAATTTGAATTGTAAGTCACCTCCGCGCGGATGACTCATGCGCTCATTACGGAGAGCTTTGTTTTCCCGAAATGTACAAAAAGGAGAGAAGTTGGTTTGCAGACTGTGGGGACCGAAGGTAATATGGAGCTGTTTTCAGGCTAAGAACGTTGTTTTGTGTTGTGGCATATCTTACGTGCCAGATTCGGGGTTACCAAAGAAAAGTGAAATATCTTTTAAGAACAGGCTTGGACCACCATCCACAGTGGTGGTTGGAGGGAAGAAAGATGCAAATCAAACTCAGTTATGGAGCACATATTAAATAGCATTTTTGTTTTTCCTGTTACAAAACATTTTGCTTTAAGTGAAAACCTTTTCCAAGTCCAGATCTTTTGGGACCGGAGGGCCGCAGAAGCGAGGCTTCCCAGGTTGTGGTGGGAATGATGACTTCGTTTCAAAAGCGAGAAATTGACACACTGTATACAAGGCTGGAGAGAAACCTTAAGGGAGTGTCCAGAAAACAACCGTATAAATACATGATTGCTGAACTATCTGGATAATTTTGCGAATAAATGCAGGCTGCATTTTTGGACGGTGAGATCAGCTTTCTTTAATAACCCTGTCTTTGAACCAGTCATTTCCTTGTTCTCCTTAATTCACTTCAGTTCTCCAGAGCTGGCAAATTCCGTGTTGGTACCATTCTCTGTGAGACGTTTGTCCTGCCTCCTGCTTTTGTGCACATAGCGGGTCCTTGCAAACTGCCAGCCACTCTGCTGCCCTGGGGAGTCTCGGGGCTTCCTGATGACTTTTCTAGCGAGCCTCTAGGGCTGCTTGACAACCCACACACAGTACACTTAAATTTGGACCCAGGTTCAGAGTAACTCTAGAATTATGTAATCGTAACAGTCTGAGCGCTCCTAGCAAACGGGGTGGCGTCTGGGGAGAAGGCGGCAAACATTGCTTGCTACGGAGCGATGGCTAAAGTCAACTCGCCAAGGTTAGCCTGCCCCAGGAGACAGGAGGTCATCTGAGGTATCTTTGATTTTTGGCATGTCCACCCCTGGCCGAGGGAGGGGACTGGCGGTGACTTCTGCGAACTCTGTTTAGAGACCGAGCATGATGGAAAATTTTGAGCTCTTGACTTTAGATTCCAGCAAGTTTGGGTTTGGGAAGAGTAACATGGGTGTTTTAGGGCCACACTGGAAAGGACTGGATACCAGTGGGGAGGAAGGTGGGCTCCTTGCCAGTGTCCCCAGCACCTTGCCGGTTTGGCTACTGTCACTGATGGGCGGTTCTCACATTCGCCCTGCTGGCGGCAGATCTGCAATGAGGGGCATTTGGTTTCATTCTGCTGCAGTTGCCTCAGTGAGGAATTTCATTCGGAGCAACTGTGACGTGTGTCACCCGGCGTAGGGAGAATGTGAAGTCCTAACTAGCATTTGTTTTTGTGTGATTCGCTTTGCACGGCTGGTGACTATCGTACAAGAGCTGGAGCAGACATCGTGGGGGTGTGTGAAGGGTTAACAGAAACCACTGTGATCTGAAGGAGCATTCGGTGTAATTGGGAGAAGCTGGTCATTCAGTTCTCTGCATATATTTGACACGCTTCTCCATGTGCCAGGCACTGGACATGTTTGAGGAGGGTTAGCGTCATGCTAACAAAGAAAGTGCCTAGGAGGAGCTCATGAGGAAGACCTTGGACACACAAGGAAGATATTACAGTAAAATGAACAAGTTAGGGACCAACAGTTAGGGTAAGGCTATGTTGCTGGACTCCCATGTAGTCGACTGTGGGTCGAGTCCTGGACCCGGTGGCTTAAACTCAGGCTGGGTGCATGTGTGTGCATGCCCAAGATCCTGAGAGGAGAATGGAGGAGAAGGGATTATGGTGTAGCCATCCCCCCGGGGTGTGATTTCCTGTTTTCTGTCTCTCTGTCTCTCTCTGTCTTTCTGGTGAGCGCACGCACCCTATAGCAAAAACCTCTCCAAAACAAAACAAAATGAACAAGTTAAATTAGGTATAATAGAGCACCCAATGTGGATATCCAGAGTGATAGCCAAGGAGGTGAACGGAGGACCAGTGGGGACGTGAGTTGTCTGATGCCTCCCTGGAGGCTAGTTGGAATCAGATTTTTCAGGATGGAATGAATAACCAGGAGGAGGGATGGGATGAGAGGAGTGAAGAGCAAGTGCAAAAGCCCAGAGGAGCGGGAGGCAAAACCCTTTTGTTTAGAAGGTTGATTGGAGAGTGAGTCTCTCTCGGTAATCATATGAAGAAATAAGGCTAATGAGGGGCCAGCAGATGGCGTAACGGTTATGTCACTGGACTCCTACAGAGTCGACTGCGGTTTGAGTCCCGGACCCAGAGGCTTCAAACTCATGCCAGGCGCATATGTGTGTGTGCCCAAATCTCAGGAGGAGAATGGAGAAGAAGAGATTGTGGCATGGCCATCCCTCCTGGGGGATGATGTCTTGCTTTCTGTTGTTTGTCTCTGTCTCTCCAGTGAGCCCACGTACCCTATAACCAAAAAAAAAAAAAAAATCTCTTAAAAAAATAGAACAAGAAAGAAATGGATTAGGAAGCCACATGAGTCAGCTTAAAAGCTGGGTAGAGGGGCCGGCAGGTGGCATAGTGGTTGGGGCGCTAGACTCCCACATGGCCCTGTGGTTTGAGTCCCAGAGCTGGTGGCTTGCTTTCTCACTTTCAAATTTATTCATTTATTTATTTATTTTACATTTTTTAATACATTCAATCACATTATTTAGCTTACAAGGTGATCATTTCAATATAAGAACATTTCTCCCCGGTCCAGTTGATCAAAATATAACAACACTACCTCCCTGTCTCAACAATGCTGTCTCCGTATCCCTCCTCCAAATGTCCTTCCCCAGGCCCCTCTCCTCCACACACCCCACATCTGGTATTCACACCCACCTCTTGTGTTTGTACATCCTTTAGCCCGTCAGTTTCAGTTATAGAGTGTGGACATTCGGGATATATTAAGTGGGGACATACAGAGTCTCTCCTTTATAGAGAATAGAGAGTTGAGACTTGAGATGTAAATCTGAAAGTACGGTGAAACTTGAGGGCAGGTTATGGAGGAAGAGGACATGGGTTGACTCCATGGCTAAGGTTTGAAGCTGTAGGTCATAAGTTTCATCAACATCTGAGCCCTCCCCCTTATTTGGACTGATAGAAATTATGATAAAACTAGGCACCTCCCTGAGCCCCCCTGAATTTCAGTGAGCACAGCACGGTTTATGTACACATGAGCCGTCAGTGGGGTGTGCAGAGACTTAGGGCACTTGCAGGCCGTAACGTCTTGGATTCTGTCTCTAACTCAGAGCAGCCCCGTGACTAGATGGACGAGGAGGGGAAACGGGTCCGACAGAGTGGTGCTTGTAGGGACGAGGGCTGCTGCTCAGGGGATACGAGCCCTTCTTAGACAGAGAGCAGTGCCACGTGGTGGAAGGTTTTTTTGGTTTTTGTTCGTTTTGTTTTTCTTTTCCGATGGTGATGATGGTGTTATCACATACAGCTTTATGCCCTGCTGACACAGAGAAGTACCATATATTCTGTGACAAATGAGTACATCTGTCTCTTTCAGAATTATTTCATGTTATTTTATTATTAGCATTTTTTTTTCCAATTTTGCTACAAGGCATGCATGTTCGCCAGAGAGACTCAGAGAGAGAGAGCAAGCTACTAGGTCCAGGACGCAACTGCAGTCGGCCACGTGGGAGTCCATTGTCTTTACCGTCATGCCACCTGCTGGCCCCAGGGTGAACACGTCTTGCCATGTTGGAGATCAGGTGTCTCCGTCCTCCTGCAGTCTCTGACAAATGACACTGAGCTGTACACAAAGATGGAGGAAGCGGACAGACAGACACCCAGAAGATGCCATCTGTATAGGAGCTCAGAGTTGAGGTGGGGAGAGGGTGTCATGTGACTCTCCAGGAAGATGGAGGGACGGCTATCCTCAATGTGTAGCAGGGAGCAGTCACTGCTTTTCATTCCTACCCACCAAGGAACAAAAAAGAGAGAAAACCTAAACCAACTTCAGGCTGAACAAGAAAACTGAGGGATGCGAGTTTTTTTTAAGAATTATTTAATTTAATTTAATTTATTATTATTGTTATTATTTTTATTTTGGCCAGGAATGACAGAAAGAGGAGGGGGGAAAGTGAGAAAGCAAGCCGCCAGGTCTGGGACTCAAACTATAGTTGACCATGTGAGAGTCCAGCTCCTCAACCACCATGCCACCTGCTGGCTTCGAGGGATGCAAATTTTTAAGTGAGTAGACATTACCGTAGGGATAAAAATAAAATGAGAGATTGAAAACATGAGGAAATCGGAATGGATGATACAGGTTAGACCTTGGGAAGGAGGCCTGAGCAGGAGGAGTTGGGGTCTGAGGGGATGAGAAAGAAGGTCAAGGGAGACGCAGCGACTCTGAGAGTGGCTGGGGCAAGTGCCCTTCTGGTCAGGGCTGGCAGCCCTGCCACCACACGGCCTCCTCTGCGGCAGCATCCACACTGCCCTGCAGTGACCAGAAGCTTCTGCTGGCCAGGCCTGGCCCCACCCCCTCTTGGAATTAGAGGAATGCATCTGTTTGTGGCTGGAGATTAGAGTCCAGGGCCAGGAACTAGGAGCACCAAGTGGGCGTTTTGGGTGGCCTCAGGAGACATGCTTCAGACCTGAAGCTGAAACCTCTCAGCTTCCTTCTCTGATAATCTGTAATATCTGTTTTTAGAACTACATTGTCGGCAGTGTCAGAGAGACCCTTCTCAGAAGATTCATCCATTTAGGACTGGCCTTAATATCTCTTGTTTGGAAATTAAGCAACAGAGAGGAATTCAAGCAGGAAAGCTTGGTAGAAACATTTTCAATTAAAATATAGTGATGGTTATACTACCAAAGGGAGACCTAGTCTGTTTCACTCCTGAGCTTGAAACAAGGTGGAAAAAATGATAATGTGTATCTCAACTTTTTTTTTAACTTCAAAATTTTGAGTTAAACATGTTTTCGAAAGTGTTTTTCTCGCAAGGCCAGACATGTATTAGGTTTCTTGTGTAGAGTTATTGGTCCATCTTGATTATTTTTTATTTTATTCAGAGTGTTTGTTTATTTACCCTCAACTTATCTTATCCCAAGAAGATTTCGAGTATATCTTATGGAGTTGAAGTTTAAAGATGGGAAAATGTTTTGAGAAGATGAAAATGGGAATTTAAGAATAGAAAACAAATGAACATAATTTAAAACTATTCTACATCCCGTTTGGATGCTGGCGTATGTTACATCCAAATAGCATTTAAACAGTGTTATTGATTTAATTTTATTTATTATTATGTTTTAAAATTTGCTCTAGGGCAGGTGCACTCATTAGTCACACACACACACACACACACACACACAGAAAGTGAGAAAGCAAGCCATCAGGTCCAGGACTTGAACCACAGTGGGTCATGTGGGAATCCAGTGCCTTAACCACCACACTACGTGCTGGCCCCACAAATAGTGTTGTTTTGACAGAGTTATTTGGTAAAGTCCTCTCCGGAATTCTGTTGTTTGTTTGTAGATTGGAAATGGCGTGACCATGGTGTCATGCTTTGCCCTAGCCCTGTAGGCAATGCCATGGGGTGGACAGACAGATCCATGGTGACAGACAGACGGTGGGGTGTAGCCAACTGGCTGTGTAATGCTGGATTTCTGTATTAAATTTGTTTTTCTTTTTTTTTTTTTAAACAAGTATCCGATGTTCATTACCAAAAATTCAGAAAATACAGCAAAAAAAAAAAAAATTAATTCTCATAACCTAACCTAGGAATAAACTCTAAAATGGCAAATGCCTTTTTTAGAAAATTTTACATACGCACTTGTGTGTATTATGCTGACACTTTTTTAACTTAAAGTTATAACCAACATGTCCTAGTATAATTGATTTTCTTTGTAATGATCATATTTAATGTATCATCTATCCGACGGCTGAGTAAGAATTTACTTAACTGTTCCCTTGTTACTAGATGTTTAACGGCTAGGTTCTTAGTAATTGTTCATCGTGTTGGTGCACGTTCCTAGACATGTTACTTCATCTTTTGCAGCCGTTGTTTTGACTTCTGTATGTTGAGGATGACTTCTCTCACTCCTCATAGGCAGTAAGGAATAAGGAAGTATATGGTAAATAGGTGCTTAGTAAACAAGGGCTTTGTTTTCCTTGTCTTGGGGCTTACTCAGGTTGCTTCCAGGATCTATGAATTGATATTTACAAACATTAGCTTTCTAATGTGTCGAAAATGGTAATTATACAAGATAAAACCCTTTACAAGAGAGAAGGTCCTAAAAAGTTGTTTTAGGTGCAGTTTTGCAAACTGAAAATTAAATATTTTTAAACCACTGGGGCAGTGGTTTGAAGTTTGCCAGGTTCCTGGGAAACTGTTCTTTCTAAATTTTCAAGAAATTTCCAACTTACCTCAAAGTAGAAAGAAATATCATAGTATAATAAATTCTCTTGTGCACAGCATCCATTTTGAATAATTTTGTTTTAATTCTTATTCCTGTTATTCACTCCAGATTTTTTCTTTGTTTTAATTTTGTCTTGTGTTTTTTGTTGTTGTTGGAATATTTTTATGTAACTCTCAGTTACCATGTATTTTAATTACAAATTCCTTAGTAACTATCTCTAAAAGATACAAATTTAAAAAAACCCACATAAACAGAGTAGTACTATTGCATCCTACAATATTAACATTAGTTTCTTAATATCATTTAATTTATGTGTTTCCTTATTTCCTCCATATCTTTCTTTCTTTTTTTTTTGGAGAGGTTTTTGCTATAGGGCACATGTGCTCGCCAGAAAGACAGAGAGAGACAGAGAGACAGAAAGTGAGAAGTCATCCCCCAGGGGGAATGGCCACGCTGCAATCCCTTCTCCTTTCTCCTCTCGGGATCTTGGGCATGCCCACACATGCACCAGGCATGAGATTAAACCACCGGGTTCGAGACTCGAACCACGGTTGGCTACATGGGACTTCAGCGACATAGCCATTACGCTAACTGCTGGTCCCACCCCATATATCTTTTTATAGTTGTTTGAATAATAGTCAAAACAAGTTCTTCACATTGCATTTTGTTGAAATGTCTCTTGTATCTCTTTTCATCTGTAACAGTTAGATGGAAGTTTTTCCGTTTTGCATTTCTTTTTCAAATAAGAAGTCTTACCTCTAACCTACTGAATCAGAGTCATCAGAGGTAATGGTATGAATTTTATAAAAGCTCTCGTGAGGATTCTGATGGACAAATAGCTCTGAAAACTTCTGTATAAAGGAGAAAATAGGGGGAAGCAGATGGCATGGAGGGGAAGGTAAGTTTGGATGCCAAATGGCTGGCTGAGCAGTTCGAGTCCTGGGCCTGATGGCTTGAAAAACATGCCATGTACATGTGCGTGTGTGCCCAAAATCCCAAAAGGAGAATGGAGGAGAAGGGATTACATTATGGCCATTCCCCCAGGAGGTGATTTCTTTTTTTCTGAGAGTTTTTTTGCTATAGGGCACATGCGCTAGCCAGAGAGACAGAGAGGCAGTAGGGATGGCCATGCTGCAATCTCTTCTTCATTCTCTCAGGACTTTGGGCATGCATGCACACACATCCAGTGTGAGTTTTAAGCCGCCAGGTCCAGGACTCGATCTGTGTTTGACTACTTGGGACTCCAGCAGCATAACCATTATGCAGGGCTGGCGGGGGGGAAGGGAGGATTCTTACTTTTCCTCTCTGTCTCTCTCTGGCAAACATACAGGCCCTATGGCAAAAACTTAATAAATAAATAAGTAAATAAATTTAAGATAGCTATAGAATGAATTTTTAGAAAAGCAATAAAAAAGCAATAAGCTTTTTGGGGCCAGCAGTTAGCGTAATGGCTATGTCGCTGGACTCCCATGTAGTCGACCGCGGTTCGTGTCCCGGACCTGGTGGCTTACAACTCATGCCGCCCATTTATGCATGCGTGCCCAAAATCCCAGGAGGAGAATGGAGGAGAAGGGATTGCAGCATGGTTATCCCCCCTGGGGGGTGATTTCTCGCTTTCTGACTCTCTGTCTCTCTCTGTCTGGCGAGTGCACGTGCCCTAAAGCAAAAAAAAGAAAAAAAAGAAAGAAAAGCAATACGCTTTTAGAAATGTACTTTTGAAGTGTACTTATCTCCTAGTTCTCTACTTATTTTATAAATATGAACGCTTTACATACTGGATTTTCCCGACGGGACACTCTCGTCTCTCGTGGGTGACGACTGGCATGATCTGTTGCACCTTGCCATGGCCGCTTCATCTTCCCTGCGATTGTTCCGGGTTACAGATGTTTTTCCTGCATCCCCCTGAGTGATTCCACTTACATTCTTCAATCTGTTTGCCTCATACAGAGAATAATCATAGAAAACTGGGAATATGTAGAGAAATAGCAAGAAAATAAAAATAACCTGTGGTTTCTCGACGTGGAGGTAATTGTTGTTCGCGTTTTCATTTTATGTCACTCTAGCCTGTTCCAGTAGCAGTAAACTACTTTAAAATCAAAGTTTTAGGGCTGGCAGGTGGCATGGTGGTTGAAGCACTGGATTTCCACATGGCCAACTGCGGTTTGAGTCCTGGACCTGGTGGCTTGCTTTCTCTCCTTCTCTCTCTCTCTGGTCAAATTAAAATAATGCTACTAATAAAATGAAATAAAATAATTCTTTAAAAAGCCTATAAATATTATTATAGGAGTCAGCCATGTGGGAGATAGCTGCTTTCACTGCCACCCACCCTCTGTCTCAGCCGTTCTAATCATAAACCATTTGTTCATCCTTATTTCTTTATTATTTGTTTTTTGTTTTTTTTTTTTTGAGAGGTTTTCGCTATAGGGTGCGTGCACACGCCAGAAAGACAGAGAGACAGAGAGACAGAAAGCAAGGGGAGATGGCCACGCTGCAATCCCTTCTTCTCCTTTCTTCTCTCGGAATCTTGGGCACGCACGCACATGCGGCCGGCGTGAGTTTAAACCACCGGGTCCGGGACTCGAACCACAGTCAACATGGGAGTCCAGTGACATAGCCATTACGCTATCTGCTGGTCCTAATTATTTGTGGTTTTTAATGGAGAATTTTGATTATGCACTTTCGAGGCACATTACACCTGATAATTCGGTCATAGGCTCTCTTGACTCTCAAGTGTTAAGAAAACCCCCTTGGGAACCAGCATTTAGCGTAATGGCTATGTTGCTGGACTCCCACGTAGTCGACCGTGGTTCACGTCCCGGACCCGGTGGCTTAAAACTCAGACCGGGCGCGTGTGCGTGCGTGCCCAAGATCCCAAGAGGAGAACAGAGGAGAAGGGATTGTGG
The DNA here is from genome assembly GCF_000334495.1 of Tupaia belangeri chinensis. Classification (NCBI taxonomy): domain Eukaryota; kingdom Metazoa; phylum Chordata; class Mammalia; order Scandentia; family Tupaiidae; genus Tupaia; species Tupaia belangeri. The sequence continues at coordinate 1,374,607 of NW_006204667.1, read as the reverse complement.
CGTGACCATCCCCCCGGGGGGTGATTTCTCGCTTTCTGTCTCTATGTCTCTCTCTCTGTCTGGTGAGTGCACGTGCCCTATAGCGAAAACCTCTCCCCCCCCAAAAAAAAGAAGACCTAACACTAGAAAACCCCCTTTTGGGTCTGGGAAACCACCTGCAGACAGTCTAGAGCCTTCCGCTGTCCTTACAGGAGTTAAGGATGCTTGGAACCACGTGGCTGGCTACGGCGTTTTGTCATTTTATCACTCGCTTTTAGAAACCAAACTGCCAGAGATAATGAAATGGCCTGGTTCTGGAGGCAGCTGCATTCCATCGGTTGGCTTGAAAATGAACCCAAAATAAATACACTTTGTCAATTATCTTTAGGATCTTTGCGGGTCCAAGTTTGCAGAAGAAGCAGGTTAGGACATGGTGAAATGAGCATATTCATGTCTTTCAGATAGCCCTCCATCCCCTTTCCACGTTTATTCTGATACTTTAAATGGGCAGGTGATCTCTCCTGCTCTGCAAGCTTTTCTAGCACCCTGATAACGCTGGAAACTTCGGGCCTGTCTGATACAAAGCCTCAGATGTCCCCGGATTTCTTATCTGGCTTTCTGGCTGCTTTAGTGCAGCCTCTTCTATCAGATGGAAGTTCTGAGAGCTCTTATTACAGAGTGACTAGGAAGGGACCAGTGTAGAGAACAGGAGAGAACTGAGGTGTAGGTGGTGAAAGGGAAAGGTGAGATACTGGAATATTATGAAAAATGCAGGGGCCTGGCAGGCGGCGTGGTGGGTGGAGTGTGGACTTCCACAAGGCAGACTGTGGTTCAAGTCCCAGCTCTGTCAGGTTACTTCCTTACTTTACATTTCTCTCCCTCTGTCTCTCTCTGGTCAAATTTAAAAAATAATAATAGTTAATAAAATTAAATAATTCTTTAAGAAGAAAAAAACATGGGAGAAGTCCCTGATTTGGAGCAGATGGTAGATGACAGTTTTTTAGCATCGCCCACCAGACCGACAGGAGCGAGGGCAGGGAAGACATGATCCCTGCCACATGCGGCCTGGTCCAGGGCAGGCCAGGCTTGGAGGCTGACTGCTGGGTGGGCCAGCTGCTCCCGTGTGGAGGGCAGGCTGGTGAGTCTGTTTTGTGCTGCGCTTGTCCTGCAGCAGAGCGGGCTCACCAGGATTCGTTGTGTGTGTGACCGCTGATGTCGCACTCCAGGAAGGCCCAGTGTGGTGGTTTCCTAAACAATGATTTCAGATCCATGGCCACCAGGATCATTCAGACCCCAGTGCATATGGTTTCTTTGTTTTTAAAGATTTATTTATCTAATTTTATTTATTCATTCATTTTAATTTGACAAGAGAGAGAGAGAGAGAAAGTGAGAAAGCAAGCCACCAGGTCCAGGACTCAAACCGTGGTCAGTCACGTGGGAGTGTCCAGAGTCCACATGACCGGCCGGCCCCCTGAAGCCACCAGGTCCAGGACTCAAACCGTGGTCAGTCATGTGGGAGTGTCCAGAGCCTTAACCACCACATGACCGGCAGGCCCCCTGGGTATGATTTTATCTGAGGTTATGCGCTACAACCACTCACGTGGAGAAGGTGGATGTTGCCAAGTTTCCGTTTATTGTTGTGCTGTGTAGACATACTTTATATGGCGCTTTGTTTTAAAAGACCTCAAAGTATTTTCATGGAGCAGACGCAGAAGTTGGGTTCTCAAAGGCTAAGGCAAAAACATTATTGTTCTATTGGTAAATGTATTTATCCAAAGGTGCTCTTCAAGACAAAAATCCAACTTTGAGCTGGCGTTCAATGGAGTCGTTCTGGTCTTTTACAGACGCGATGTCTAATTCAGACATTTTGCTATTTTTGGCCATCACCCTGCCTTGGTTCAGGTGGGATCAGGATGGGGGTTAACATGGCTCTGCCTGGGAGGAAAGCAGACAAGTTTGACAGCAGTGGGAACCAAGACGTTGCTGCACCCACACAATTTATGGCTAAGACCAGAGAAGTCTGGGAAGTTGGACAACTCTGTCATCTGTTAATTTACTGGCTGTGTAACATGTTTTACTTTAGAAGCTTGATCTATGACCTCTGAAAGAATTTGTCTTCAAGCTCTGTATTTTTTTCTGCCTATAAAATAAAGATATTCTGCGTACGGTTTCCTGAAAGAAAGGCAAAATAAAGGGTGCAAAAGGGCCATAGTAGGAGCCAGAAGGTGGCGTGGTGATTGAGGCGCTGGACTCCCACATGGCCAGCCGCAGTTCAAGTCCTGGACTGGGCAGCTTGCTTTCTCACTTTCCCTCCCCTTCTCTCTCTCTGTGTGCATGTGTGCTCTACAGCAAGAAAAAAAAAAAAAAGGAAAGAAAAGAAAAGAAAAAGAATAAATAAAATTAAATAAATGATTCTTTAAATGGTTCTTTAAAATCAGGAGCCATCATGTGACCTCTGGACTGGTGAAAAATTTAGCTTTTTTTAGACATATTTTGTATATCCCAAAGTTTGTTTTTTTAAAATAATTATTTTATTTTATTTATCATCATTAATTTTTTTACAGTTTGACCACAGAGAAACAGAGAGAGGGAAGGCAAGAAAGCTAGCCACCAAGTCCAGGACTTGAACTGTGGTCGGCCGTGTGGGAATCTGGCGCCTTAACCACCATGCTACCTGCCAGCCCTATCCCAAAGTTTTTTATTTTTATTTTTTTTGGAGAGGTTTTACTATAGGGCGCGTGCGCTCACCAGACAGAGAGAGATAGAGAGACAGAAAGTGAGAAATCACCCCCCAGGGGGCATGGCCACCCTGCAATCCCTTCTCCTCCATTCTCCTCTCGGGATTTTGGGCACGCACGCACATGTGCCCGGCGTGAGTTTAAGCCACCGGGTCCGGGACATGAACCGCGGTCAATTATGTGGGAGTCCAGAGACATAGCCATTATGCTAACTGCTGGTCCCCTATATCCCAAAGTTTTGATGCCAGAAGTTCTTCATTTCCCTGAAGATTTAGTGTGGATAACTTACAAAACTAAAAAAAATAATAAAGTTTTGCTGCACTGTCTTGAAAACCCTCTCAGTACCCTGGTTGATCCATATAATTACATGCACACGCATTCCCACGCATGTACACACGTGCACATGTGCAGAGTGCGGTGACGCTGGCGAGGTGCTGTTCCCTCCCCTGGCCCAGCTGGCTCATAGTCCCTTTTAAGTCTTGGTGACTCGAAGTCTGTTTGTTTTGTTGCCTCATTTAAATTGTGGCATCATAAATCACTTCATTTTTAATCATTTGAGTAGCAAACACCCCAAAGCACTACAGTTAAACAATGTTAATGGGGATTTACTTGGTGCCATTGTTTTAATATGACAAATGGCCGAGCATCAAGCACATAGCACCGTTTATTTATGCAGACATAATTAGGCCTTTGAAATGGAATACACAGCCTGCCATTTGCCAGGGAACCAAAGCGGACATGGCCCCTCCCCGTCTCTCCTGGGGCAGGATGGGCTCAGGGCGAGGTGTGAGCCCTGTACTCCTGAGGCCTGGAAGAAGGTTCCTGCAGCCCAGAGTGGCAAACCTCTGCCCCATCTCTTTGGCCTTTTTTGTAACTTGCAGTAGGACAGACTTGAAAGTTGGAAAATAGTTATTTTTGGTTCCAGACCTCTGGAAAGAGGCCGTTTTTCAAAGTGGTCTCATTAAAGAGAAAGGAAGTTTCTTTTGAAAGACAATAACCCCAATGCCAGGATCTGGGAAGCACAGAACCTCCTTTCTCAGAGATCTTGGAGAACAATACATGCACCCGGGTGAGGGGAGGGGTGCGGAGGTACAGTAGTTCATTTATGGTTGGGCAGATGGTGCCTAAAGGTCTTAATTACTTATACGTGTGTGTGTGTGTGTGTAAATAATTATTTATTGGGGCACCGGCAAGGGATGATGTGGTTAAGGCAGTGGACTCCCACATGCTGACCACAGTTCGAGTCCCGGACCTGGCAGCTTGCTTTCTCACTTTCCCTTTCTCTGTCTCTCTGTTGTCAAATTAAAAAATAATAATAAGGACAACTGGAATTACTTATTTAATGTCAGTTGTCATCATTATTATTATTATTATTCAATTTGACCAGAGAGAGAGAAGGAGAGTAAGAAACCAAGTCGTCACGTCGGGGACTTGAACTGTGGTTGGCCATGTGGGAGTCCAGACCCTTAACCACCACACCACCTGCTAGCCCCGTAATTACTTATATTTTAATAGCCAGGGAATAGGGACTATGTGAGCACAACAGACAAGTTTTGGGGATGACGACCCAACCTGCAAAGACTTCTCCCACATTTACTTCAGTTTCTCACTCTCGTTCATAGTCAGCTGGCCCAGTCTTACCCATCTGAGCGGGTGTGGACGAGTGTTGATGAGGCAGAAAGGGGACCAGGACCGCCCCCAGGACTCCATGAGTTACGTCACAGTTGTGGCAAGCACTCTCTTTTGCTTAGCATGAAATGTCAAAGTAAGTGGTTGACTTCTTACACATCTGAAGCAGGACCAGCAAATGGAGTAATGATTGTGTCGCTGGACTCCCACGTAGTTGACCGCAGTTCGAGTCCTGGACCCAGCAGCTTTAAACCTCACACCAGGTGTGTGTGCGTGCGTGCCCAAACTCCTGAGAGGAGACTGGAAGAAAAGGAGTTGTGGTATGGCCATTCCTCCTGGGGGGAGGTGATTTCTCACTTTCTGTCTCTCTCTTATCTCTTTCCGTCTCTCTGGCAAGCACACGTACCTTATAGGAAAAATCTCTCTCTAAAAAAAAAAATCTGAAAGCAGGGCCAACAGATGGCATAGAGGTTAAGATGACTGAATCCCACATGACTGACTACATGTTCAAGTCCTAGACCTGGAGGCTTGAAAAACATGCCGGGTGCATGTGGATGTGTGCTGAAAATCCTGAGAGGAGGATGGAGGGAAAGAAACTGGTGTGGCCACCCCCCTGGGTGACTGGTGTGGCCACCCCCCTGGGGGGGTGATTTCTCACTCTCCATCTCTCTCTGTCTCTGTCTCTGTCTCTCTCTCTGGTGAGCACACCTGCCCTATAGAGAAACTAAAAAAAAAAAGAAAATCCGAGCAGGGAGCTGTTGATGCTGACTTCTGTGGCTTTCTGGTGAACTCGGTGTGGCTTCTCCGTAGTAAGAAGGGCCAGGACCAGGGGACCAGCAACGAGGAGCCGTTTCCCTGGGCTCAGCTCAGGCCAGTCACTAAACATACCTGGGCAGATGTGCCCTCAGAACCAGGCATCCTTTTTTATTTATTTATTTATTTTGGAGAGGTTTTCGCTATAGGGAGTGTGTGCTCGCCAGACAGAGAGAGACAGAGAGACAGAAAGCGAGAAATCACCCCCCAGGGGGATGGTCACGTCGCAATCCCTTCTCCTCCATTCTCCTCTCGGGATCTTGGGCACGCACGCACACGCGCCCGGCGTGAGTTTTAAGCCACCGGGTCCGGGACACGAACCGTGGTCGACTACGTGGGAGTCCAGCGACATAGCCATTACGCTAACTGCTGGTCCCCAGAACCAGCCCTCCTTTCACCAGGCCATCAGTTTCATGGATTCTCTTATGATGGAGATTTGTCTGTTTAAGCAAGGTCCAGACAGCAGCTGCCCCATACTCCTCATTTCCTCAGAATGTAGGAAGGAAGATTAAGGGTAAAGAGAACGTTACTAGCCAGTAACATTTCCAAAGGTTTTACTGATTTATTTTTAAATTTTATTTTTTATTATTATTATTTTAAATTTTGCTATCAGGCACAGATGCTCACCAGAGAGAGACAGCGAGAGAGTGAGAAACAGAGAGAGATAGGGAAAGTGAAAAAGGAAGCCCCCAGATCCGAGGCTTGAACTGCAGTTGGCCGCGTGGGAGTCCAGCATCTTAACCACCATGCCACCTGCTGGCTCCCTCCACAGGTCTTATACCTGTTACTACCTTTGCTGCAAGAAAGAACCCTTCCAACTATTCACCTGCTGCTATTCTACCAAAAGGTGCCTCAGAATCACAATCAGCATAGTCATTAAGAAGCTTTTGTGGCCAGAGGATGATGCTGTGGTAACTCATAGGACCCACGTGGGAAGGCCCCGGGTTTGCGTCCTGTGGCCTTTTAGTACATGCCAGGTATAAATACCTGTGCCCGTGATCCGGCTGGCTGAGGCTGGGGGTGGATTGTGGTGTGGGGACCTTATGGGGGTCTTGTCTCTCTCTTTCTCTTACTCTATCTCTAACAAATAAACCTTTAAAAAAGTAACCTTTTTGTGTTTTATAATGTGACACAATGTGGTTTCCTTTTTGGGGGTAAGAAAAGTTTGAGAAATGTTTCCTGTGCTTTGGTACAGGGATCTAATAGTAAAAGGAACTAAGCCTCCCGACTCCCGAAATGCAGACAAGAACACCTCCGCTCCCCCAGCTCGTACTTTGGCTCCTGTTCACTGGAAGCGTTGGGGAAATCAGTTGAGGAGGGAGGAAAGAGACATGAAGAGATTGGGAAGAAGTTCCCGTTTCCAGACCTTGGAACCGTGAGGCGGGATGGGAGGCCAGGTGTCCCTGTGCAGCATCCCTGAGTGCCATTGGGCAGTGACTGCTCATTTGGGGTTGAAAACATTAAAGCGTCGTGATGAGACTCAGTTCTTTCAAAGCCTGTTAACTTTTCAATCTGTGCCTGGAGAGACCAGTGGGTGAAAATAAAGCAGACGATTTTGACCCTGCAATAGAGCGTTTAGGGAAGGTAGGGAAGGAGTGATGTGCTAGGAAGTCCGTTAGGGTCATCCCAGAGTCAGGACGTGGTGTAGAGAGTATCATTAACAAATAACATCTCCAAATTCTTGTGCAGTAAGGATCTCCTGGGGTGTCCTCATTCTGTCCCAGACCAGTGGGGTAAGGTGAGTGGGAGTCAGCGCGCATGTCAGCGAGAACAAGGCAGAGGACATTCAGTCAGTCTTTCCAAGCATCCATCTTTCTTCCAGTGCTAGACAATGAATGGACCTTTTCTATGAAAGTTGCTGCGTCGGATAAAATAAGGGATCGCCCTTAGCAATCCTACTGGCTGGTTCAAATCCCAACTCTTCTCCAGGTAACGTTGGGTGGTCACTGTTAAACTTTTCATAGCTTCGTTTTTCTTGTTTGTAAAGTGTGGGGGGGGTACCAATCTCATGTGATTTAGATGAAAATGGAATAAAGCTAAGCTCTGTTCCTAGTATGTTGTGTATTTAGTCAGGTCTCCGTAACTGCTTCCTTCTCTTTATCTCATTAAAAAACAAACAAACAAAAAATCTAGAGTATGGAGTTTGGCTCCACTGAAGATCTAAGGCAGAGAGAATCCGAACTCCCAGTCTGTCAAACCTGAGCAGTTCCTGCTTTTAAAAAATGGCATTGAGCTGCCCGGCAGTGGCCTGCCTGCCTTCCCTGGTGACCTCCTCTCCCTCCACCCTCTCCTCTGGCCTCTTCCCTCGCATGCCCTTTCCATCCCTCATCCCCATCCCTTCCCTTTCTCGTTTCCTTCTGTTTTTCTTCCTCGTCCCTTCTCTCCTCAAGTCTTTCTCAGCAGTGTTTATCCCGAAGATGACCTCCGTAAGCATTTGGTAGTAACTAATTTGTTAGGAAGTGTAGCTGTGTATATGTTTTTATCAGAATCAGAGTCTTTCTGTAGTGACTTTATTTGAATTCTGTCATTTATTGAGAGATATCTTAAAAAAAACCTTTTTCCAGAAGGCATATATGTTCACTGACAACAGAGAAGGGGGAGAGAGAGAGAGAGAGAGAGAGAGCACTCCCTCCCCCCTCCCTGGGAAATAGCCATGCTACGGTCTCTTCTTTTTCATTTTTCCATCTTTCTCAGGCTTTCAGGTATGCACACACATGCTCCTGGTGTATTTTTCAAGCTACTGGGTCTGGGACTCGAACCACGCGTCAGCCACGTGAGATCCACCTACCATGCTTTGGGCTGGCTGGCCTGAGGAATACTTTTTAAATGGTACAGTCCATGTGTTGAATTAGCATTTTTGGTATTAAGAAATTAAAATTTACATTTGGGCTGAAAGGTCACCAGTAAACAGTTACTCACTAGTTCCCTTAAGAAATGATCTGAGAATTTGTTATTCCTACATTTCTGCTTGTATCCCTTGTACTTTTCAAGCCACTGGATCCGGGACTCCTACCACAGAGTCGGCCATGTGGGATCCAGCACCTTAACTACCACGGCGCTGGCTGGCCCTCTTTACAGTTAATGGCATGCCGCACTCTGCTCCTGTTCCTTCCCATATGATATTAACATTATCCACCTTCATCCTCGTACCATCCTCTTGAAAGTGGTTTAATTATTCCCATTAATGCACCAAAAACTGAGGCCCTGCGAGGCTATATATTTTATGACATTATGAGGCATTGTAGTCATACATTTTAATACTATCTTTCTCAGTAGACCAAACAAAAGCAACTTGAGGTCAGAGGTCAAGTCTGACTCAGATGTGTATCCTCAAGTTTTGATAAATATTTGCTGTTGGGAACCAGCAGTTAGCGTAATGGCTATGTTGCTGGACTCTCACGTAGTCGACCGCGGTTTGCGTCCCGGACCTGGTGGCTTAAAACTCACGCCGGGCGTGTGTGCGTGCGTGCCCAAGATCCCGAGAGGAGAATGGAGGAGAAGGGATTGAGGCGTGACCATCCCCCCTGGGGGGTGATTTCTCGCTTTCTGTCTCTCTGTCTCTCTCTGTCTTTCTAGTGAGCTCACGCGCCCTATAGCAAAAACCTCTCCAAAAAAAATAAATAAATAAAAAACAAATATTTGCTGTTAAACAATGATGATAAGAATTATTTATTGATTTTGAGTGTTTATTGTGTGCCTGGTACAGTGCCAAAATTTGAATAAAAGAATTACTATTTAATTGTATTCATCATTATTGTTATTTTAAATTTCTATAGGGCATGTGCACTTACTAGAGAGAGACAGAGAGACCTTAGAGATAAAAAGAAAGTGAGAAAGCAAGCCAACAGGTCTGGGACTCAAACTACAGTTGGCCCTGGGGAAGTCCAGCGCCTTAACCACCATGCCACTTGCTGGCCCTGGTGCCAGATGTTTTACATCTAGCGTAACAGAGGTCCATGTCTTGGCATTGTTTTCTAGTAGCTGTATGTGCTTGGGTTAGGTGCTGAGCCTTTCTGTGCCTTGGGTTCCCCAAAGGCAGAGTGGACATAATAATAGTATCTTTTCTTTTTTTGAAGAGGTTTTTTTTTTTTTTTTTTTTTTATAGGGCGCGTGCGCTCGCCAGACAGACAGAGAGAGACAGAGAGACAGAAAGCAAGAAATCACCCCCCAGGGGAGATGGCCACGCCGCAATCCCTTCTCCTCCATTCTCCTCTCAGGATCTTGGGCATGTACACACACGCACCTGGCATGAGTTTTAAGCCACCGAATTCGGGACTTGAACTGCAGTCCACTACGTGGGAGTCCAGCGACACAGCCATTATGCTAACTTCTGGTCCCAATAATAGTATGTTTTCCGTAAGTCAAAGGATGAAATTAGTAAACACATGAAAGGCAGAAAACTATCCCTGAGGGTCAGCAGTTGAGGGGGTGGTTAAGATGCTGGATTCCCACACGATTGACCACAGTTCAAGTCCTGGACCTGGCAGCTTGAAAACCACAACAAATGAATAGATAATTTTGTTTTGTTTTGTTTTGTTTTGTTTTAAAGAAAGAATGGGGGACCAGCAGATGGCATAATGGTTATGTTGCTGGACTCCCATATACTCTACTGTGGTTCGAGTTAAGGACCTGGTGGCTTAAACTCATGCTGGAGTCATGTGCATGTGTGCCCAAGATCCCGAGAGGAGAATGGAGGAGACGGGACTGCAGCGCGGCCATCCTCCCTGGAGGTGATTTCTTGCTTTCTGTCTCTCTGTCTCTGTCTCTTTGGCAAACACAAGAGCCCTATAGCAAAACTGTCTCTTAAAAAAAAAAAGAGAGAGAGAGAGAGAAAGAAAACAGCATGGCACAGAGCAGGAATCCTGTAAATATTCTCCATCATTATTACTTTCAACCCGACAGGGCTCAATCTGAAGCGTGCGTGCCCTTTCATAACCCCGGTCTTTCTTGATACTGTACTGTACAGCGTTCATGAAGCCCCACCCCAGCCGTGTGCCCTGGTTGACTTTGCTACCAGCAGACAGAGGTCACGTGGAAGGCCTGAGTCCACGCCTGGCTCGCCCCAGAGCCCGCTTTCAGGGTGCACTCCCACGGTCCCAGCAACTTGGGAGGCGAAGGCAAAGGGTCTTGACATAGTGAGGCCCTGCATTTTTATTTATTCATTTATTTATTTTAAAAAGTTTATGTAGTGGGCTCCAAACTCCTTTTGTGTGTTAATAAACCAAATTCCTACCCTGTGGTCTCTTCAGTGCTAACGCTCGCATCCACTCACACGTGGCACACATGAATTGGAGAAGCAGCTCAGGCCTTTCCAAATTAGAATTATTGCTGGCTCAGACTTCACACACATAAGCCGTGTAAACAGTTTTCTCTAAGTAACGGCAGGTTGTGTGTGTGTGTGTGTGTGTGTGTGTGTATTTTCTCTTCATAACTTATCGAGGAAAAGTTCTCAAATCTTGGATTTTCTGTTAGTACCTCCTGAAGGGTTTCCTCGTTTAGTTTTTCATGAAAGCAGGTTCATCATCCCCGTTCTCTGGTGAAGCGCTCTCCAAGTGTGTCATTCTAGAAAGCTCTGAATGTTTCTAAGTGCATCCACATTTCCTGCTCAGTGGTTGGCCCAGACCCCAGCAGGTGGTTTCCAAGTATGACTCCTGATGAGGTGGAATTCAGGGTACACCTATGTGTGCGAGCAGGCCCATACCTCCCATAGGCACCCCGTTTCTCATTCTTTTAGAGGTTTTAATGATTTAAGAATGTTTTCTCCCACATATATACTTGTTGTTAATTTTTTTTTCTATTTTTCCAGATGTCAATATCATAGTTTCACAGTTGCTGGAGTTTACTAAACTCTTCTATGTTATCATTTTTTTTTTTTTTTTGGAGATTTTTACTGTAGGGCACTTACGCTTGCCAGAGAGAGAGGGGGAAAGTGAGAAATCACCCACCCAGGGGTGATGGCCATGCCGCAATCACTTCTCAACTCTCCTCTTGAGATTTTGGACACACATGCACGCATACCTGGCGTGAGTTTCAAGCTGCCCGGTCGAGGACTCGAACCACAATCAGCCATGTGAGAGTGCAGCACCTTAACCACTATGCCATCTGCTGGCCCACTCTTCTGTGTTATCCTTAACAAATACTATCCTGATGTCTATGCTCTGCTGAAAGTGCTTTCTGTCCCTTCATGTGCAGTGTGCCTGTAGTTACCTTCCCAGGAAAGGCCCTGAGGAGAAGAGGGCGCGTTAGGATGGATGACATATTCTATGTTTGAAAGGAAGGTACAAAGTCAGCATCACCCAGAGCTGTGAACATGGAAGCAAAAAGAAAATAAGTACCTGATTACAGAAGTAGTGATATTCCTTGTCAGAGCCTCCTTTCCATTTAAAACAAAGTGTTCTTATTCTCGAGGCTATGTATTTTCCCAAGCTAAGGAGAGACCTTAGGAGGAACCTCCTGTATTTTCTTCCCATGCAAATGTATTTATTTTCCCCACAATTGAGAGACATAACCACCTCTGGTAGTAATAGGAATGTTCTCCTTTTGAAATTGAATCAGTCGAAATTTCCATTATAGAACAGAAGGAACAAAAAAGTTCTAGTAACTTACTCAAGTTTCTTGAAGAAAAGACAAAAGAACAAAACACAACCAGAACATCCTTTTTTATTAAAAGTCAGAATTAGCATTGCAAATATAATTCGGAACTTCAGAGCTGTCACTAAGGTTGAACCTTTTGATAAATTGGATCTTGATATTTACAAAATCTATTAAAATACAACCAAGAGTGTGTTTGTTTATATGTTGACAAGATGATGTACACCCCGAAGGTCAAGGGTGATGTGAACTGTTATGGTGTTCTTGTCAAAGTAGCTTCAAAGTGGGGGGGCTATTTAAAGAGTTTTGATGGAATAATGGCTTCACCACAAGTGTGACAGCAAATGCAAAGAGCATCTTGAAAAAGTTCCATTGATTTGAAACAAAAATCTGTGATGTTTATCAATCAAGGAAGAAAAAAAAAAAGGGGGAAGTTTCTTCCTGTGTAGCATGTTAGAAAATTGGCAGCTCAAATGGAAAAACAAATAGTGAAATTAAACAGAAAAGCATTGATTTAACTTCTTGGGTGGTTTATCAAATGCCACAACGAACTTTTCATTCTGTCTTGTCATTTATTAATTACCATCTTTTAATCAAACCCATTAAGGATCAGTTTACAAACTTTCGGGTTACCTCTGGGTAAATAGTTCTAACCACTCAAAGTCAGTTTGTCCTTGTACTGAATACTTTTTCTGATTGTTAGCCAAGTTGTCCTTCTTTTCCCCTGTTAAATACTCAAAATATATCTGGAAAATAAATGTGGGATTTATATAGTTATTTTTTCCTAGCATTATTTCACCGCTGAACTTGGGTTCCTTGTCTTTGTTTTTTTTTTTTTTTTCCTTAATATTTGTAATGGCCTAAATTATCATAGACTTTAGCTCAAAAAAATAACACCAAAAAGAATGTGGGTGCATTCAAAGTCAATTAAGTTTTTCTGTAAAGAGCTTTATTACAACACCTCACAGTAACATCTAGAAGAATCAGGGTAGACATTGTCCATGTTAATTTCAAGGAAATAAGTTTGGTTAAATGAAGAGGGTTAGTATAGTCTGCTAATACAAACTGACAGTAAATAGGTAGATTTGGATGTTAGATCCTCTCCGTCTATTTAGAAAGTGTTTACATTTTTATGTATTTTATGTTATGATAACACCACAGAAAGATCATTTATGAGATATGTTTAAATTTATTTTTCAAAGGAACTGGATTTTTTTCATGTGTTTGTCATAAAATGGATTAATTAGATGTAATTAAATCATAATCACTATAAACAGACCTGGAAATGACTCACCTCCTATCTCCACCAATCATTTGCAGTATAGGATTTCTGCTAACCAGTATGCTGTGCAGCTCCAGGAATTAATCCTTGAGTACATTTCAGTAAATTGGATCATCTCACACTGTTGCTCAGCAGGTGGAGAGACGGGCAGTAAGGTTATGTAAGACCTCACTGTGTTAAGAAGCTAATCACATCCCAATGCGGGGATGTCTAACCTACAGTGGTTGACACAGTCATCCTTGACAGCCAGACCTTTTAAGAGTCCCCCCCCCCCCCTTAGCGTACATGTGCTTGTGGGGAACGTAGGAGGAGGTAACAGACACAGCGAGAGAGAAAGTGAGAAATCAGCCCCCAGAGGAGATGGCCACACCACAATCCCTTCTCCTCCATTCTCCTCCCAGGATCTTGGGCATCAAGCACTGCACCCGTGTGATTTTTCATCTACCGGGTCCAGGACTTGAACTACGGTCAGCCCTGTGGGAGTCCAGTGATGTAAACTGCTACACCATCTGCTGACCCCAGGTAATCAGATCTTGTCAACATGATGCATAAATCAGAGAAGAGGTATTCTTTTTAAAAAACGTTTCACCGATTTCTGTATTCCTTAACTAATTAAAACCTTTTGATGAGAACAAATGATCTCCATGGTTGTCTTGATTGAAACAATCCTAGAATGATCAGGATGATCCTAGAATGACACAGATTGGAAACCATAGTGAAGGAGAACGCAGGAAAGAACTTAGAAAATAATAAAATCCTACGGCGGGGCAGACGGTCGTCATGTGAACATGAATGAAGCTCCTTGGACTATGTGCACTCAGAACATTCTACTCATTCTGTGAGAAGTCAGCAACTCAGGGGACCAGCAGTTAGCGTAATGGCTATGTCGCTGGACTCCCATGTAGTCGACCACGGTTCGAGTCCCGGACCCAGTGGCTTAAACTCACGCCGAGCGCATGTGCGTGCGTGCCCAAGATCCCGAGAGGAGAATGGAGGAGAAGGGATTGCAGCCGTGGCCATCCTCCCTGGGGGGTGATTTCTCGCTTTCTGTCTCTCTGTCTCTCTCTGTCTTTCTGGCGAGTGCACGTGCCCTATAGCAAAACCCGCTCCAAAAAAAGAAAAAATAATAAAAAAAAAGAAATCAGCAACTCAGAGGAAAGCGTTAGCGGGAAATCTTCAAGGCGACAGACTTGTGAAACTCGCCATGCTGAAAAGCTGAGGCTGTTCCCCCAAACAAAAAGAAAACGCAACAAAGCAGAAAGGAATCATCGGCTACAAGAGTGAACACAGGGGCTTCTTCACTGAAGAGGCCCAGCTTTGACTCCTTCCAGGGCGGCAGTTCAGCTGTGTATGGCATGATAGTTAAGGCACTGGGCTCCTGCATGGCTGACCGCAGTTTGGGTCCTGGACCTGGCAGCTTGAAAATCACACCGGTGCACATGTGTGCATGCCCAAGATCCCATGACGGGGAGGAAGGAGAGGGGATGGCTATGATGCAGCTCTCCCCCCTCGGGGTGATTTCTCACTTTCCCTCTCGCTGTCTCACAAGAGCTCTACAGCAAAAACAAAACAAAATAAAAAAAACAAAACCAGACAAACCCTGGCTGGATTAAACCCCCAATCTGAGTAATGGTTGTTGTGGATAGGAAGTTGATATTTAAACCTCCCTTGAACCATCCCCTAAGCCCTGAGCCCCAGGAACTGCCGGCAGGGGCCTCAAAAAGTTTGCAGAAAAATGGAGTTAAGGTATGAGTTTGTTTTGGTGCAAATGTTTTTTGAAATTTGTTCATAATTTTTTCATAATACACATTTTCTATGAACTTTTTTTGTGACCCCTTGTATCTAAGCCACTCAACTATTACCAAAGCTGATTAATTAACCTTGACTGTTTTGAAATAAAACAAATGATTTAAGAATTAAAGTTTCTGTATTCCATTATCAAACTCATTAAGTCATCTCAGACTGTTGCATTTTGGATGAATTTCGAAATTCCTAAGAATTCCCCCCCGCACACACATACGTATTTATCTGTGATACACAAACATTAAAATAACCAGACCAGTCCACTTGGACAGCAGAGTTTAACTTGATTATTTTGACGTTTCATTAGTTTGTTTTATTCACTATCACATTGCCTTGGGATACTTAATATTTTTTCTTTTTCTTTTTTTTAACTATTTTTTTCACTCTTGCTAAAGTAAAGGAAATTAAAGTATTAAAATTATATTTGCAGATGCCCTAAGCTGTTACAATAGAAATGAAACTTTCTTGTTAGGCCAACTCGCCCTGTTCTGCTTTTGCAGAGGCCTCTGTGACGTACCAGGGACTAGATTTTTTTGTGAGAGCTTTGGGGACGATTTTGCAACAATTATAAGGCTCTGCGTTCATCTCCATCCCATTCTGAAGTCAGATCTTTATCTCTTTCTGGAAATCGTTCTATTTGCGAGTTTCAAGACTATGATCATGCAGTTGTGATGCCGAGTGTGTTCTTTGGCACGTTCCGCAGTGACTTGCTCTGCTTGCATTTTATTTCTGCCCTGGCGGTTGTAATGTGTTTACAGGGTTCACGCTGGCTGAGAATCGCATGAGGTAGACGACGTTATTCACACAGCAGAGTAGACAGTTTTACAAAGTAGGTACCCGGGAGGCCAGTGAATAAAGGGTTTCGCATTGTTACTGGTTTTTTATTTTAGTTTAGTTTTTTAATTTTAGGAAGAATGGAAATACAGAAGAAAAAGAAATCTAATTAGAAACTGTTTAAGTAGCTAGTAAATCTAAGAGATTACGCTCACTTTTTGAGCGTATGTGACCCTGTTTTGGAGTTTTGAGCTACAATTTTTGCTTTTTAATTTTAATATTCTTACATACTGGGCTCGCGTGGGCATGTGTGCCCACACATGCCCAAATTCCAAGAGAATGGAGGAGAAGGGATAGGGTTTGGCCACCCTCCAAGGAAGGTGCTTTCTCTCTCTCTCTCTTACTCTCTCTAGTGAGCATACATACTCTATAGCAAATTAAAAAAATAAGTGGGGGCTGGCAGGTGACATGGTGGTTAAAGGCACTGGACTCCCATATGGTCTTTTGTGGTTCAAGTCCTGGACCTGGTGACTTGCTTTCTCACTTTCCCTCTCTCTCTCATCAAGTAGGAAAATAATAATAATAATAATGTTAAATAAAATACTTAAAAAATAAAAATGACAAATTTAAAAAATAATTTAAAAAAGTGAAAATGAAAATGTTTAATTTGGGGGCAAAAAGCTACTTTTTTGTTTTTAAAGAGATTTTTGCTATAGGGCACATGCACTCGCCAGAGCAACAGAAAGTGAGAAATCATCCCCTGGAGGGGATGTCCATAAGGCAATGCCTTCTACTCCTTTCTCCTCTCGAGATCTTGGACATGCGTGTACAACCTCCCTCCCCCATGTGAGTTTTAAGCCACCCGGTCCAGGACTCAAATCACTGTCGACTATGTGGACGTTCAGTGACGAAACCATTCCACCATCTGCTGGTCCTCCAAAGGCTACATTAAAAAAAAACAATGTATTCAGGGGCCAGCCGATGGCATGGTGGTTAAAAGCTCTGGATTCCACCTGGCTGACCACAGTTTGAGAGACCTGGCCGCTTGCTTTCTCACTTTCCCTTTCTCTCTCTGTCTCTCTCTGGTCAAATTAAAATATAATACTAACAAATGGAATTAAATAAATAAATACTACTAAAAATGTTTATTCATAGGAAGAGAGAGAGCACCCCCAGAGGGTCTTGACACTGTGATCCACCCTCTAGACTTCATGGATCACGGCACGTGTGTGCTTGGTGTTCTCAGGGAGGTCTGATATGAACTGGCCCCCTTCCGGTGTGGCATTGTCTTACAGAGCATCACGTTTTATTGCTGCTCACTGTCTGTCCCCTGGGTATGTAGCGCTATTTGGATTTATTTTTGTTTTTGTTTTGATTTTTCTTTGCCCTTAGCAGTAGAAAAAGCTTAACATTGTTGCATGTAGGCGAAAGAATGTATATTGCTGTGTCTTCTCGGCTTCCCAACCATCAACCGCCGTTCCCTTTCCACGCTGCTCTTCTGTATCCCCCTGTATCTTCACTCCTCCAAGATCTGCTAGCGTGTGCATGGGAGCTTCAGCAGCCGAGAGACACCCCAAGTTTGTCCTGTGCTTTGGTGGCAAAAGCTCTCGCTCTGCAGCAAGCTCCAGGGGCTTCCACTTCCGACGTTTCTTCCCAACCCTGTAATCCTGTGAGAAACTGCCCTTCAGGCCATGGTGCCCTGTCTGTGAAGTAGGGTGACATCTGGTATGCGGACGGAGTGAGCCAGTACGCAGGGCCTCTGGCACCGTCCCTGGCAGCAGGTAAGCACTAGACCCGTGTTCGCTGTCGTTTCTCGCCACATGCCCCTCCAGATCAGGTGCGGGGTAGGCCGTGGAAGGCTGGACTGGTGCCCTCAGTTGGGAGTGGGACTCTGAGGCAGGCTGAGTCCTGCTTTGACTTGCCGTGAAGGTGAATCTGCAAATCGCTCTTGGAGTCCTGGGATAATCTCATTTCGGAATTTAGAGACTTTGGAGGTTCCCCTGGCACTTTCCTCGTGGACCAGCACACCAGGAGATCCCTAGAGCACCCTGTGACACACATGGCTAGGACAGAGGTGGCCTTGGAAGCCAGGGTGGTGTTCAAAATAATGTCAGATGAAATATAGAAAAATGGTTTTAATATATCTAACACATCAGATCTACAATTTTACAAATAGTGTCGCTTAAGGCAAGGCTAAGTACCATGAACAAATGGATGTGATGTTATTTTAAGACTACTGGGACCAGCAGGTGGTGTAGTGGTTATGTTGCTGGACTCCCACATAGTCGACTATGGATTGAGTCCTGGACCCAGCAGCTTGGAACTCACGCTGGGCGCGTGTGTGCACGTGGCCAAAATCCTGAGAGGAGAATAGAAGAAAAGGGATTGCGGAGTGGCCATCCCCTGAGGGGAGGGGTGTGATTTCTCACTTTCTGTCTCCCTGTCTATCTGGTGAGTGCATGTGCCCTATAACAAAAATCTCTCTCTTAAAAAAACAAAACAAAACAAAACAAAACAAAACAAAACTGCGTAATGGCGAAGACCCAGCGTAAACAGGGAGGGCCAACACTGAGGTCTGGAGGTCCCGCCCGCTCCACATCGGCCCGCTCTTTTCAGATACTGATAGAGGCCAGAATTCCATTGCAGCCCCGCGGCTTTCTCTCGGGTAGCTTTTGTGTGTTTGCTATGGTTTTGTACCCTTAAATAAGAAAGTCCTTAGGCCTGACGAGCTTTCCCTTTCCAACGACTTTTCTGCTGTAAACAAGCGCAGGAGGAAATGCTGGGTAACGTATTCATGCGCTGCGCTGTGATCCTAGGTGCAAAGGAAAGCAGTCGTTGTTGGCAGCTGCACCGAGCTGAGGAAGGACTTTAGAGGAAGGGACGATCGGGAAAGTGAGATGGCGCTGACGTTCCCAGGGGGCGTCTCATCACGGGCAGGGGAAGACGTCGTTTGCCCGTTCACTTCTGGCAAAGGTTGCTCTCACCTTTGCCTCTCTGTGCACAGGTACACTCTCCTCTGCACAGTAGCTGTATTTCTAAAACGTTATCATTGGGATTTATTTGAGGCCTATGTTAGAGCTCCAGGGACAGCAGATACTTTGATGATAACTCCTAGAGCCTCTTGTAACCAAAATTACTCCTTTACCTCTTTTATAAATTCAGATTTTTATAGATCATATTTTATCCAAGCAGGCATAAGCAAAGGGTGTTCAAGATCTGGACATATTCGATAACAAGTGTTTGTTCGATAACAAGTCATTTGTGCTGTTTGCTTTTTTTTTGGAGAGGTTTTTTGCTATAGGGCACGTGTGCTCGCCAGAAAGACAGAGAGAGCAGAGAGAGACAGAGAGACAGAAAGTGAGAAATCACCCCCCAGGGAGGATGGCCACGCCGCAATCCCTTCTCCTCCATTCTCCTCTCGGGATCTTGGGCACGCACGCACACGTGCCTGGCGTGAGTTTAAGCCACCGGGTCCAGGACTCGAACCACGGTCGACTACATGGGAGTCCAGCGACACAGCCATTACGCTAACTGCTGGTCCCTGCTGCTTGGTTTTGAAGGCATGGAGGGAAGCCATTGGGTGCGTCCACTGGCCTAGTGGAGAGAAATGGCAAGGCCTTTCCAACCCTGGTTAAGAACCAGGCCTCCACGCCCTCCTTTGAAAGTGTACTGGGTCATTAAAAAATATTTATTTGTTCAATATTTTTTTTCATTATTATTATTTTTAAAATTTACTATGGGGCATGTGCACTTATCAGAGAGAGGAGAGAGAGGAAGACAGCAAGCCGCCAGGTCTAGGACTCACATCAGGGTCGGCCATGTGGGAATCCAGCACCTGGACCACCTCACCACTTGCCAGCTCCACTAGGTCATATTTTAAGGGCATGGAAATTCTAATGTTAAATATGCAGTTCTATGAGGAACAGAAAGAAGAGAAACTTCTTACACTGGAAGTCTCACCTGGCTGAAACAAGCTTTGAAGTGTAACATGGAATCTCTCAGTGTATTCCATAGTGGGATATGTCTTTTTTAAGGTAGTCTATTACCGCTCTCTTCATGGGAGCTGGGGAGGTGCTGCTCATACTTTAGGGGTGATGTTCAGTAAAAGTTAGGTCTCGTGTCCATTTTTAGTAAGGGTGTGTGTGTGTGTGTGTGTGTGTGTGTGTGTTACTTGGCACAGCACACTTCAGATGGAGGAGGATGTGGACAGCTGCTCTCGGAGGGCCTTTGGGGAGCCATTGCTGGTGTGGGCTGACCTGACCCTCAGGGACATGCGTCCCTCCCTGGGTGCAGCCTGTTCTGGACTCCACTGACTTTATTTGTGTAGGGTTCCTGCACCTGCTGTTTGGATTCCATTATCTGACCAAATGGTGCTTACCATGGGGGGTCTAGGGACTTTGAGTTATTACAGGTGTAGAGCTGAACTGAAAAAAAAAAAGTAAGAGGTTCAGGAACCAGGATGAGGTGGGACTGGATTAGATGAGAAGGGGAGCACACGGAGGGACTGGGCTTATGGGTAATAACCGGGGAGGGAGAGGCGGGGTGCCAAGGATGCTACAGGAATGGCCTCCATTTGATACCAATGATGTGTTTTTTTAATTGCCAGAGGATACTCACCAGAGAATGAGAGATAGAGACTGAGGGAGGAAACCTCCCAGTGGGACATGATATGCCTCAATCCCTTCTCCTCCATTTCTCTATCCTGCTGGAATTTTGGGCACGTACACACACACACTGCAGGAGCTGGGATTTGAACTGTCAGCCATGTGGGATTTGACTACCTTGACCACACGACTTTGAGGCCTTGTCTGATACAAGTGTTTTCACAATCTGTGAAAACATGCTGATACAGTGTAGTTCTTATGTCAAATGGCAGTGAACCCTGCATTTGATTAAAAAAAAAAAAAAAGAAACTGTAATTGGTAGTCTAATTGGTAGTCAGAGTTTCTGTCAGACCATTCAAAAGCATTCTAAGCACAATTGCAAGCTCATATGCTTTTAAATTGAGGCCCTAATTTTATCATCATTACTACAGCGTATGAAAAAAATGGGTTAAGTTCTAAGATATAATAACATTTTTAATCCGAAATTATCTGTACTTGGCCAAATCGGCTTGCTGTATTTTCTTTCACAAAACATTTGGTCTCAATTGTAGTTTTCTTTCTTCAAAAAAAAAAAAAAAAAAAAAAAAGGGTCAGAAAAAGTTCAAAATGACATGATGGAATATATACTTGTTTGGAAAAATGATCTGGTTATTGCCATGGCTGCTATATTAAATTTTTAGGGTTATGTGATATAGTTTTTATATTAATACCATCTTTGACATGTATTTACATGATGTCACAGCTCTGATGGTACATTACACCCTGGAAAGCAAACATGGACAAACTAGCCAAGATTTATGCAGCTTCTCAGCAGGACAGAAATGATTGGGTTTAAAGGGAAACAAAATATGTGTTGGGTCTTAATTGTGCCATTTAGAATTTGATGTGTATTTAATTTGTTATACCAAAATTGCAAAGACAACTTACAGAAAAAACATTCTTACCTACTAAAACAGATGGCACGTATCTTGGCGATTCTGTTTATTTTTGCTTTCTAATGAAAGTGCTACAGAGAAAGGTCTGAGAAATGGGTCATAGGAAGGAGGGAATCTTTGTATTCGGTCTTCCTGCAGGTACATGGAATTAGTGTCCATATTTACTCTTGCTGAGACTTTGGTTTGTAAATGGCTTATTCATCGGGAAAAGCAAGTTATCACTAGGCATTATTGCGGGGGGCCTGCATGTGGCATGGTGGTTAAGGCACTAGACTTGCACATGGCAGACTGTGGTTTGAGTCCCGGACCTGGCAGCTTGCTTTCTCCCTTTCTCTCACTCTCTGGTAAGGACATGTGTCTTAGAGCAAAACTTAAATAAATAAATAAAATAGATAAATATAAAAAAATGTAATAGACATTATCATTTCTGATGATGTTTATAGGCCTATTCTCTCATCAGACTTGTTTCCTCTTTTAAGTTGAACCTCAGCGTCTAATTTTTTATTTCGTTTATTTATTTATTTTAATTTTTAGGGTGTGTGTGCTTGCTGGAGAGACAGACAGAGAGAGAGAGAAGGAAAGCGAGCAATCACCTGCCAGGGGGGTGGCCGTGCTGCTACCCCTTCCCCTCCATTCTCCCGACGGGATTTTCGGCATGCACGCACACGTGTGCAATGTGATTTTCAAGCTGCCAGGTCAGTGGTGGGCCATGTTGGGGTCCAGCACCTTAATCAGCACGCTCTCTGAGCCCTGTGTTAATTTTGTAAAACACGAAGCTAAGAATTAGTCCTGTAGAGGTGGTTAAGTGCTTCAGGGGCCAGGCCCTGCGTGACTGACTGTGGTTTGAATCCTGGCCCCAGTAGTTTGAAAATCACACTGGGTACCTGTGCTTGTGTGCCCAAATTCCAACCGGGTGGAGAAATGGAGGGGAAAGGACTGTGACGTGACCATACCCCACGGGTGGGCGATTTCTCTTTCTGTCACTGCTGAGCACACACTCCCTCTGGTAATAAAAAGAAAAGAATGGTCATTATTTATTTATTTATTTTTTCTTTGAGAGGTTTTCACTATAGGGCGCATGCTCTCGCCAGACAGACAGAGACAGACAGAGAGATAGAAAGCTAGAAATCACCCCCCGGGGGGATGGTCACGCCGCAATCCCTTCTCCTCCATTCTCCTCTCGGGATCCTGGGCACGCACGCACACACACCCGACGCGAGTTTAAGCCACTGGGTCCGGGACTCGAACTGCAGTCGGCTACATGGGAGTTCAGCGACATAGCTATTACGCTAACTGCTGGTCCCTATTTCTTTAAAAAAATAAAGTCAGTTTTTAAAAATTAACTCGTAGTTGTTACAAGAGTGATTATAGGAACTAAATGGAAAAGTATAATTTCTGCGAACTTAATCATGATTAAACTTCCTTCGTTTTATAAACCCAGTTTTGAATAATTATATCCCAGCTCAGAACTGTCCTATATAACAAATATGTAGAATTCTCGTTGCTTTGAGGATGTGGCAGTAATATTAATTTCCTCTTGAAAGTATGATTTTAACTTTAAAGAAGTAGTGTGATCCAATGAGATAAATTTGACATTTGAAAATCCATTTTCAAATTTGAATGTGACTCAGTATTTTAAACATTGACACCTTAGCATTTCTAATTTTAATTCATTTATAATTAAAGCAACCATGTAAAGGGTTTTCAGAATGTACTAGGATTTGTGACATGTACTTTTAGTACGGTGGTTGTGCTAATGGGGTCACGGAATGACATAGTTAATAACGTGAATTTTTCTAAGAATTCCCTTCGATCTTGTATGTCAGACATTGTTCTCAATCCTTATATGTCTTATTTCTCTTCATCCTCTAACCCCATAAAGTTGTTATTCTTTTTACAGACAAGAAGTGAGTTTGGGGAATTAAGTAATTAATGTAAAGTAACACAGCAAAGGCTTGTTCTTCCTCTGCCCAATTCCATGTAACACACAACACCCACGGGCTGAGAATTCCGTCAGTTTTCTTTTTTCTAAGAATTATTTTGTTTATCTTTATTTGTTTATTTATTTTAATTTGACCAGAGAAGGACAGAGAGAGAGAGAGAGAGAGAGAGAGAGAGAAAGTGAGAAAGCAAGCTGCCAGGTTCAGGACTCAAACCATGGTTGGCCATGTGTGAGTCCAGCACCCTTAACCACCATGTCACCTGCCGGCCCTTCCATCATTTTTCTTTTGTGCTTAGTTCTTGAGAAATATTGAAGTAGAAGAAAATTTGTTTGTGAAGGAAAATCAAGACCCATCGTAAAAACAGTAACGGTGCTGGGTAATGAGCACCTACTATGTGCCAGATACTTCCAGGCTACCTCACTGCCCCCTCACAGAAACCTCTTGAAGTTGCTGTTCGGATCTTTCCCATCTTCCTAATGAGTTAAGCGTCCCACCAGAATGACACAGCTTGTAATTGCCAAATCCAGGCTGTCTGATTCCACTTCACTTCCACGGCTCCTTTTCATTTAAATCTCGGTGTATAGATTACACTACTGTGTAATTCACTTTCAGTTACATAGGATTTCTAAAAAATATAACCTTTTCCTTTTAAAAACATTAATTAATTAATTAATTAATTATATTTGTCATTATTGTTATTACTGTTATTTTAAATCTTAACCAGAGAGAGACAGAGAGAAAGGGAAAGTGAGAAAGCAAGCTGCCAGGTCCGGGACTTGAACTACAGTTGGCCATATGAGAGTCCAGCACCTTAACCACCATGCCACCTGCTGGCCCCAACTTTTTTTCTTTTAGTTTTTGCTAGGGAGTGCGTGAGTGTATCATAGAGAGTGAGAGAGACAGAGGGAAAGTAGGAAATAACCTCCCCAGGGAGATGGCCACGCCATAATCCCCTCTCCTCCAGTCTCCTCTTGGGAGTTTGGATATGCACATACAACCCACCCGGTGTGATTTTTTTTAAGCCACCAGGTCCAGAACTCTAACCATGAAGTTGGCTGCATAGAATCTGGTGTCTTAACCTCCATGCTATCTGTGGGCCCCAAAATATTACTCGTTAAGAGTTTATTCTTGAGTTAGTCATACTCTACTGCTTAGAAGGTACTAATGAGCATAACATTTGCCCAGGTCTAATAAAAGGCCTGTGGCGATGTTATCCTGCCTGCCCCTGACTGGGCACTGAAATGTTTGTGTCTCTTGTCGACATGGTTGCAGCACGACTCTAACCCTTCTGGTTCCAGCAGCAGGTACTTCTACTTAAGCCATCTTCATGCCCCCAGGGACTCCTGGGCTGTATTGATAGAAGATGGGTTGGGGACCCCAGAGGTCATCTGACTTGATGTCTGTACTCCCTGCTGGAGTACACTGAGGAGCAGTGACCCACAGGTCACCAGGTCAGTACTGCCGGAGCCAGAATTAGAACCCAAGATTTCTCATGCTCATCTGCCAGCTAGTTCACTAGGAAGCAGACGGGCATGAGCCAGAGGAAGATGCCTTAATATATAAAACTTCACAGCTTACAAAGCAAGTGGTTCTGTTGGATGGATTAATTTAATGTGATGATACATTATCTTTTCTATTGGGTTGTTGGAAAAGTCATGATGTATTTTTTTCTGTGTTTTTCTACTAAAAAATGAAAAAAATGGTGACATCTGAGAGTTTGATCAAAGCTGAAAGGGAACACTTTAGTGTATTAATAGCCATTGACTCAGTAAATCCAGCAATACGCAGTGCTAAGTGTTCCCAGAGCTGAAAGCTTGGCCTACCGGCTGGATTTCTAACCTAAAAATATCTGTCTTATGAAATAAAGTAACCAAGGGACTCTAGTCCTACTTGCAGTTCTAGTGGTCCCGAAAATGTGCTCAGAGATTTAGGTAAAACCAACACATCAAAACAACTATAATCAAATGCAAAATGAAACCAGGAAGAGAACATAGGCCAATGCAGGGGCTCTAGCTCTAGAGAAGAGAAAATGAGAACTAAATCAGGGATTCTGGAAGCCAAAGCAACCTATCCACGTGAAGAAAACCTTTGCAAAAGCATACGAAACACTCAAGGGATCCTCACTTAGCCACACATCCTCCTTTCATTTTTTCATTCAAAACTCTCCCTCTGTCCGACCGTGTTGGATTTGGCAGTAGTTTTTAAGGTGTGTGCTTGTGTGTACACACACCGCCTTTGAGAACCTAATAAAAACTATGAACTTGCTTTCCAGAAGATTACTATAAGCACCTTCACCCTTCTCTTCTTTTTAGCATTATTTAATTTTATTTATTGTTACTATTTTTCTTATTTCCTACAGGACATGTGTACTCACCAGAGAGAGACAGAGAGAGGGAAAGTGAGAAAGCAAGCCACCAAGTCCAGGACTCAAAATGTGGTTGGCCATGTGGGAGTCCAGTGCCCCAACCACCATGCCACCTGCCGGCCCCCATTCATCATTTTCTTGCCATGTTAAGTGTTTATAGCCTGCTGGAAGCCCCTCCATGGACCTTAGTGTAAAAGGATCCATTCCCTTCTTTCCTTTCAGCTGCAGATTCTTATGGAAAGCAGGGGATCCGAAGTTTTGTCTAAAACTTAGGAAGCATACAAGTTCTACCAATGTAGTGATTAGGGTGTGGCTTTTTTTGGAGTTGGGGGATTTGAAATTAGTTATGACCTCTGCTAACCAAGTAATTGGCATCCCTGGGCCCTCGACATTCAGGTTTCCTGGCTCTCTTGGCTAGCTGTCCCAAGAGTCACGCCTTGCACACTTGAGCGCAAGGGAGACAGCCCTTGTCTGCGAGAGAGCACGGTGTCCCGGTGGCGCCTGCGCCCTGCCCTCCTGGCCCAGCTGTGTGAAAGGAGCCTTATGCACAAGCCCAAACCAGAACTGCTTAGAGGCCTGGGTCATTTCCATTTTTTGAGGCTCTTGGTATATTGAAAAATGAAAAAATGCCAAAACAGGGTTACAAAAACAGAACTATACTTTAAATGTTTACCTTTAACAATTTAATGCTCTTAATACCAAAAGCATATACTTGTGCTATTCATAAGTTAATTACAGGATTTATTAAAATGGTAATTTATGGTTCAGTACAGGCAGTGTGGTCCGGTCAGAGGACCCGAGTTGAAAGTGGTGAAGAAGGCTGCCTTCTTCAGGCCTGCCAGCCTGTCCCTGGGACTGGATGTGTAGCCTCATTTGGAAGTGACTTCAAAGGTCTGCATTTGAGGCTCTTTATGAAAGTGGGGCCACACGGTCCTGCTGGCACTCCCTGGAGAGAACCTGCAGAAAGCTCTGCTGAGGAGCCAGAGTTGTCCCTGCCACCAGGATCGTTTCCCTTCTGTGCAGACATCCTTCTCAGGGAGCCCATGCCGCTGTCCCGCAGCCTCCCCTGACTCTCTGCGGGGACCACCGCAGCCCCCTGTGCTAGAGGCAGGGTGCCAAGAATGGTCATCTGCCCTTCCCAGGACGAGGGGTGTCATCAGTCCTTACTGTGGCACTGCAGATTCCTCTGTAAGGCCACTGCCCCCTTTCATGCTGCATTTAAAGACAAAGCTCACAACGTGGGCATTATTTTCAGGAGCAGCACCGTGACCTGCGTTCACAACCGGGGGATAAGTCCAAATCCCTGGGCTCCTTAGAAGAGAGTGCTGGGCCCAGCTGAGAGGCTCTGAAACAGGGTGGCGAGTTGAAAAAGAGTTGCGTAAAAGGAAGACGAGGCATGGCAGTAGTACTCTTCAGCAGGGACAGTCTTGGCGGTTGGGGTTGGCAGAGGGACCATTGTTTGGAGAGAGGCAGCCAGCGCGTGCCAGGCTCTGGGGTAACCTTTGGGCTCTCTGTTGATTGACGTCTCCATCCACCTGCTGCACAGCAGCCTCTACTCTGCAGACGCTGTAGGGCTTTTTTTTTTTTTAAGTTTTTGCCACAAGGCTTGCGTGCTTGCCAGAGACAGACAGGCATGAGGGTGAAAAATCATGCCCCAGGGGGTGGCCATGCTGTGATCCCTTCTCTGCTCTCCTCTTGGGATTTTGGGCACACACTCAGATGTACCCAATATGATTCTCAAGGGCCTCAAACCACAAAGCTGGCCATGCAGGATCCAGTGCCTTAACCTCCACGCCTCCTGCTGGCCTGACCGCTGGGCATTTTGAAAGGAAGAGCCCGTAGTTTGAGCCAGTGAGGCAAGGCACCCTTTTTTTTTTTTTAATAATTATTAATTTAATTTTATTTATTCATTTATTTTAATTTGACCAGGGAGACATATGCAGAGAGAGAGAGGGAAAGTGAGAAAGCAAGCCACCAGGTTCAGGACTCGAACCATGATTGGCCATGTGGGAGTGTCCAGCACCTTGACCACCACACCGACCTGCTGGTCCCAGCAAGGCACACTTTTAAAAGCAACATTGCATCCTTACCATCATCCCAGTCCAATATTCGGTTTTGCTTTAGCTATGTTGGCTCATTCAGACAGCCGTGGTCTAGCCCTCAGTGCTTGGCATCTAGACTTTAGCGCCCAGGTACCTGGAAGGCATCCTCTCCTTTCATCTCAATCCACCTGCCTGTCTATCTGTCTGTCCATCCGTTCATCTAACCGTCCATCCATCTGACAGCACTTACTGAACGCCAGGCCCTGCCGTGTGCTCAGCACCATGGGAGTCACTAGGGAAACAAGACAGGCTTTGTCTTTGCCTTCACTGAGGCTGCGGTCTGGCGGATTTTCATGGGACCTTTGCTTAATCTGCCTCTCAGAATTGGTTTAAATAACTAGCTTTGACTCGCTCTTGAAATCCTGAGTTCCTTTTTTCAAAATTGCAGTGATTACCTTCCCCACACCTTGAAACCCCATTCTAGGCCACAAATTTCCAGAGATTACATGAGAAAATCTGCAGATTTGAATGTTCAAATAAATATCTTAAGATTTATATTATACTTAGCCTTATTGCACTATCAATCACTTGAGGCAGGGATTGGGTCTTAGGTTTTAATGTCCTACACCAAGCACAACACCGGCACGTTGTAAATTCTCGCTAAGCGTGTGTAATGAGAACACTGGGGGGGCAGTGGCATGGTGGTTGAGGCAGCTGGATCTCACGTGGCAGATTGTGCATTGAGTCTTGGACCCAGAGGCTTTAAAAGAGTGCCGGGGGGTGGGGGGACTAGCAGTTAGTGTAATGGCTATGTCGCTGGACTCCCATGTAGTCGACCGCGGTTCGCATCCCGGACCTGGTGGCTTAAAACTCACACCGGGTGCGTGTGCGTGCATGTCCAAGGTCCTGAGAGGAGAATGGAGGAGAAGAGATTGTGGCGTGGCCATATCCCCTGGGGGGTGATTTCTCGCTTTCTGACTCTCTGTCTGTGTCTGTCTGGCGAACGCATACGCCCTATAGCAAAAACCTCTTCAAAAAAAAAAAAAAGTAAATAAATAAATAAATACATAAAAGAGTGCCAGGTGCATGTGCCTGTGTCCCTAAGATCCTGAAAGGAAAACAGAGGAGGGGGAATGACAGCATGACCAGCACCGATGGGGGTGCTTTCTCACTTTCCCTCTCTCTCCTTGTCTCTCTCTGGTGAGTACATGTGACCGTCAACAAATGACAAAACCAGAATACTCTCTGAGAAGTCAGAGATCTGAGACTCCTCATTTCTGCCACCACCTTCTGTCCTCGGTGCCGTGCCTCCTGATTTCTATAGGAAGGAAACGTAGGACAGACAAACGTGGTTATTCCATTTTCCATACACCTGTGCAGCTGTTCTTCGAGAAAACTGGTCCAGAGATGCCAAGATCCAGCCCATTTTACTCCCATGTCTTTTCTTTCTCTGCTCCAGGAAAAAAAAAAAAAAATCAATTTCATGAGGTTTCTCCTCTGAGCAGTTACCTTGGGAGGACGGCAAATGTGGGGGTTCGCTCACCCATGGGCCCATGCCTGGTCCAGACCATTTTTGGCTCCCATGTTCTCACTGCCCTGAGCACCCTGAATCTGAGGCTTGGCTACGTCTCTGGCCTTGTTCTCTGATCCAGAGCAGGATGATGGGAACTGGGCATTGAGTGCTTGCTCAACACTGCCTTGACTTGACATAAGGAATGTCTTCTAACTTATTTAAGATCCAAAAATATGTTTCTGTCCTTGACAGATGGTCACTTCCCCCTTAATAAAGTGTGTCTGACAATCACACTTTATTGGTGTGGTTAGGAAAAGAATGTTGTAGATTAGGAAAACATAATAATTTACAGAGTGCCACATTTCAGCAAAGAAATAAAGCTGTAGACGGCTCTGAGAAGAAGTGAAACCATAGGAAACCATTACTTCATTGGGACAGACATTCCATGTCTTCAGAAAATTCTTACGAAAAAAAAACATGGGTAAGCTCTAGGGCATGGTGAGTGTGTGTGTATACATACGTAAAAGGAGCCTCTGGTTTTTTAGGTACATTCACTTTACAAACGTTCTCCCTCAGTACTTTGTAGTATTTAATCTGATTTCTTCTAACTCCCCACTTTGCAGCTAGGCTTTGGTTCAAGCTGCTTCTTAGAAATCATAGTTTTCAGTAGTTTCTGTGTTGAGGTGTCAAATAAGAAACAGCTTTCACCGAGGTCTATATGGTATAGTACTTGAATATATACATATATATATATATGCCAAAAATTTCTACTACAATAAATGGTTAAATACCCTTCCAAAGATGTGCTTCATAGGCAGCTGTGGTAGCACAATGCTCTGTGATACCGAGACTGTATGGGAAGGTCCCGGGTTCGCGTCCCGAGGTGTGTCAGTGCTTGTGCCTGTGGTCCTAGTTGTCCGAGGCTGGCGATGGGTCCTGGTGGGAAGACCCTGCTGGACTCTGCCTCTCTCTCACTTTCTTTCAACCTCTGCCTCCTCTTCTCATGGAAGAAATATTAAAAAGTAGCTGTTTCATGAGCCGTATGTGGGTTCCAGCCATGCATTGTTGTAGGTGCCTTAGCTGAAGGTGTTCCTTTTTAGTTCTCGAATGCGAGAGCTAGTCCTTGCATGAGTTTAGTTCTGTTTGGGGGCTTCCTATTATAGGTAATGTGTAGGGTTATTTTAACAAAATATTAGTCTTCTTTCCTCTTTGCTAGAAAATGAAGGCTTTGATTTTCCATGTGGAAGAGGGTGTAAATTCCTATTTTTCTGTGGTTTATTTTCCAAAATCGATACTTTCTCGCATAGAGCGTTTTTAAGGCGTGTTTATTTTTTTCACACCACCATTCCCTGGTGAGAGAAGGATGGGGAGTGGCTGCTCGCATGTGCTAGTCCGAGTCCGCGGCCAGCTGCCACACGGGACGCGCTGTGGCAGGTCCAGTTCACAGATGCCTTTTCGTCTTAGCAAAAGTGAAAATGAGAGAGAAGACCAAGGAAGGCCAGCGCCGGAGGGAAGCTGGAACTGTGGTGTTCCGGTCATTCATCTCAGTACAGGGGGGTAAGAAAAACTGCCCTTGGTCCACAGTACACGAACTGTGGCAGCAACCTTTAGAAGCCCCCCAAATGATCCCTAGTAACTCTAAGCAGATACAGGTTTTCTTAATTACTGTGACCTAAGTGTTTACTCAAGCTTTCCTGGGAGTTCCTCTTCATTTATACAAAGCTCTCCACTGAATGAATGTCCACTTTTTAATGTAGGTTATCTCTCCATCTGAGCTAAGTTTTCACGGGATCCAAGTTCACTTCATTTGCAAATATATTTAGCAGAAATCAGGACTTCTTGTTGGCCGCTTTAATTAGAACTGGATTTTTTAAAAAAAACTGGTATTAAGTCATTGTCACATGGGTAGATTAGATCAAAGAATTTTATAGTTTATGAAATACAGTATTGGTGATACCAAAAAAAAGAAAAGAAAAGAAAAAAAGAGCGAGAAAAAGAAATTCTGCATGCAAGTATTTCCAAGGCTGCTCTTAGCAGTGCAGGGTTACTAGTATTTTCCTTGTGCATGTGGATGTTGTGTGGACACTGGAGACGGTTGTATGCTGTGGATGTTATTGCTGCACCGGAGGGGAGGGAGAAGATAGGTTTGCAGCAGGGACTGTGGATGGCACCAAGCCAGTGCCCTGAAAAATGGCAAACATGTCACAGCTAACAGCTGGACGCAGAAATATTTCTCTTTAATTTGGACGGATAAAATTTTTGTCACAGCAGGGCACTCTCGAAAGAGTACAACATCAAAGAGGGCGGGTCTCACTAGTCAGACATCAGCTGGCTCCAGGATGGAGCAAAACGAATGAACTGTCAGGACTTTTCCAGCATATGTGCTTCTGCCAAGTGAAGAGTTAAAGGTTCAGTGGCTTGTTCAGATCACAGACAAAATCCTGATAATGGAAGCCTGGTTCCCTAAAGTTTTCCTCTGATCAACAGACAGAGGATGTCTGAAGAAGACTCCAGATTGATGGATGGCAGGCTTCGTATCGCGGCCCGCCGCCATCCTCAGAGATAAGTGGGATTCACTCAGCGCTCGACAGTTCTCAGGAGCTCCCGAGTCTCTGTGTAGGAATCCTCAGAGTCACTGGCTCGCCTCTGCTGACCAGACACTTAGCACCGACTGACCCACAGTGACCGGAACACTCATTTCTATTTCTTCACACGGCCGGCTCTCCGTTGAAGGCGTCACGAACACCACCCTGGGTGTTTTACAGTGTATTGACACGTTTCAACTGTTTTTCTGATTACCATATTTCAGGCTTGACTTATATGTTAGTATTATCTGCAAACTCAACATAAACCTTTAATGATTTTCTAATATTTCTGGAACTTGATGAATGTGAATTGACAAAGTACAGTATATAGCTTTATATCAGCATTACTGAAAGTACAGCAACGGTGTATATAACCATTACTCATGGATTTTATGGGGCATTTATGACTTGACCTTTGAAGCCTTGTTTTAGAATCTTGGCATTCCAGACATTCCAAACTATGCCAAACCTAAGTGAGAAGAAAGGGTGTTCTTTTTTAAAATGGCGTTAAAAATGCCTCTATTTTAGAATATGTTAATTTCCTAGTATATACTTACATTGAACACTTCAAGAAATAAATTAATTATAATGATTTCAAAATGCACTCTCTGGATTTTATAAATATCCTTTATAATTATACCTAATCAAGTCCTAGAAGTGTATGTAGACACTAGGTCAGCTAAAAGTAAAATAAGTAAAATAACTATGTAAACTGTAAATCTCAGGGATGGGGATCAGGCAGGATCCGTTAGTCACAGCTGCAGTATTTTTTAATAACATGCTCCCATTTGTCTCAATCACACGTACATTTCCATCGTGAGAGACTGCTGCTGCTAACAACTTAAAAGTACGACCTTTGTTACCTTCCAGGAAAATTCAGTTTAATACAAAATAATTCAAGATGCGCAGTTCAGGACCCTGGATCAGAAGTTTTCCATGCTTCTTTTTTTTTTGGAGACGTTTTCGCTATAGGGCCTGTGCGCTCACCAGACAGACAGAGAGAGACATAGAGACAGAAAGCGAGAAATCACCCCCCCAGGGGGATGGTCACGCCGCAATCCTTTCTCCTCCATTCTCCTCTTGGGATCTTGGGCACGCATGCACACGTGCCTGGCATGAATTTTAAGCCACCGGGTCCGGGACGCGAACTGTAGTTGACTACGTGGGAGTCCAGTGACATAGCCATTACGCTAACTGCTGGTTCCCGAAGTTTTCCATGCTTCTTGTACTGCTGTGGTGTAGATGAGGTTCAGAGTGAGGCTAAGAAAGTAGTTTCCTTTACCAACTGAAGCCATAGTCTAAAAATGAGCGAACCAGCTGTTCTGTAGAAATGATCTAGCCATCGAGGTATCACTCAAATAAGACTCCTTGTAATAGCACTGACCACATTCCTTTCCTTTTTTAAATTTTCTTTTTTTTTTCTTTTTTTTTTTTTTTTGCCATAGAGCACATGTGCTCTCTAGAAAGAGACAGAGAGAGGGGCGGGAGGAGAGAAAGTGGGAAGTCACTCCCTGGGGCTGGTGGTGGCTATGCCTCCATCCCTTCTCCTCCATTCTCCTCTTGGGAGTTTGAGCATGCACACACACACACGTGTCTGGTGTGATTTTCAAGCTGCCGGATCTAGGACTCCAACACAGAGTTGACCATGTGGGATCCAGAGCCTTAACCTCCATGCACCTCCACACATGCATGCCCAAAATCCCAAGAAGAGACTGGAGGGGAAGAGATTGTGGTGTGGCCATCCTTCTGTAGGGGTGATTTCTCACTTGCCCTCTCTCTGCCTCAGCCTGGCTCTGGTGAGCACATGGGCCCTATGGCAAAAACATAAAAAACCAAAACAAAACACACACATTTAGAGTAACGGTTACGAATATAAGCACAACTTGCTGTTTTGCCTTCCATTAGTAATAATTTTTGAAATACTAAAAGGAGCTGCAGGCACATGGGGGTGATCTGCTGATTCACCTGCTCAAAGCACTCTTGGAAGTAGTCGGATTTGGCTTGTGGTTGGAGAATCTGGGCCCAGTTACCAGACTTCTCCATGGGTTTCCACAAACTGGAATGCCTTCACCAAGTGGAGGGCCTCTCCCACCTTCTGCCCCCTGGGAGGTCATGGACACTCAGGTGCTTGATGACTGCACTGGGGTCGATTTAGAAGTGACTGCCAAGTGTAAGACCAAGACCTTCTATCAGCGCATTGCAGCCTTGGGAAATTTGTTGAGCTAAATCTGACAAGAGTGCGATGCTCCTGCGGCCCAAACCTCCATTCTTCATTGGTGTATTTATGCAGGTGAGATGGTTAACTGAGAGTCTACTGAAACTGCAGCGCATTTGCAGCTCACGTCCTGAGATTCATCGGCTGGGTCACTGAAAGTGGCTAATTTCTGCAGGGCACGCAAAAACAGAATCCAAACAACAGAAGCAAAGCACCGGCTATCTCCCCTTAAGGTCATCCAGGCTCAGGATTGACGATGGCTGTACCCTGAAATAGGGCGCGCGCTGGGTGACAGCAGGAGCGTGGCATGAAGAGCTGATGCTGAAAGCAAACTTTGCTTACCCAGAACCGAAGTGTGAGTCAATCATGTCCTTCCAGAAGTATCAGGTCTACGGGTTGCAGAGGCGGAAACGCCCCACAGCATGGGCGCTCACAGGTCAGGCAGCCGAGGACTGGCACCACCTTCCCTCCGCAGCCGCCATCTTCAGTCAGGTTTTCCTATTAGAAACAACCAGGTAAGCTAAGTCTAAAGCCAGGAGGGAAGAAATTATTGAGATGAAAAAAATATATATATAGTATATATTTCATAAAAGAAATATATTGAAGAACTGAACACAAACAGTGTAGGCACACGAGCTGGTCTTTGCTTTAATGAAGGAGACTTTATGATAAACTATGCCCCTTCATCTACAGGCCTGTGCCTCGGCTGCTTTCTGCTGTTCCTGCTCACGATGGCACATGGCCGGAGGAAGGAGTGGTTTTACCTAGAATTGGGGATTTGGGTCTTCACCCCTCACACGTTTGCTGCTTGTGTAAGTTTACCAACAGACTGAGGAATTCTTACTACGTTGACATTTGCTTTGAAAATTGGACTTTGCTAAGTGTCATTATTAATTAGTATGAATATTTGTATGACCCTCATTTGGAGAATTCCAGATGCTTTCTTTTTTTTTTTTTCTTAATTAGACAGAGGGCATGTGTACTCACAAAGAGACACAGAGAGAGAGAGAAAGAGAGAAAGTGAGACAGCACCCCCCATGGGGGATAACCACAACACCATCTCCTTTCCTTCGTCCTTTCTTTAGGGATTTTCAGTGTGCATGCACCTACCTGGTGTGTGTTTCAAGTCACCAAGTCTGGGACTTGAACTGCATAGGCAGCCATGTGGGCTCCAGCCACTTTAACCACCAGGCCACTGGCTGTCCCCCAGGTGCTTTTTTTTTTTTTTTTTTTAAGTTTTTGCCATAGGGTGTACATGTACTCCTCAGAGAGACAGAGAGAAAGAGTGAGAGGGAAAGTGAGAAATCACCACCCCCCCAGTGGGGGATGGCCATGCCACAGTTCCTTCTCCTTCATTCTCCTGGGATTCTGGGCATGCACATGTACATACCTGGTATGAATTTCAAGTCGCTGGGTCCAGGACTCGAACCATGTTCGGTCATGTGGGAATTCAGCACCTTAACCACCACACCATCTGCTACCCTCCCCTCTCCACTCCCAATGTTTTTAAAGAAAAAGCTCTACTGTTTCTCCCTGATAGGACGAATTAGCAGCGATGAAAAAGTCACTCACGTGGGGACCTGTGATTTAGGAGGCTCTCGCTTTTACCGCCTCGTGATGGTGGGCAACATTTTCTCTTCTCAGCCAAAGGATTTTTATCTGTAAAAACAGTGATGTTCCCAGCCTCCCTCCTAGGTTGGATATTTGAATCTAGTAAGGCACTGAAAGAGTTTCCTGCAAATGCCACACGAAGGCGTGTGAGCCGGCTGTTAGCGCTCTCCTTGTCCGTGGTAGGGTGGAGGTATCGCTTGGGGATCTCTCATCCCACGTCTTGATTCAGCTGGAATTTTGATGTTTAAAAGGAAGAGGGCAGGAGGCTGCACAGCTGTGGGTCTAGCTGCCGTCCCCTGCATTGGGAGCAATGCGGGATACCTGTGAGCCCCACGCCCTCCTGCCCCTCAGCTCACCTGCTTGGACATATCACACGTTCACGGAGAAGCGCGACAGTGTCATCTGGGGCTTCCATGGGCTGAAGATGTCAGAGACGGCAGCAGCCCCACATGGCAGGGGATGTCCAGAGAGGGCTGTTGAGACCCTAAGCCACAGCTGCTTTAAAAGACCTGTAATAAGTACCTGTTAGTTTCAGCTATGCTCCAGAAAGGTTCTAAAGCTATGGCGGGTATCTGTGTCTTTGGAATGATAGGGACACTGCCTTAAACTGATTCCTGATTAAATTTAGGAAGTTGAGGGAACCAGCAGTTAGCGTAATGGCTATGTCGCTGGACTCCCACGTAGTCGACCGCGGTTTGTGTCCCGGACCTGGTGGCTTAAAACTCACACCGGGCGCGTGTGCGTGCGTGCCCAAGATCCCGAGAGGAGAATGGAGGAGAAGGGATTGCGGCGTGACCATCCCCCCGGGGGGGTGATTTCTCGCTTTCTGTCTCTATGTCTCTCTCGGTCTGGCGAGCGCACGCGCCCTCCAGTGAAAATCTCTCCCCCCCCCCAAAAAAAAAATGTAGAAAGTTGACAACGTAGGGCTGAAGAAATACGTCCTTACTGCTTTCTGAACAGTATTTGCATTCATACAGCATTGATTTTGTTATGCTTTTGGTTTATTTTATTTCTACTTTTTTTTTTTTTTTTTTTTAAAATTTTTCCTTTTTTTTTTTTTTTTTTTTGGAGAGATTTTCACTGTAGGGCGCGT
>NW_006204667.1:1335932-1338036 GCF_000334495.1 Tupaia belangeri chinensis | reverse complement strand
CACGAACCGAACCGCGGTCGACTACGTGGGAGTCCAGCGACATAGCCATTACGCTAACTGCTGGTTCCCATATTTCTACTATTTTTATTATTACTATTTTAGATTTTTTGCTGTAGAGCATGTGTGCTTGCAAGGGAGAGACAGAGGGAGACAGAGAGAGGAAAAGTAAGAAATCAATCCCAGGGGTGGGGTGAGATGGCCACACTGCAGTCCCTTCTCCTCCATTCTCCTTTCAGGATTTTGGACACACACATACATGCACTTAGCATGTTTTTTAAGCTTCTGGGTTCAGGAGTTGAACCACAAAGTCAGCCATGTAGGACCCAACACCTTAACAAACATACCACTGCTGGTGTGTGTGTGTGTGTGTGTGTGTGTGTGTGTGTTTATTTTATTTTATTTTTTTTTATAGATTTTTGCCTTAGAGCACATGCACTGGCTGGAGAGAGAGGAGAGACAGAGACAGAGAAAGGGAAAGTGAGAAATCACCTCCCAGGGGCAATTGCAACACCACAATCCCTTTTCCTCCAATCTCCTCCTCGGATCTTGGGCATGCACTCACATGTGTCCAGTGTGATTTTCAAGCCCCTGGGTCCTGGGTCTGGCACTCAAACGTAGGCGACTGTGTGGAAGTTTAGCAATGTAACACTATGCCATCTGCTGGCCCCTATTGTTATATTTTTAAATAGACTCATTTGGGAGATAAAAATATAATAGCCCCAAACTGTAACAACTGTTTCATCTTTATACTCCCTTAATGTTATCCAAAATCTTTTTCTTCTCCTCCTCTTTTTCTCTTTCAACAAAACTTGATTTCCAGGTGCCTTTGTTATTTGTGTTCAGTCACTCGGCTTTTTTTTCCCCCTTCAAATGCCTAATACTGTAATTCTAGTATATTTTTCTGGTTTCATTTAACATTCCACATTTTAAAAAATATGGAATTTGATGTAATTTTTTTGTTTTAAATAAATACTTTTAAACCTATAGAAATAAATAAAAAAGCTAACTGAAACCACAGTTGGCCATATGGGAATCCAATGCCTTAACCACCATGCCAGAAGTGGTTAAGTGACCTTCACCTCAGTTTTTAAAAAAAAAAGAAAGAAAATACAGTGCAGGCCAGCAGGTGGCATGGGGATTGGGGCACTGGACTCTCACATGGCTGATTTTGGTTTGAGTCCCGGCCCTGGCAGCTTGCTTACTCACTGTCTCCTCTCTCTCTCTCTCTCTCTCTCTCTCTCTGTCTTTCTCTGATGACTATAGCAAGTTAAAAAATAAATAAATAAAATAGATAATTCTTTAAGAGATATATCGAGGCCCATCCTGAGATGGCTACTAACTTGAGCTATGAAATGAAAACCGTGCTGCATGGTTTTCATTTTTTGCTTCTTAAAATTAATATCTAAATTTTTTTTCCTTCTTTTTCATTTTACTTTTTCCTCTTCTCTAATTATTTTTCTTTTTTCTTTATCTTTATTCCTTGGCTGCTCAACCTCTATGCACTGAGTGTCTAGACAGGTCCAAGTGAACAGGATCCAAACATCTGAATATGATTAGGGTCAGAATATTCCTCAATTCCCACTGAATCTGATGCACAAAGAGTGAACAACAAATCCGAAGAGAGATTGCAGATCACCTCCTTCTGCATGCCTCTGAATGCTGAGACTGAACTTCAAGAATTCGGAAGAAACACACTATCCATCAGATGACCAGAATGATCACAAGGTCAAAAGAAATATGGGAAAGCAAGAACATACCTCTTCTCCAAAGGAAAAAAATAACTTTTCTTCTTCCTCAGACAATACAGTGAAACTCACAGAAATGTCAAGTAAAGAATTTAGAATATTCATAGTGACAAAACTAACAGACATGGAAGAGAAGAGAGACAATGAATTGCAGAAGAGGCAGGAGAAAGGAGCTGACGAGTTCCAGGAGGTGAGGAAATTCTTGCAATATCTGAAAGAGGAAATACAAACCATAAAAAAGAATCAAATGGACCTGTTAGAGATGAAGGCTATAATACAGGAAGTCAAAACCTCCCTTGAGAGTATTAAAAGCAGACTAGATCATACAGAAAACTGAATCTCAGATGTAGAAGAAATAG
>NW_006204667.1:1329606-1335592 GCF_000334495.1 Tupaia belangeri chinensis | reverse complement strand
TCAGATAAACAAAACCTGAAAGAATTTACCAACACCAGGCCAGATCTCCAAGAAGTTCTGAAGGGAGTGCTATACTAGGAAAATTAAATACAGACACAGAAATAAGAGTTCAAAAATTAAGAATATGACCAACTTAATCATAGGGACAAGTCTGGAGTTGAATATTATATCCTAGAATTTAATTGGAAAGATTGAACCACAACAGAAGAAAAAGTACATGAGAGTGAACTGGTGAAATAGAATTTTATGACTTTTGACTAAAACATTGCTGATTTTCTTCTAGGCTTTGTTTTTTGCTTTTAAAAGATTTTGTTCTGTCCTAAGCTGCCCATAGGTTCATGTACCTACTATTTGAACAGAATCCTAACCTGTTTCCTGGCTTTAAGTTTTAAGCATAGTTCCTTAGCATTTCTTTGATTTATTAAAGCTAAAACTGCTTTTCTTGAAATTAAAAAATATATTTAAAAATATCACACTGTAAGTTTGCTTCATTCCAACAGTTTTCCTCTTTTTCTATAAAGAATTACCTTATTTTGTATGAGTAAATTTTTTTAAAGAATTATTTTTATTTAATTTTATTTATCTATTCATTTATTTTTAATTTGAACAGAGAGAGACAGAGAGAGAAAGTGATAAAGTAAGGCACCAGGTCCAGGACTTGAACTGTGGTCGGCCATGTGGGAATGTCCAGTGCTTTAACCACCTTGCCACCTGCTGGTCCCAATGTATGAGTAAATTAAAAAAAAAAAAAAAACTTCATTTTTTCCTGCTCTCAATGACCTTGTGGGCTCTAACCTTAGCAACTATATATTTGCAGACAGCACATATTCTGTTGTGCCCAGTGTCCATGGATAGGTTCATGGATTATGCCTGGCTAACATAGCTCATCTAATAACAGTGGGCCAAGGAGAGCTAATGCTCTTTGTGTTCCTCCTGCATGCCCAGCATCTTTTTAAGTCTTTTACATATAATTTCTCATTTGATTTTTCTATCAGCCCTTAGAGGCAGGGACCATCATCAGCACTATTTTTTTTTCCAAAGACTTTCTCAAGAGGTTGAAAACTGCCCAACTTCACATCACCAACACTTGGGGCCACCGTTGTAACTCCCACACATTGGAACCAACACCTAGGTGCATTCTCTTAACCTTTACACCCTGCCCGCCATGGTCACCCCAGCTTGAGCGGCCCAGATTGCACATTTTCAATGATAATATACGGTTGTTAGAAAAGTCATGATGCTGGGACCAGCAGTTGGCATAATGGCTATGTTGCTAGACTCTTACGTAGTCTACTGCACTTCGAGTCCTGGACCTGGTGGCTTAAACTCACACCGGGCACGTGTGCATGCGTGCCCAAGATCCTGAGAGGAGAATGGAGGAGAAGGGATTGTGGCACAGCTGTTCCCACGGGGAGTGATTTTTTGCTTTCTGTCTCTCTGTCTCTCTCTGTTTCTGGCAAGCACATGTGCCCTATAGCAAAAGAAAAAAAAAAAAAGAAAGAAAAGAAAAGAAACACTCCCCCCCCCAAAAAAATCAAAAACCAAAACCCCAAAAAGGGAAAGTCATGATGCATTTTTGCATAGAGAAACATAGGAAAAACATGTCATGACTTTTCTGATAACCGCTACTTACGAAGGTGTCCTTTGACAACCGCAACCGCACTATTAGAAGTAGAGTCTTTTATTTAGTAATGATGGTATTCTGGTCACTAAGTTTTCACAGTCCAAACAGGCACATGTTAATCGTTTGAGTAAATGGTTTAGAGCTATCCAGGAGCTACAGAGTGTCACACCCTACCTCCTGGCACCCAGAGGGGTCCCATCAGATAAAAAAGAACTCTTCCCAGCCTGGCAAAGAGTGCGTTTTGTAGTCGACTTTCTCAAATTACCAATGCACTCCACTGTTGAAACCTTGGTTTTTCGAATCTTGCAGAAAGATAGGGCTTGTAAAGTCACTGTGTAGAGAATAGGTTCAGAAGATCTGAGAAACCAGCATTTATCTCGTCTTCCCTGGGATCTCCGTGGACAGCAAAAGGACTTGAAGCATGGGTTTACAAGTTGAAACTAGAAAATGCCCAGTGACCTCTTCTGGGCCCTTCCATGGTTATTGTTTATTACATTTTTAATCATCATATGAAATTCACCTTCGTATTTTATAGAATTGAAAGAGGTTGGCTTCAAGGAGGGATAGATATATATTTCAAAACCCTATTTAGTATACTTAGATTGAAGGCTCTGGGGGGGAATAGACTTAGGTTTCAGCTATAATTCAGGTTTCTATTTTTTTAATAAAGAATTATTTTATTTTAATTTCATTTATTTGTTTGTTTTTTTAGTTTGACTAGGGAGGGACAGAGAGAGAAAGAGGGAAAGTGAGAATGCAAGCTACCAGGTCTGGGACTCAAACCACTGTTGGCCATGTGGGAGTCCAGCGCCCTTAACCACCACACCATCCGCTGGTCCCTCAGGTCTCTTTTGATTAAGGTTTCAGTGTCTCTCTTCAGGGTATTTGACAGGTGGAAGCCACAGGAGAGAGGCCCCACCCACTCCCAGAAGGGGAGGAGCTAAAGAGCAAGTGAAAGGCCTGGAGGATGAGGCCTGATTCTGTCACGGGCTACAGCCTCACTTTAAGTCACTAACTTTCAGAAACCTTGTTTCCTAATGTATAAACGGATCATGTTGGAACAGATAGTCTCCCAGGTCCTTTGTAAAACTGATTTTCCTGGGCTCTAAACTTGTCACGGTGCTCAGCATTCTAGCAGAAGAATTGGAGGCCTTAAACCCTAAGCTGGCAAAAGTGAAAACAATGAATTCCCCTTTTCACTAGAAAGCTAGAGGGCCCGAGGCTCTCGTGTCAGGTTAGGGGATGGCATCTGGATGGCACAGGATTGGCAAATGTTTCCTATCTCTGGGCTGTCACTTCAGACAGGTTTATTTCTTTTTGTTTTTTGGAGAGGTTTTTGCTATAGGGCGCACGCACTCGTCAGACAGACAGAGAGAGACAGAGACAGAAAGTGAGAAATCACCCCCCAGGGGAGATGACCACACCGCAATCCCTTCTCCTCCATTCTCCTCTCAGGATCTTGGGCACGCACATACACACACCCAGCGTGAGTTTAAGCCCCTGGGTTCTGGACCCGAACTGCAGTCGACTTCATGGGAGTCCAGCGACGCAGCCACTGCGCTAACTGCTGGTCCCTAAACAGTGTTCTTTCAAAGTGACACCAGCTCTAACAGACTGACTCCCAGTGGCAGCAGTAATTGTTTACAGCTGGGGTCACCAATATACATGCTTAGTGAGGCCACGCAGGTAAGCACGTTAGCGAAGGGGCACGTGTGAGGCGATGGAGTGGCAGGGACGAGAGGGGATGGAAAACCACAGCCTGACCTGCAGGGGCCAGCTGTTGCCAGTTTCATGGGAGATTGCCAGAGATCAAGGGCCCATCTTTTGATTTTTTAAGAGAAGTTAGAAATCGGATTCTGTAAGATTTAAAAATGTCTAGAGCACTGCAGGAGAAACAGAGTGGGCTACTGCTCCAGCGTAGCACAAGGCCCGCAACTTCCAAATACCGTTTTAGAGGAACCGTTTTCTCAGGGCGACCGATAAACACCATTCCTCCCATTTGACAT
The DNA here is from genome assembly GCF_000334495.1 of Tupaia belangeri chinensis. NCBI lineage: Eukaryota > Metazoa > Chordata > Mammalia > Scandentia > Tupaiidae > Tupaia > Tupaia belangeri. The sequence continues at coordinate 1,331,962 of NW_006204667.1, read as the reverse complement.
AGTCTTGTTATTATGTTAAAATAGGCCCGGATCAGTCCCCGGCTTGCATTCTTCGGTGGTTATTATTGTTGTTAATGTGAGCCGGTGGTTTTCGTAAGTGGCAGAGCTGTGCACAAGCTGCTCATGACCAGTCACACGGGGTGCATGGTTTACTCCTGTAGTTCTCATTTAAAGATGATTTTTGTTCTAGGAAAAAAACGTCCATGGGACAGTGTGGTCCTTCCTGATACTCAGGATTGCCATCAAATGTCGCTTGTGGGGTGGTTTTCACTTGAGGCCATGTGTGGTTTAAATGAGCAAAATTTGTGTGATTTGCTGATTATGTCAAGCATATATGCTGTGCTAGTAAATGCAAGGGGACCTCAAAAAGTCTGTGAAAAAAAAAATGGAATTAGAGTGCAAGTTTAATTAGGTGCAAAACGTTTTGAAATCCATGCATAGCTTTTTCATAATATACATTTTCTATCGATTGTTTGAAGACCCCCTTCCCCCAGAATAGTGGATTGAAAACAGTTAAAATTCCTTATAAAGGTAAGTGTTTGCTCTTTCTCTTACTTATCTTTCTGGGCTTGATATAAGATAAAAAGAGAAAGTACAGACCAAAAGCAATGGTTTTAAAATAGCAGCCGAACAATCGCCGGAGAAATCAGAGGCTGATAACGTAGTGATACATATTACAAATATTTTCCCAGCAGGATAACACAGACCGTTTTTAACCTGGGGTAAGATGGTTAGCTTCTCTGCTTCAGCAATGCATTCAAACTGAGCTACAAAGAAAGGGCTAGGTCGTCTTTTCATTTACTTTTTTCTCCTTGATTTTGTGTGTGTGTGTGTGGGGGGGAATCAGAAAAACACAAATCATAATACAAAAATGTCTATATGCAGGTCATAGACAGTGAATGAATGTTAGCATCTGGTCATATGTTGTATCTTTTTAAAGAAAAAAAAAAAAAGAAAAAAGAAACGTTTCAGATACGCATAAGTTTCCTTTGTTTTGCTTGTATTCATTCCCTCTTTCTGAAGGCCACTACTCAGAGGACCTTGTCAGGAATCCTTGTCAGGATTCTACCGTATCTTTTCAGAATTTGTGTATATTTTTTACTATCTATATCATAGGATGCACTACGACAAAATGTACTGTTTTGAGCATCATTTTGAATATTTTAGAACATTAACGAGTGGTATTATAATTATTGATCTGTAAACCTGATTTTCTTTTATTTTTTTCTTTTCTTTTTTTTTTTTGGAGGGGTTTTTGCTACAGGGCGCGTGCGCTCGCCAGAAAGACAGAGACAGACAGAGACCCATGAGAGTCTCAGACCTGGCTATAAAGATAAATAAGTATCTGCTCAGATAAATAGACCCACCTCCCATCCTCATCCTCGTCATCCCCCTCATATCCAGCCCTTTGCTCTAGTTCTCCTGAATTTATGACAAAGAATGATTTAAGAGTGAAAAAGCACTGTCTGAAAATATTGTTGTTGTTGTTCCCTTTTTTTTTTTTTTTTTTTTTTTTTTTTTTTTTTTTTTTTTTGTAAACTGATTTTCTCAATCAGCATTGTTTTTCCTATTTATCAGCGTCACTTGTACACTTGCAGAGGAAAGGAGAGACAGGGAAAAATGAGAAATTACTCCCCCAGGGGGTTGCTGTGCTGCAATCCCTTCTCCTCCATTTTCCTCTCAGGATTTTGGGCACGCACGCACATGTGCTCTGCATAATTTTCAAGTCACTGGGTCTGGGACTCAAACCACAGTTGGCCATGTGGAAGTCCAGCACCTTCACCACCACACCACCCACTAGCCTTGCACAAATATAATGTTAATACAATACAAGAAGTTGTTTCTCTAGAAACAACTTCTTTATTTTTTCTTTTCTTTTTATGGAGAGTTGTTTGCTATAGGGCATGTGTGCTCACCAGAAAGAGAGAGACAGAAAGTGAGAAATCACCCCCCGGGGGGGATAGCCATGCCGCAATCCCTTCTCCTCCTTTCTCCTCTTGGGATCTTGGGCACGTAAGCACACGCACCTGGCGTGAGTTTAAGGCATTGGGTCCGGGAATCGGACCACGGTCATCTACTTGAGAGTCTAGCGACATAGCCATTGCGCCAAATGCTAGTCCCCAGAATCAACTTCTCGTACCCAGAGTTTTTCCGAGGAGTTGTTTTTAGCTCTTTAGTTGTTGTTGGTGCTCACATTTGGATATCCTTTTTTTTCCAACTTTATTCTCATTACACTAGAGGAATGAAGGAATAAATAGAAATAGGCATCCGAGCCTTCTGGCCTGTTGTTGCTTTTTCAAAAAATGGAGTTTAAATGTAAAGTTTTTTTCTTTTTCTCAAGTGTATTTATTTATTT
>NW_006204667.1:1329121-1329589 GCF_000334495.1 Tupaia belangeri chinensis | reverse complement strand
AAAGAGACAGAGAGAGACACAGTTACTCCCCTCAACAGTTTCCAGGCTGGAATTGCTCCCGGTTGTAGTGGGGACAGATCACAGGCACAGGTACATATGGTGTGGTCAGGGAGGTCCCAGACACACACCAGGCCTCTCCCACGAGGGTCCATATGCGATACCATCGCACGGCCGCCTAGTCCTCAGTATAACAGACCAGGAAGAGCCGGGAATTGTCTTGGCCTAATACGAAGGCTCTGTGTCGTCCTCAGTGACCTGAGAGGGTAGTGCTGGTCATATGGGGGTGCTGTGTCCCCTTAAAGAGATCCCACATGCCGTGAATATATGTTATGACCTAACATTTATGAAGCTTTTTGTTTCTTGTTTTTGTTGAGAGAGAGAGATTTTTGCTATAGAGTGCATTTGGGAGAGAGAGTGAGAGGGAAAGTGAGAAATCACCCTCCCCAAGGGGATAGACTGCCACAATCC
>NW_006204667.1:1315860-1327630 GCF_000334495.1 Tupaia belangeri chinensis | reverse complement strand
AAGAGACAGAGAGAGACACAGTTACTCCCCTCAACAGTTTCCAGGCTGGAATTGCTCCCGGTTGTAGTGGGGACAGATCACAGGCACAGGTACATATGGTGTGGTCAGGGAGGTCCCAGACACACACCAGGCCTCTCCCACGAGGGTCCATATGCGATACCATCGCACGGCCGCCTAGTCCTCAGTATAACAGACCAGGAAGAGCCGGGAATTGTCTTGGCCTAATACGAAGGCTCTGTGTCGTCCTCAGTGACCTGAGAGGGTAGTGCTGGTCATATGGGGGTGCTGTGTCCCCTTAAAGAGATCCCACATGCCGTGAATATATGTTATGACCTAACATTTATGAAGCTTTTTGTTTCTTGTTTTTGTTGAGAGAGAGAGATTTTTGCTATAGAGTGCATTTGGGAGAGAGAGTGAGAGGGAAAGTGAGAAATCACCCTCCCCAAGGGGATAGCCTGCCACAATCCCTTCTCCTCCATTCTTTTTGCAGGATCTTGGGCATGCACGCACATGTGCCTGATATGAGTTTAAGCCACTGGGTTCAGGACTCAAACCACAGTCGATTACATGGGAGTCCACCGATGTAACCATTATGCCATCTCCTGGTCCCTCTTAGGAAGCTTTTCTTATTTACTTACTTCTTGATGGGAGCTGAGTGAAATGAATGTAGAAGCAGATTCGTGTTTTGAGAACTGGTAGTCCATGAGTAGGGTGGAGAGACCCACAGGGAGGTCAGTGAAGAGGCTCTCGCACCACCGCAGGGAGGAGGGAGGCCCCTCTGGGCTAGGGTGGCCGCCGTGGGGAGGGAGCGATGCATGCGCAGGGAACATGGGGGTCAAGATCAGCTGCATTTGGTGCTGGCCGGGCTGGGGCCGAGGGGGACAACATAGCAAGGTGGAGTGAGTTTCTTCAACTTCTGGGTATGCGGTTGTGGGATTTAAGCAGGAACGGGGACAAGTTCCCGGGAAACACAGCACAGGGACTCGCTGAAGCCGGGGCGCCCACCTCATGGGTGACGTTGGAGAAAGCCTGACAAAGAGCCGTCCACTTTTCCTCAAGGCAAGTCGTAGTTTGCATTAGGCCAGCAAAAGTGAGAGGCTATGTAGTCACAGATGCTTAGTTAAGGAGATTACTGCTGAAACAGGAATGTAAGAAGACATGTTTTTCAGCCTCGTTTTCAAGGACTAGTTAGTGGCTGGTGTTCAAAGCAACTCGCGCTAAGGCAGCACCTCCCGTGTTCACAAGTTGACCCGCTGCCTGCCGAGGGCAGTGGCAGGAAGACGGGGGAGGAGGGATGCTGACGTGTAGTTCTGAAGCCACTCGGTGGTCATTTTCAGTTGTCCTTACAGGCCGGCTCATGGGGCAAGGGGACGGGCAGGGAGCGGGGGCGTCAACAATTCTGACTCCACTGAAGATCAACAGTGGCATGAAGGGCACGGAATGGCTCCGTTCAGTGTCACTGTTGGCTGTCAACAGCAGGCTCGGAGTTGGAATTTTAAGTTTTAACCAGCTTCCTTAAAGAAACAAAAAGAACGAAAACCAAATAACAAAACAACCCAACAACAACCCAACCACAAAAACAATACAGTGGAATCTGACCTAAATGAGATGCTGTTATTACATTCTTCCTGGAACAGATGTATCCATCACATGAAATATTTCCGTTCTCTGCCAGGACCCCCAAACTAGACATTTAAATATGTTATTAGCCTTAACTATAGTATAAGCCAGGAATCCCTTCACTCCACTCCGGCTCAAGCAGTGATCAGCGGTGATCTCTCTGGCATGTTTGCTCAGTCTTAACTTCTCCAACAATTGTCTTTACTAGATTAATGTTTTTTTTTTTTAATATTTTATTTGTTGGGGAGTGGAGATGAATGAGTTTAAGAAAAGCAAAAAAAAAAAAAAAGAAAAAAAACCCAGGTGTTTTAAAATGATTAGTGGAAAGAAACTGTCATCACTTTTTTACTCACCCCTTCCCAGATTTAAAACACTGAGCTATTATTATAAATGACCATGCTCATTTCAGGACCTACGTAACCAGGGAGGCTTCCTGTAAGAGTCTTTCTCCATATCTATTTGGAAAGGAAAAGCAAGAGTAAGAGACACGATGTCTCAGACTACTCCGGGGAAACACTTTAGAAACAACCAGAGGAAGTCACCCTACTACTGGTTTTGTTGGAAAAGTGCTGAACTCTTTCTGGTAACCGAGAGGTTTTAGCTATAGGGCACGTGCACTCACCAGAAATACAGAGAGAGACATAGAGACAGAAAGCGAGAAGTCACCCCCCCAGGGGGGATGGCCACACTGCAGTCCCTTCTCCTCCATCCTTCTCTTGGGATCTTGGGCACGCACGCACACGCACCCGGCGTGAGTTTAAGCCACCGGGTCCAGAACTCGAACCACGGTTAGCTACATGGGAGTCCAGTGACATAGCCATTACGCTAACTGCTGGTCCCTGGTAATCGTACTCCTAAGAAACCCTTCTAACTGCTGAGATGCCCCTAGGCAGGGGGTGGCGCTCTAGAATTCATGTGGACATGTACCCCCCTCATCTTCCACTCTTGATATCTGTCCCCATCTGCTCCGGATCTGGAGTGGTTTCTAGAGTGGGGAGAAGTTGTCTCTGCTATAGGCACTAACTCCACGGTGCCTTGGTGAGCTAGCAGCGTTGCCAAAAGCCTTTCTGTCCTGTGCTTCTTGCCTGCTTTGAAGCAGATTTCATTTTCTCGAATGCTCTCTGCAAAGAAAATCTACTTGAGTCGACCTAAGGTGACCAGGATCAGAACAGCTTCAGTTAAGAAATTTTAAATCCATAGGAAATAGCTACTTTTTCTTTCCCTTTTGGAGGGTCTCTCTGTTTCGATGACTCGTCTTCTGATAGTTTCAGGTCCCGACAACTGAAGTCCTTCATCTGCGAGGTCAGAGGCCACTGATGTCATCCAGATCAGAGTCTGTTTTACCCATACTCCCACTGCGTCCTGTGAGGTGTCAGCCAGCTGGTTAGACAAACGGGTACAGCCTCCCGAAGGCCTTTGAACCGTCCCGTTTGAGAACAGTCTGAGACCGAGGGCCTCTCGCGTGGACGGTCCAGCCAGGTCCGTGCGGCCTCTCCTTTCAGCTTGCTTTGTTTATCCAGCAGCTCATTACTTAAGACTAGCCTGTCAAAATAGGTTAAATATTCTTTGAGCCATCTGGTCACATCCTTAAGATACCACGAATATGTTTAATACCGGGAAGATTGGCTTGATAAGGAAAACGTGACCCACTTGCAGCGCCGAAAATATTTTCCTGTTATTCCGGTTGAGTCTCCACCAGCATCAATAAGCACCAGCAAGCCGAGGGGCCATAAATTTCTGTCGCAGACACATAGAGACATCGAGGGAGGCAGGGAAAATGATTGCCGATGATCCGTTCTAACTACTTGACCTTCTGACCTCTTCCCTAGATATATGACCAAGACGGGACACTGCAGCACTTTATTGATGGTGGGGAGCCTAGTAAGTCGAGCTGGATGAGGTACATCCGATGTGCGAGGCACTGCGGAGAGCAGAATCTCACGGTAGTTCAGTACAGGTAAAGTACACCTTGATTTGCGCTGACAGCTCTGGGGCCGTTCCGCTGCCATACACGAACTCCAGCTTGCTGCTAGTGCTTGGAAAAAGGCCTGCCGCATGCGGAGAGCACTGGCAGGATTATTTATTTGTTTGTTTTCCGGGGCTGGGTTTCTGCAACCTCTTTGTTCTGATGACAGTGATTTCATGAACATGCAGGAATGAGGGGGCTAGCAGACGGCCTCTCGCACTCGGAGCACGGGGTGAAGGTCTTCTGCAGCACTGCTTGAATTTCCGCCATGGCCCGAAGGAGCCCAGCAAACCCACTGACTTGGAGTGATACCCCAGTAGGTGTGCACCTCGAGGATTGGGAGCTCTGAGACCCAGCCTCAGATCCCTGCTTACAGGGTCCTCCAGGCTGTCTCTTGGGGAACGGTTTTTCCCTTGGACCATGGCAGGGAGAGCAGGAACACCCAGCCGCCCCAGGGCTGCCCTCCGGACTGTCATGGTCAGCAGTAGGGACTGAGCCAGGGCAACCTCTCCTGCTCCCTTGAAAGGCCCCAGTACTTTTGGGTTTGGTCCTTTGACTATTCAACAGCCAAGTTCAGGCGAGGAGGCATTTTCGGAGCCTGGAGAAGCCGCTGTTTCCCCCAGATTCAAGTCCACAGGGTACCAGAGGCGAGAGGACCTAAGCCCTTTCCCAAAGGGTATTGTGGAAGGAGGCCCCTGGGGAGCCAAGGTTCAGAGTGGGCTCTCAGGGTGCTGGGCGACTCCTTCGTCACCACCTGCTGGACAGCATTTCTTGGGAGTGCAAGAAGCAAGCTGGGGTGGAGACGAGAGAGCAAAACTGAATCGCATCGAAAAAAAGCCCTGCCACGAAGCCTCCTTTTCTCCAAATCCCTCGAAAACATGTGCTGTATAAATATATGACCTCAGACATAAACAGCCCTGTTCCCTTCAGAATCAGAAGCAACTGTTTCACTTTATTAGGCACCACGGGCACATCAAAGTCCAGGGCCTGTGCTCGGCCGCTTGGAGCCCTGCCTGTGGCTATTTATTTTCCTTGCCTTTTTTGTTTTTCTGTTTTGAAAAATGAAACTTGGTCAAAAAACCGTTTCTTCCGCTCGTAGGTGAAAGGCTGCCCCGATCTGGCTCGCTCCTCAAAGGTCTACAGTTCAGAAGGAACACAGTCGGGCAGCATGTGACGCCCTGCCTCGCTTGCTTGGCAGTTCTGTCTCATTAAATAATGAGTGGTACAAAACAGCGCGAGGTGGCGTTCGGTGCCACTGCGGTGGACCGGCCCGGCTCGCCTGCACTGTGGGGCCTTTCTGTTGTGAGGTTTTGTCTGCACCTCCGAGCTGGAACACGTGTACAGGTTGTGCTTGTGCATTTAGCAGGAGATAGTTTGGCTGGTGCTCTAATGGGCACCCAGGGAGCTCTCGAGTGAAATCCCAAGTTTGGGAAAACAAGCCAGCCCTGGGAGGAAGGTGGGCCTGAGTGAGTCATTACCTCGCTGTCAATATCAAGCGGATTTTACAACTCGCTTTCATGATGGCGCTTGCCCCGCCAGTTCCCTCGGCTGATCTGTTTTCGATTACTTCAGATCTTTCTAAAATGAACTACAAAAACACAATTTTCAAAACTGGCATCCATCAGCGGTGACCACGTCCAAGAGCAAGAAAATAGAAAAGCCGGGCGGCCTAATTTTTATTGTACAGCAACGTCCTCTTCACAGAAAGTCAGCTGGTTTAAATTCGTTCTGTTATGATTTGTAATATCTAAATGGAATTTTCTTCAAAGCGCCCTTGATTGATTGACCCTTAGCTGAACGTTTTGTTTTTATTTTGAGGCTGACAATAATGTTTGTTGGCATGTGTTCTGCTTCAACTGCGTCGGGACGCCATGAAGCTATCTTTCTGAGTCATCCAACCACAATACTAAATACATGTCAGCAAAGGAAATATTATCTGAAAAGGGAAAAATCCCTTTGATGTGCTTCAACATGCAGAGATTTCTGCGAGTTTTGGAAGCCCTGCCCGCTTGTAAGGAACGGTGTACGCTTACACGTTTGTTCCCCCCTCTCGGCCTACCCCGCGTCTCAGAAGACCACCCATCGCTCGAAAACAGTTCTGCTCTTTGAGCGGCAACGTGTGTCGTTTGGTTTTAGCACATTCATTTGCCGGGCGCTGTGTTTACATTAAGGGAAGCCAAGCCGAGAGATGAAATGTTACAAGGGTGAAATACAAAGTAGACTCAATTTTTCTCAAGTTAGGAGATGCCAGTGATTTATAGCTCGGCTCCGATTTTGATTTTTTTTTTTTTTTTTATGTAGCAGTGTAAAGAATTAATAAAATGCACAGCTCTTAGAGATGCAGAGGGAGGCAGGGTGGTGAGGGCTGGACACCCGGCTGGAGTTTTTGTCAGATATTCATAGAATGTTGGGAAAAACATTCTGCTTAGCTAGCAGTGCCCTCGTGAGACAGAATGGCAGCAAGGAAGGAAAATAACAAGATAAATGAAATTTTTGCAGCTGCAAGTAAAATATCGAGAATCTGCACTTTTTTATTGATCTTTATGATCCTATTGCCAAGAGCCACTTTGTGGTGACAAAATATGTTGACAAGTGCATATCTCACTGCCATGAAAAATGTGGAGAAGGATTCGCCTTATGTCTGCAGTGTTCTACAAGGAACAAATTGCTTTGCTACAGCCAATTCCTTACAGAAAGGCGAAATTTAAGGCCCACCAACCCTAAACACTTTTATCTTGAACTTGAGGATAATATTTGTAGCCATTCTTCATTGAGAAAACCGGTCACAGTCTCTTCATTTCTTTTTTTAATCTGTAGATTTTTCTTTATAATATCAAGGCTGTGATAAAAAATGTGTATTTCTTGGTACCTTCACTATATCATTACAGAGTGTAATCTTTCAGCCAGAGTAAAGTGCTCCTCTTGTATTTATTGAATTTCCATCCACTTCACATAAGAAGGTTTTCTCTTCTTCCGTGTCAAACTTTAGAAGAAAGGCAGTGGAGAGGATTTTAATTTATCTCAGTTCTTAGGTCACAAAGCCACCTGGTTTATTACAAGTTTATTATACATTTGAAGACTCCCAATGCCAGGTTGCGAAAAAATACACAGAATGTTTTCCCCTCGAACAGGAATAAATAGTATTCATTTACCTAGAGAATGGGGCACCAGTTGTCTTTGCAATTCACCAAGAGGGAGAATTTTCTCATTAGTGTCAGATAGAATTTTTTTACATAAATGTACTCTTCCTTTCTGCTGTCTCCTGGATCAGATATCTGTCTCTTCAGTCAAGATGTTCTGTGGAGGAACCTTGTGGCAATGAACTGTACTCTTTATCAGACTGAGTCACAGGTTCTGACTGGTGGCTGGAGACAATAAGATTTGCTACTGTTTAGAAACTGTTTAGGTGGAGCTGGGCAGAACATGTTGGGGGGGGCAGTAAAAATGTGGATGGGGGTGCATGAGTCCTGCCTGTTACTAAGCTGGGTTTTCTTTTGTTTTGAATAGGTCGAATATATTCTACCGAGCCTGTATAGATATCCCCAGGGGCAGCGAGCTTCTGGTGTGGTACAATGACAGCTATACGTCTTTCTTTGGGATCCCCTTACAATGCATTGCCCAGGATGAAAACTGTAAGACTTTCTTTTAGCTCTGAATTCACATCTCAGAATACCTATTTCAAAACTAACCACGCGAGTTCTGGATGCTGGAGGCCCAGTTATCAGTGGGACATCTTCCTTTCTCCCCAAATGGCTAGATCACAGGAGCCATGGAGCTGGCTGCCTCTTGAAGAAGGGCTGTTCTGGAAAACTCACTTTTTTTTAAGAGTGTTTTTGGAAACTGCTGGAACATGGTTCCTTGTGATCCATAACCAATGTGCACGAGTCTGTCCTACCGTTTTCTTTCTCTGCATATCATTTGCTTTTCACAGGACATTGCCACCTGTATGGGCTCGTCTCTCTTTGTCTATTTACAATTTCAAAGCCTTTGCCACCATTTTAAATAATGACTAGAGCCAGGCTAAGTCAGTGGTGTTTACTAAGCACCTACTGTGTGTCTAGTCCTTTGCTTGCATATCAAGGTGTTACAAAAGCAGAGTAAGATACAACTTCTGCTCTGAAGGGCTGCAGTCTTGTCGATGCCACACCAAATACAAAAATGAAATAATGGGAAAATAAGCCATTTAATCCAGGCTAATGCCCCCTCCAGCTGATTGGGTGTGCGTCCTCCTAAACAGACATTGAAATGAGAAATGATTGGAAGAATTGTAGGTTTATGGCTGGAGAATTTGTGCTTCTACATTTTTGTCTAACACTCTATCTGGAATCTGGAACCATGTCATTTTCTTCTACCTTTACTACCGTGCAAATCATTATCTTCACAAGAATAATTGAACATCTAGGCAAATGTGAACATGCAACCACTTTTACTTAAATTTTACATTCTCATTTTATCAAGTCTTTGGAAAATATTATAAGGTGATTTCCAGTGTTTGGAATGGAGTTGGATAATTTTGATGTGCCTCAGTGAGAAGCACTGGTTTCAACTATGTCATATTTTCTTGTCACCAAATTGTCTAACCCATGAACTGATAATTTGCTATTACATTACAAAAAAGAAACACAGATCACAGATCTATTGTGTTAATAGATAAGAAACTTGATTTGGAAAAAAAAAAGTTATCTTCTTTTTTCTTTTCCATTTCCTTTCTCACACACACTACACACAAACTCCAGTAAAAAAAATGCTCATGTTAATCCTGATCAAAATGCCAATGGCCAGATATTTGTTCCCGTGTTGTCTTGAATTCTTGGTAAAAAGTAAAATTCTCAAAAAGTCTGTTACTATCAACTTTCCTTTCCTGTTTTACCCTAACCCCAAACCAATCTCAAATTAAAAATTAGAAAATGAGTCTTTGGACATGTAGTACATTCCTCTTACTTCCCAAGTTTCCACTGGAAAGTTTCTTTTCTGCAGTGATACTCCGTTTGAGAGTGTCTGTTTTCATAGAAGGAAATCTGTGTTGGACGCGAGTGTGTGGTGGGTAGATATGGACATGCAGGCTGCTGGGCCCTGCCTGGCCTGGAATGGCTCTGTGTCCCTGTGCCCCTGAAACCAGATCTAGGTCCACACATGGAAATGCACTCGTATCAGCCCTTGATCTGTTGACATGGGATGTTTGTACATTGGAACTGTGGCACCCCCTCACCTTCTTAGGTGTGGAATGTGCTCCAGAATTCCTGTGAAGTCCTCTACCCCCCATACAACCTGCCCTGACTCGGAAGATGTTGTGTGTGTCAAGCAGTGTCTGAGGGTGAGCATGCCAAAGCCGAGAGTTCTAAAGTAAATAGCACACAGGTCAAATATTCATTCATTCGCTCATTGCTCAGATGTTTATTCAACACCTACCATTGGTTGGTGTCCTGCTCCATGCCACAGGTACAGTAGAGAATAAAGTAGTACTCTTGCCCTCATGGAGCTCACATTCTAGTGGAGAGAGACAGATTACCAACATATATGAAAGCGCTTCAAAAAATTAATGAAAAATGTTATGAAATATTATGAAAATACCATACACGGATTCCAAAATTTTTGTACCTAAATTAACTCGTATTTGACACCATGAACTTTTTTCCATGAACTTTTTTTTTTTTTAAAGATTTTTCCCTAGGGCATGTATACTCAACAAAGAGACAGTGAGAGGGAAAGTGACAAATCACCCCACCCCCCAGGGAAGAGGGCCACACCGCAATCCCTTCTCCTCCATTCTCCTCCTGGGGTAGTGGGCATGCACGCACATGCATCTGGTGCGATTTTAGAACCACCAGGTGGTACTCAAACTGTGGTCGACCGTGTGAGAGTCCAACAACTTAACTACCACGCCACCTGCTGGCCCCGCCATGAACTTTTTGAAGTCCCCTCATAAGCAAAAAAATAGTCTGTTTTATGGGTAGAAGTGTTGCCAAGCTAATAGAGCAGAAAAAGGGTGAGTAGTGCGTGGAGTTGAAGTCGCAGTTTCAGAGATCAGGGAGAGCCCCTCTGGGAGAGTGGTCTCAGGGCAAAGACTTAAGGAAGCAAAGAAACCTGTGTTACTCGAGAGCAGAGCATTCCCGGTGGCCACGCTCAACGTGCAAAGGGCCCAAGATGGGAAGGTCCCTGATGTGTTGGAAGAGCCTTGCAGAGGTTGGCACAGGGGCTGCAGGGTGAGAGAGTGGGGAGAAGGCAGTTTAGACATGGGTGGGGTTGAGGAAGGGTCTTGTAGGGCCTCTGTCAAGACCCTGGCTTTTATTTTGTGTAAATAGGCAAAGGGGCCATTGTGGAGTTTGGGTCAGAAAAGTGCTCTGCAGAAATCGTCTTCTCTGGGTACTGAGGGGAGAGGAAATCCAGCCAAGGCTCCTGCAGGAATCCAGGGGCGAGCAGCTGGTGGTTGGACCCATGTGGAAGCAGTGGTGATGGTGAGGGGTGGTTGGATTCTGGTTAGATTTCGGAAGTAAAGCCAACAGTGCTTTCTGACCCACCAGAGGCTGAGCGAGAGAGAAAGAGGAGTCAGGATGTCTGTGAGGCTTTCGAGGGAGCAACTGGAAGGATGGCATGGCCGTCATGGAGTTCTGAGTCAGGAGTGGAGACGGAGTGACAGCCCAGGGCTGTGTTCCTTAGCTTCGCATGGTCTCTGGAGTGAGCTCACCCACCCACGTGCTTGGCCTCCCAGTGCTGTCATGTGGACAGGAGAGACTGTGAAGCTGGAGGAGCCCTGGGGGTCTGTGTGTCGTTCACAGCCACCCGACAGCGGTGTCTTGGAGGATACCATCTGGCCTATAGATTCGGTGCCTTAGTGCCATCAAAAATGTACTTTCTGGAAACCACGTGTGGTTTGCTTTCCAGTCCTCCTCTGTCCTCTGGTTCAACCTGTGTGAAGCCTTCCTGAGGTTGCTGATGAGAGTACTAAAAAAAAAAAAAAACTCTACCAGGGCATATGCGGTATCATTTACAACTTGAAATCTGTGAAAGAAAATTGGCCAAGTCGTAGCTCGGATGTTGTGGAATCAGAAGGAAAATGAAGCAGCTTCTTCTGAGTTCGGTTCAGAGCTCTAAGCAAGGGTTGAGGGAAATTAAAGAGGAATTAAGCCACTGACTAACACGCTCATCAGCGCCAATCCCTCTTGCCCTACGAGTACCGTAGGAATGTTATTTTAGTTTCTGTCTCAAAGTCATATATCTGTCATGTGATTGGCCACCCAAGAAACCCGCGGAAGGCTTCATCTGATAGGGTGGAGGAGATAGATGACTTTCACTCCAAGATGGATTCGCATTCCATGTGATTCACGAAGAGACCTGGGGATGCTCCATAATAAGGATTCCTTCTTCTGTGCTGAGAAAATATGCTGTGTGATTTAAAAGCACGAATGCGTGAAAGGGCAAGGACAGATAATTTAACAGATAGCCTTCCACAGCCCCGAGTAATTTAAATCATCTTCAACCAGATTAGCAATTCTAAGACAATTTCTATCCCAGAAAGCTAGCCACTAAATAAATTAGGTACCTTACAAAGGAGCTTCTTGAGATCAAAGACTTACTTGAAAAAAATGCCTCCACAGAACCTCCTACAGTGTTAGGCACACAGTAAACAATTAATAATTCAATGCTCCCTGGACAAATATTAAGAATTTGTATTGTCATTATTAGAAAGGATTATATATTTCAGCTAGACTTTTCTTTGTTAATGAAATTGAGAGCCAGACCAGATGGTCAAGGAAAATATGATTTAACTTAGCAAATAATATTTATTAAGCACTTTTCCTTTATAAAAATAACATTTTCTTCCCATGGTGCTTTCCATGTCAAAAGCACACACTTCCTATTGAGTGTGTGTGGTGGGTTCAGGGTCCAGTGAGCACCCCGGCCCCCACCCCTTGTCAGCATCCACAGTGGGGACAACCAGTGAAAGCCGCCTTGCCTCAAAGAGAAGACCGTGTTTCACACAGGCATTCGGGCTCTGGAAGCAATTCCTGTGTTATTTTCTTTTTCAAAAATCCTGGTTATAAATGTAACAGAGCTGCAGAGAGCCTCTGCCTCCACTGTGGGCCTTTCAGGGGAGCCTGGAGGACCGCCTGTGTCGACAGATCGCATCCGCGAGAAGGAATGAGTCCCCCCCCCCCAGCTCCCAGTGGGGGATTAGCCCCTGCT
>NW_006204667.1:1315003-1315592 GCF_000334495.1 Tupaia belangeri chinensis | reverse complement strand
TGGCGGCTGGCCTGGGGGGAGACAAGGCCCTTTCCCAGCCTCTACCCGACCTTCGGGAAGTTACACGACAGTTCAGTCCGGCTGGAACCTGTGTGTGCAAAGCCCTCTGGGGCTCTACCCGACCTTCGGGAAGTTACACGACAGGTCAGTCCGGCTGGAACCTGTGTGTGCACAGCCCTCTGGGGAGGGCTGCTCTGTGTGTGTGTGTGTGTGTGTGTGTGTGTGTGCGCATGTGTGCATGCATGTGTGTGCTGGGGGGTGCAAACCATCAGGCCCTGCCCTCAAACCCAGCCTTGAGGATGGCATGAGCACACAATTGTTATGTAAGAAGATGCGGGTACCGCCTGAGTTGGCCACAGCAGCCTGAGCGTGGGGATGCTGGTCTGAGTATGACTGCAGTTGGAAGGGGCCAGGGGTCAAGGCCCTTGACTACAGTGCAAGTCACAGTTGGACTCCATGTAAATCCAGGAGCGGAAACGTGCTGTCCTGTTCCTGAGTGGAGACTGGAAAAGTGCTGCCCTCAAGCCATAGGCCACGGAGCCCCCATCTCGGGCCATTGGGGAAGACACTCACACTGCCCCGACCCCCC
>NW_006204667.1:1295603-1314522 GCF_000334495.1 Tupaia belangeri chinensis | reverse complement strand
GGGTTGCCGCCGTCCAGCTGAGCCTGCCTCCAGGAGAGCGAGCATGCCTGGTCGTACTCTCTCTGCACGGTGGCCAGTGACCTGGGGTCGGCCAATATAGGGGTTCTAAAGGACTGGTTCCTTTGCCTCAAAGCTGGACAGCTCTGGAGGTCCTCCCGAGCCCCAGAGTGGGTGAGCCCTCCTCCCAGTCCTACTCGCCTCACTGCCCAGCACAGGCCCATCCCGAGAGCACTCCTTTTGCAGTGGGGCGGCCAGTCTCCATTCCGGAGTTTCCCCGGGGCCTGACCTAAAACACGTGCTCCCGGATTTGTATGTTCTGTGCAGACCTCTCTGCTAGCTGCCGAGGAGGCATGGCCACGTGACTAGCTCGCAGACATCTGCAGCTAAACATAGGTGAGACTCAGTGTATTTGATTCACTCCCATGACCGACCTCTCCCCAGCCCTATAGCTCTCGTGCCCGTTCAGCCAGCTGCTCTTTCTGGAAACCCAGACTCTAGAAGGTCACGCCTCACACTTGCTCACCCGCTTGTCCAATCTGTCATCGAGTCCTGTTGATTGTTATGTTCTTTTGAAAAAAAGTATTTATTTAATTTTATTTATTCATTCATTCATTTATTTTTAATTTGATCAGAGAGATACACACACACACGAGAGAGAGAGAGAGAGAGAGAGAAAGCAAGCCACCAGGTCCAGGACTCAAACTGTGGTTGACCATGTGAGAGCGTCCAGTGCCTTCACCACCATGCCACTTGCTGGTCCTGACTATATGTTCTTCATCATTCCTCATCTTCATCTCTAGAGCCACCACCACCCTGCCAGTGTCCCCATCCGCTCCGGCCTGGCCCACTGTGGCAGCATCCCTCAGCCGCCATGCTTTCCCCCTGCAGGATGATGGCAGCCAGAGTGACGTCTCCATGATGGCCTGTTTTGTTGAGTTGCCTCTTTTTTATTAAGTGTTACTGTTGTCCCATAGATCAAAATCTTCAGGGATCCAAGTCTCTTTCCAAAAGGTAGTCAGTAAAGTCGACTCTTAGGTATTCTTTCAAAGGGAATTTCTTGCCCATTCCAGTGTCCAAGCACATTCTTCCCCTCTTTGTTTCTCACTCTCCCCTCTCGACGTTTTACATAAACAATGGCACGTATATGCATTGTTCTGCACTGTGCCTGCCTGTTCACTGTACACCATAGAGTGAAGATGTGTTTATTTATTTATTTATTGAAGGTTTTTGCCATAGAGCGTGTGTGTTCACCAGAGAGGAACAGAGATAAACTGAGAGGAAAAGTGAGAGATTACTCCCTCGCCCTGGGGGTACGGCCACGCTGCAGTCAAGCATGAGGCGTGATCTTTTCCTCGATTCTACTCCTGGAACCCCGGGAATGTATACACACACGCCTGGCGTGAGTTTCAAGCCACTAGGTCCAGGACTAGAACTGCAGTAAGCCATGTGGGAGTCTAGCACCTTAACCACCTGCCACTTGCCGCCTCCCATCTCCTGCCCTGTGACAATGTATTTAAAGCATAAATCTGATCAGTTCTCATGCTCATTTAAAACCCTGTGAGGGCTGGGACCAGCAGTTGGCATAATGGCTATGTCGTTGCACTCCCATGTAGTCGACTGCGGTTCGAGTCCTGAACCCGGTGGCTTAAACTCACGCTGGCTGGGTATGTGTGCATGCGTGCCCAAGATCCTGAGAGGAGAATGGAGGAGAAGGGATTGCGGCGTGGCCATCCCCCCGGGCGATGATTTCCCACTTTCTGTCTTTCTGTCTCTCTCTGTCTTTCTGGCGAGCGCACGTGCCTTATAACAAAACCTCTCCACAAAAAACTAAAAATACAAAGCAAAACCCTGTGAGGGCTTGTGTTACTCTATGTTAAAACCCCAATACTTTTAAAAAAAATTTTTGCCATAGTGAAAAATGCACTTGCTGAAGAGAGAGAGAGAAAGTGAGAATCCAGGGAACCAGCAGTTAGCGTAATGGCTATGTCACTGGACTCCCATGTTGTCGACTGTGGTTCGCGTCCCAGACCCGGTGGCTTAAAACTCACACCGGGTGCGTGTGCGTGCGTGCCCAAGATCCTGAGAGGAGAATGGAGGAGAAGGGAATGTGGCGTGACCATCCCCTCTGGAGGGTGATTTCTCGCTTTCTGTCTCTGTCTCTCTCTGTCTGGCGAGTGCACGCGCCCTATAGCGAAAACCTCTCCAAAAAAAAAAAAAAAATCCTAACACCTCTAGACTGGCCGACCCCCACTGGGTTCGCAGCAGACCTGGGCGTCCTCTGTCCCTACCGCCCCCGCTGTGTAACTGTCCCTACTGCCCCCACATACATTTCTGTTCCCTGCTCAGCTCTAGGCGCTGACTAGTGAGTGGCCATCCTCCACGGTGTGGCGGCTCACCTTCACTTCTTTTTCTGGCCACATGGACCTTCTTTCAGTTCCTTCAGAGCCCCGAGCTCCCGGCCACCCCAGCAGGGCACACGGTCTCTGGCAAAGCTTCCAGTGTCCCGTCTCCCAGCACAGCCTGTCTGTGGTCCGTGTCCCCTTCGGGACTCAGACCTCTCTCCTCTCCAGGTTAGCCTCCCTGATCTATGCTGGCTGGACCCCCTTCCTTGGCTCTTACCGTACCCCTCACACCTGTGCAGCTGCGTCAGTCAACTCAGAAGGTCACGTATTGTTCACATTTTACCGTGTCTAAAACTGGCAGGTGTCTTCGATTAATGGTGACTTACAACGATAATGGTGCAATGAATGAAGTAGATTTGACAAAACTGAGTACATATTTGAGAGAACATTTGCTTGGTGTCTGTCTCCCGTGGAAGTTGAAGTGGCGTGTGGGCATGGATGTGGCCTCGCTGTCCACAGGGCGTAATTGGGACCCCATTCCCAGCCCCGTGGCAGGTGTGGTGAGTGACTCAGCCAGTGTCTGCAGTGAATGAACGGGCTGGAGAGTGGTGAGAAAGCAGGACCTTGTTTTATGGATACTGAATTCGCCTTTTTGACGTTTTAATTGTCCTGTTTGGGTGAGGTCCTGTTCTTCCTTGAAGGCTTTGCTCATCGGCCCTCTTTCTCTTCATCTGTGCCTTTATAGACCGAGGAGATTTAGTAACCTCGTATTGCTTCATGTGGGAACCACTTGATCTTTCTGGTCGTTTCAGTGAGCTGTCTCTTGGCCCTTTTGCAATTGTCTGTATTGTCTTTCTTTAATTGGGATAAGATAGAGTTTTCTGATTCATTTCTTGTTCCTTTCCTGTTAATTTCCTGTGCATAGCTAATACTTTCGATTGTTATGCCAGAGAGGCTGATATTTAGAAAGAAACATCCTCTGTGTCTTCTGGAAAGGTCTGTGTTAAAAAGATAGCATCTTTTAGATGTCTGGAGTCCTCTGGAAGTGTGCAGGACTCCACTGGGCTGCTTGGAGATCCAGTATTGTTACTCTAGGGAAGAAGATTGGTTTCTGTGCTTACAGCCCTCCCCCCGCCCCCCACGCTCATTTCTATTCCGTAGTATTGCGTTTATTCATAAATGCCAAATAAAGGACCGTGCCAAAAGCAGAAGAGACAGGCACACAGTGTTGTATCCTATTGCTGGAAAGCATGTTAATGTTTGTTTAGGCAGGACCGACAGGTGGCAGGATGCTTAAGGCACTGGACTCCCACATGGCGGACTGTGGTTGGAGTCCCGGACCTGGCAGCTTGCTTTCTCACTTTCTGTCTCTCTCTGGTAAGTGTGTGTGCCCTGCAGCAAAATTTTAAAAATAATAACAATAAATAAAATAAAATAAATGATTATTTTAAAATATTTGAGGGTTAAAAATAATAAAAAGGAGAATAACTTTATTCCAGTCATCTCCACTGTTATGGCCTATGTGCGTTATCTATTGTCATTGGTATCAGACCCCATATGTGCTGGATTATTATACAAACTTAGATTTATATAAGTAAATTTTTATTCATCACGATTTGACACTAATCAAACTTATGAAAACGCATTGGCCTATAGGTGCTCTTGTTCACACATGAAGTTCATGTGACCCTAAACTATTTGAAATAAATTGGTGAGGTGACTTTGCAGACGCACAGGGAGGAGCCAGATCCTGTCATCTGCACATGGCACAGTGTTTGTGTCACTCAGCCCCAAAGGCATTCGATCCCTCTCCAGCAGTGAAGTGCCTCCGGTGTTCCCACTCGCATGCATGTGGACGGGGTCTTCATCCTGCAGCCTCCCCACGGCCCCGCTTCCTGTTCCTCTGGTAGCTCCTGACCTGCATGAGCTTAGGGTGGCCCGAACAGGTGTGTGTTTCTCTGTGCTCTGCCTGTTCTGGTCTAGTTACAAAAGGCCTCCACGAGGTGGTTCTGCCTGATCTGTGACGATACGGCTGGCTTTGGTTTTCATTCGAAGGCTGCAAAACCGACAGCACATTCCTCTATATCTTTCAGTGCCTGAGCACGAGCTGAGTGTGATAAACGGTTTTTTGAAAGCCTTGAAAATGTCCATGGATTCTGTATTGGCTATACACTTGCCCCAGGAGTTCGAGTCATACATACATTTTATATATGAAATACAGACATATTCTAAATCATATATATATATATATATATATGTACATGTGCATCCGCATATATACACAAAGTGTGAAATGCCGTTAGAGAGCAGAGATATGAGGGTGGTCGGGAGAAGGTCAGAAACAAGATGCTCTGGAGGTCAGAAAGCTAAGCTTCCACCCCGCTGTGTCCTTAACCAAATGTGTGAGCCTGGGCAAGCTAAATGACCTTCTTGGGACTCACCTATAATAGTGGGTGGGGATAGATCAGTACTTCTTTTATTTTTTCTTTGAAAGAATTATTTATTTAGTTTTATTTATCAGCGTTACTGTCTTTTAATTTGTTATAGGGCACATGCACTCACCAGAGAGAGATAAGGTGAGAAAGCAAGCCACCAGGTCTGGGACTCAAACCGTAGTCAGCCATGTCGAGGACTCCAGCGCCTTAACCTCCACACCACCTGCTGGCCTCTAGATCAGTGCTTCTTAACTTGCACTGCAGATTAGAAGGACTGGGTGAACTTTTAAAACACAGATACAGAACTGCAGATGGCATAATGGTTACGTTGCTGGACTCCCACGTAGTTGACTGTGGTTCAAGTCCCGGACCTGGTGGCTTGAAACTCATGTTGAGTGCATGTATGTGCATGCCCAAGATCCCAAGAGAAGAATGGAGAAGAAGGGATCACAGTGTGGCCATCCCCCTCAGGGGGTTATTTCTCACTTTCTGTCTCTCTGTCTCTCTGGCTAGTACATGTGCCCTATAGCAAAAATCTCTCAAAAAAAAAATATGCCCAGTTCGTAAGGCTCCCTGGTTAAGTCTGAAGACTTCACTCAGTACATTGGGCAGGTGCATGCTCGTGGTCTCTGGCTGGCTAAAGATGAGAGGTGATTGCATGTACTCTTCTTTCTTGAATATGGAAGAACTAAATATTGGGTTGTCGGAAAAGCCATGATGCATTTGACTTTTCAGACAACCCAATAAAAAACAAAACAAAACAAAACAAAACAAGAAGGAAGCTCTGCCAATTAGACAAACTCTAGGCTGTTTCCAGGTTGGCCATTCTCTCGCTTTGTTTTTCCTCCCAAAGACAGGAAAGGCTGTGGCCACAGAGGCCTGTAGACAGAGATACTCCTTCCGTGAGATTGGTTACGTGGGAGTCCACAGAACACCCCCTGCACTGGAGTCCGTAGACAGCAACCATCCCCTTGTGTCCCCACACCTGGTGCCTACGGGTCCATTCTGACAGAGCCTCATGGCACCACAGACCTCTCCTCTTCTCTCTTTATAGCTGAGGGTGCCACATGAGAATCTAGGGCAGGGCACAGCAAGAGCTGCCATTTCATGCATTTCCTTCCAAGTGCTCTCAAACCCATGGCCAGTGGCTGCCATTTGCATGATTTTTGTTACTTGCTATCACGACTCTTTTTTGCTAATCATCCTTTCCAAATTGTTTAGTTTCTTTTTAAAAATTTTTCTTTATTATTATTATGATTAAAATTTTTAAATTTGCTATAGGGCATGTGTGCTCACAAGAGAGAGAGAGAGATTGGGGGAGAGGGAAAGTGAGAAAACAAGTTTGGGATTCAAACCACGGTGGGCCAGGTGGGAGTCCAGCACCTCAACCACCACGCCACCTGCTGGCCCCAAAATTTTTTGGTTTCTGGGCTCATTCTTTTGACTACTCTGTAAACTTTAACCTATTTGCCCTTGAAAATGACTAATAAGGGAGCAGCAGTTAGCGTAATGGCAATGTCGCTGGACTCCCACATAGTCGACCGTGGTTCATGTCCCGGACCTGCTGGGTGCATGTGCGTGCGTGCCCAAGATCCCGAGAGGAGAATGGAGGAGAAGGGATTGCGACATGGCCATTCCCCCCTGGGGTGGGGGGAGGGCTGTGATTTCTCGCTTTCTGTCTCTCTGTCTCTCTCTCTGGCTGGCGAGCGCACATGCCCTATAGCAAAACAACAACAACAACTCTCAAAAAAATGACTAATAAATACATGTCAACAGAGCAGATACTTAAAAAGGAATATATTTTAAGCTTATTAGGTTCAAACCACCTCTGGACCTGTGGAATGATCAGTTAGCACTGGACAAGTATTATTAATGCAATATGAACTTTAAGAAAAGAATTAGCAACGTAAAGTACATTAGATTTTCCTCTTCAAAAATGTCCCTTATGGGAACCAGCAGTTAGGGTAATGGCTATGTCTCTGGACTCCCACGTAGTTGACCGCGGTTCGCGTCCTGGCCCCGGTGGCTTAAAACGTATGCCGGGCGTGTGTGCGTGCGTGCGTGCGTGCGTGCCCAAGATCCCGAGAGGAGAATGAAGGAGAAGGGATTGTGGCGTGACTATCCCCCCTGGGGGGTGATTTCTCACTTTCTGTCTCTATGTCTCTGGCGAGCGCACGCACCCTATAATGAAAACCTCTCAAAAAAAAAAAAAAAAGTCCCTTACTTCTGGTTCTTTTCCATTTCCACTTCTATCACCTAGCTTATGGCCATCTCCCTCATTCCAGTCTCTTCTATAATTTGTTGTTGATGATAGGCCCTGGGATGTTTATTTTCATTATAGGCTCAGCATCCCTAATCCAAAATAATCAAAACTCGAAATGCTAGCAGATTAAAAACTTTTTGAGTGCTGGCATATTGTCACAAATGGAATATTCTTCACTTGACCCTATGTGACAAGTAGCAACTAAAATGTTGTAGTATCCTCAGGCTATGTGTATAAGGTGTATATAAAACATAAGTGGATTAATTTCATGTGTAGACTTGGGTCCCATCTCCAAGATACCTCATTACATGTTTGCAAATATTCCAAAATCTGAAAAAATTCTGACATCTGAAACACTCCTAGTCCCAGTCATCTCAGATAGAGGATGTTCCATGCCTGTTCCATGTTTAAACCTCATTAAAGGGGGGCTTAACAGTGAGGAAGCCAGGGATCATGGAGCTCAGCATCCAGCTACAGTTGACCAGGCTTGAGCTCTTTACTAAGTGCTGTCTCTGTGTGATTCAGTTCTTAGAGTGACTGCTTTACATTTTACCAAGGACAAAATCATGGATGTTCCACAGTCACAAGTCTAGTAGGGTTAAAAATCTAGGCCATCGGGTCCAGCAGATGGTGTTAGATCACTGGATTCACATGTAGTCGACTGTGGTTCAAGTTCCAGATCCAGCAGCTTAAAACTCAGGCTGGGCATGTGTGTGTGCATGTCTGAAAACCTGAGAGGAGAGCTGGAGGAGAAAGGATTGCAGTGTGGCCATCCCCTGGGAGTGATTTCTCACTTTCTGTGTTTCTATCTTTCTCTTTCTCTCTTTCTCTCTCTCTCTCTTTGGTGAGCAGATATGCCCTATAGCACAAACCTCTCTAAAACAAAGCAAAACAAAAATCTAGGTCATATTGGGGTCAGTAGGTGGTGTGGTGGTTAAGGCACTCCCACATGGATGACCGCTGTTCCAGTACTGCATCCAATGGCTTCAAAATCACGCCAGGCATGTGGGCTTGCATGCCTAAGGTCCCAGGAGGAGAGTGGAGGAGAAGGGATTGTGGCATGGCCATCCTCCTTGAGGGGTGATTTCTCACTTTCCCTCTCTCTGTCTTTCTTGCTTTGTGTCTCTGGTGAGTGCACTCCTTAATGACAAATCCTTAAAAAAATACAAAAACAAACAAACAAAAACCAATCAACCAAACGAAAAACAAAAACAGAAATCACTAGGCCATCTAACCACCACTAGGTCATGCTGCTTTTAATTTTAGGGTTTTTCTTACCACTGTTCGCATTTTACAGATAGAGAAACTGAGGCACAGAGTGATTGAATAATTTGCCTAAGATTACCATACTAGTAAGAAGTAGAGTCAGGATTTGAACCCTGAACTGTTTCCAAAGTGTATGTTGCAAGCACCATCCTTCATTGCTTCCCATTCTTACTCGCTGTGCACCGTCAGTAAGTTATTCCTCGCTCCATTCCTCTCCCGATACTGATTCTTTTTTTCTTGCTATTTCTTTGCTCTGAACAGTCCGTATCTGTTTGCTCGGCCTAACGTTCCTCTATTTGTTTATTTACTGGAACTTTCAAGGCCCACTGAGGTTTGCCTCCCCCGGCTCACACTCCCACAGCGCCCACAACCACACGCTGCTCAGAAGCTTGTCTCCCTCACTGTCCTGCCCGCACACCAGACTTCTGCTGTTCCCAGATTCCTTCATCTTGTTCCCTCAGCTCTGCAAGCAGCTTTACTTGAGTACCTGCCAGGTGCTGGACAGGTCTGGGGAAGGCCTGCAATTCCCCCCTCACCCCTGTCAGGTGACTCCACCTCCGCTGCATTGCTCAAGGCCACCCCCCTGCATACGCATCCCCTCCCTTGCTCACGTCTCTCATCTGCACTCCTCCCAGACACGAGGGCCTGTGTGGCCGCATGTCAGAGACTCGGATGTCTCCAGTCATAAGTGAACTCCATGAGGGCTAAGACCGTGGAAGAGCCATCCTGAGCATTTGTCAGTGCCTAATAAATGGGTGCGGGATGAGTTACTCATTTGTGCTAGTACTGCTTTTCCCTTCCAATCAAATAGTCTATCACCATGTTAATACTGAGTCTAGAAAACTGAGTTTAAAAAATGTTGATTTATAAGAATTGTTTTCAAGTCCATGCTGTTGTGCTGTTTTAAGGGCTAGTCAGACCGGTTTTCTAAAGCTGTTCTTGTTCTCCTAGTGAACGTCCCGTCGACGGTAATGGAAGCCATGTGTCGACAGGACGCCCTGCAGCCCTTCAGCAAGAGCAGCAAGCTCCCCACGGCTACCCAGCAGCGCTCCGTTGTCTTCCCACAGACTCCGTGCAGCAGGAACTTCTCCCTCCTGGATAAGTCTGGGCCCATGGAGTCAGGTTTTAACCAAATCAACGTGAAAAACCAGCGCGTCCTTGCTAGCCCTACTTCCACCAGCCAGCTCCACTCGGAGTTCAGTGACTGGCATCTTTGGAAATGCGGGCAGTGCTTTAAGACTTTCACCCAGAGGATCCTCTTACAGATGCACGTGTGCACACAGAACCCCGACAGGTAACCCCGGCTCTCACAGTGGGTTTGTTCGGTGAGATCTGCTCACCTCCTCCCGCTGCGCCTCACACCTCGGGGAAGGCCCTGTGATGAGAGGTGTCTGTTCCAGAAGGTCAGACAGTAATGGGAGGCCATTGCTTGACGCTCTTGTTTGTAAGCGCTGTCTGCACTACGCAGGCTGGTGTACAGTGAGGAATCTCTGCTTGCCTTCAGAGCAGCTCTGTCTGAGTCCAGCAGGAACCCTTATGAATACCATAGATGGAAAAATGAGGTCAGGATAATTAGAATCCCCTCTGTCTTCTGAAGATAATATAGCTGGCCGCTCTGCCTCTGTCACAGCCGTCTCAGGGTTCACCTGCAGTGTACCATGGGTATGAACTTAATTAAGTACTAAGGGGTAATGAATTGGAATTTTTTGCTTAGTACTATTTTTCTTCCGAGCATGCAAACCCATAAATCCTGCAAAGCTGTCAAAAGGAAATACCTTCTCTGCTAGTGATGTGGAGGAAAACAGATGCCATTTATTCAATAAACTAATATCCACACAGAAGAAAAATGTTGACTAGATACCTCAGAGTCAAAGTTGGTTTGAAAGTTTGTCAATAAAGAATTTTATGGCCATGAACTGAGGATGAAATTTAGCTGAACAAGTGAATTAAAATTTCAGGTACTCTGACGAGTGGCACCGTAGATATAATGGAACTATTATTTATGAATCAAAACTGGTTTATTCGACAGTCTTGATAGCTGGGAGCGCAGAAGACAAAAATCAAATTAATTCAATAAGGATTGCTTGTGTTTTATCTCTCCTTCACATCTTATGAAAACTTGATTAAAACCAAAATTTCTCAGAGTACGAAAATGCACTTGGAATATAAAAGCAGAAAGTAATTTTTGGAACGCACGTAGGATACACACATCAGGACTTTTGAATGATTTCCTTCATTTGACCAGTGGCAACCTTAAGGAAGCCCCTTGGCTGTTCTTGACCAGCACTGTAAACCCAGCCGTTGCCTCCCAGCTCTGAAGGACAGCACTGTGTGTCTGGAAAAACCAGGCCAGAGCAGGGAGGATGAGATGTAGCAGAGTGGGGAGTGGATATTTTCTAAGATAATAACAGTCCGCTTTAGGACTCACACGCACATGACACGTGTGTACGTTGTTTGTGTCATTCTAGAGACCCCTTACTTCGCATTGAGCATTGCTGTAGTGAATTAATGTTGAAACCTTTCCGTTAGGGATGGTAAGGTAGCTGCACTTTGTGGGCTTTTATTTCCAGTTGGAGAGTCTCCCGGAGAAAGCACCAACAACTTCTGCATCTCTTCGTACTGTTGGCTGTCATACACGTCTGAAAATACTGGGCTGTAGAAAAAGCCACAGAAAAAGATATGTCATGACTTTTCCGACAACCCAGTATTTTCCTCATTCAGAAGTTCTTTTGGTTGGTTTGTTTTTTTTTACTATAGTAAAAACAGTGCGCTCACGGGAAAGAGACAAAGAGAGACAGAGGGGGAAAGTGAGAAATCTCCCCCAGGGAGATGGCCCTGCCATAATCTCTTCTCTATTCTCCACCTGGGATTTCGGGCACACATGCACACGCACCCAGAGTGATTTACCAGCTCCCAGGTCTGGGACCTGAACCACGCTTGGCCACGTGGCAGTCCAGCACCTTAACCACCACACCACCTGCTGGCCCCTAGAAATGATTTTATTTTGAAAGTTTGCCTTCCTTGCCAGTATATGGAGAGCCTCCAGATACCTCTATTCTGTATGCAAAGCATGGTAATAGTTTCTTTAAATATAAAAGATACATTAAAATCCTGATATTATAAATTTTCTTTTTCTTTTTTTTTTTGGAGCGTTTTTTGCCATAGGGCGCATGCGCTCGCCAGACAGACAGAGAGAGACTGAGAGACAGAAAGCGAGAAATCACCCCCCGGGGGGATGGCCACGCCACAATCCCTTCTCCTCCATTCTCCTCTCGGGATCTTGGGCACGCACGCACACATGCCTGGCATGAATTTAAGCCACCAGGTCTGGGACTCGAACCGCGATCGACTACATGGGAGTTCAGCAATGTAGCCATTACCCCATCTGCTGGTCCCAGGATCAGAAAAATTTCTAAGGAATTAGAAAACTTCCATGTACAAAATACACTTCCATGAGAGCTTGGTCAGTGCTGATCCCAAGCTAAATCTAGGTGGCTTGAGACTTCCATCGTGTTCTAGACCTTCGACTGGGTGGGGAGGGGGGCATGGCCAGCTTCCCACTGAGGTGAACCATGGGTGTGGGTACTCAGCCTAAAGAGCCGGAGTGGGGGCAGACTACCATTCAGGCGGGAGATTCCTGCTTCTCCCTTCCCTGCACTTGCTTTAGAGGTGATTGCCGGCATTTATGCATATGTTAAAATGAAAAATGATTACTCAAAAAAATCAGTCCCTTTATAGGAAAAATAATGAAGTGCAATATTTCTCAGGAGTGATGAGCGCAGGCTTGAATTACACCCTCACATCTGAGAAGGTTCTTGAAGATGAGAGGACAGAGAGGAGGAGCCCTCGTTGGCCGGACACACGGGTTTCATTCTAGACATACAATTTGCTTCTAGCACGGAGGACTGGCATAGCCCTTTCCAGATCTAGCACTTAGTAGGCTGTGTTTGTAGCTGGAAGTTTGGACGTAAAATACCTTCCGTGATCCTAGCCACAGAACTGCGTTGCTGAGTAGGAGAAAAGCACAATGGAACATCAAGTTTGTGCGTTACAGTTTCTTTCTTTCTTTCTTTTTTTTTTTTTTTTTTTTTTTTTTGTTTTGGAGAGGTTTTTGCTATAGGGCGTGTGTGCTCGCCAGAAAGACAGAGACAGAAAGTGAGAAATCACCCCCCTGGGGGGCTGGCCACGCCACAATCCCTTCTCCTCCATTCTTCTCTTGGGATCTTGGGCACGCACGTACACACACCCGGCTTGAGTTTAAGCTACCGGATCCAGGTCTCAAACCGCAGTTGACTACATGGGAGTTCAGCGACACAGCCATTATGTGAACTGCTGGTCCCTACAGTTTCTTACTATGGAGACTAGGGGTTGTTATCCACGTGGAGAGTCGCAGCTGTGGAACACACATGGCGCCTTCAGAGACTGACGCCACAACCAGCGGCCTTTCAGGCTGGGCTGGCGTGTGCCCATTGTGCCGTGTGCAGGGAAGGTGCGTACCAGTCAGAAACCGTTCCCCTTCTGTTTGAACAACTCAATGCTTATATTTTGACTGGAAGATCTCGCTAGAACCAGAGGCCGGAAAGGGAGACACAGAAGACAAAGTCAGAAGGTAAACAGGTTAGAGTTTCAAACGGGTCCAAATTTAAAACAGGCCCCTGAATCTGAGGTCCAAAAGATTTCTCACTCAACAGACTGAATATTTAGCAGTGAAACCCCAAGACTTTGAACCCTCATCAAAGAGACGTGGTGTGTGTGCATTCATGAGCTTTTTCATGTGAGGAACCATCAAAAAGCCTACACCTTGATATAAAGGAGACCGTGGACGCTCCCAGAGGTCTACGTCACCGTTTTTCACCATCGTGTTATGCACATTGAAAACAGAAAGTTAATCTGTTTGACTTGGCAAGGGAGGAATCAGCTCTAAAGATGAAAATGCATCCGCGAGGGTCCCGAAGCCATGAAGTGATTGTTTCTCGATTTTATTTTGGTAATATTACACAAAGCCAGTAAATCTGTTCTTCCCTTTTCTCAGGCTACTGAGTTTTTCTGATCCTGAGTGAATACAAAGGGAAGAAGCTATGGGAATCTAGATTCTCCAGTATTTTATTCAGGGACTTTGTACACATCGGGGCTTGCTTAAGCTCGTCGACTGGCTTGTGTGTGAGTCAGGAGTCAGATGTCCCTTTTTTCTTCTGTTTTTCCACTGCAGAGACCCTCAACAGTCCCATGGTGGGGGAAGGGTACTCCAAAAAGGGGTAAGCAGAGCCTTCAATCACAGTGGGTTGTTTTTTGATGAACCTGTTCTTTTATTTTCCACAGGAACGTGTCTTTATAATGCTTATCCTTATTTTGTGTCCTTTATTTTATTTTATTTTTGCTCTCCTTTTCGATTATTTGCGATGTGGCGAAAGTCTGCCTTCAGCCTCCTGGGCAGACTGTCAGCCGTCCACGTCTGCGTTCTAAGTATCACCGTTTGTAATTGGATGTGATGGTACCAGAGGGGGCCATGGCTTAGACGTGCCTTTTGGAGGGAGGAGCCTGGAAGTAATTCTCCATCTCAGGCCCTTCATGGCCTGCGAAGGCAATGTGTCCTCGGCCTTCACGGCCTTCTGTTCGCCGTTTCCTTCCCCTGCCCACCCTCACGCCCCACCTGCCCCAGGTGTGAGGATGGTCGTCTTCCTAGCTTTCCACGTTCTCCAGGCCTGTGCTTCTGCACTGAGGTCATGCCCCAGAAATCTCTTTCTCCTTCCATGGAGCTGAGTTCTCTCACTCCACACAGCCAGCCATGACCTCAGCAGCCTCCCTTTGAAGTCTTGGGAGATTTGCACTCGGGCTGACTGATGGGGGGTAAGGAGAGAACGTGCCCCCACTAGACAACTTTTGTCCTGGAGGCTTTCATGCCATGAAAGAAAAAAAAAAAATCAAAGAAGGATTAATACTTTTAAACCAAACCACACTTAATTTTGTTAAATGTTTCATCCTTTTCCTGAGTGTACACCAAACCAATTACAGACTCAAAGCAAATGAGTTGCACATTTTACTGGAGTCATCTTTGGCAGAAGAGCTGCCAGTGACAGAGAATGTCAGGGTCATACGGCATCGTCTCCCTGCTTGCTTCCCTCTAAAAGTTCACCAGCACTGGTGTATGTGAGCAGAACTGAACCCGGCTACCTCTGTGCTGCTATTTCTTTGAGTAGGAACACCTTCTAGTTCTTTATGGAGCTTGACACTCCTGTGGTTGAAACTAGCCACATGGAGCTATTTAAATTTAAATTCATCAAAACTAAGTAAAATAAATATTTCATTTTCTCAGGGGCACTAGGCACATTTTAAGTGCTCAGCAGGTCCATATGGCTAGTGGCTCCTGAACTGGAGATTTCAGAAGCAGAACATCACTGGGGCCAGCAGATGGCATGGTGGTTAAGGCACTGGACTCCCACATGGCCACTGCAGTTTGAGTCCCGGATCTCGCAACTCGAAAATCACATCAGGCACATGTGTGTGCATGCCCAAAATCCCAAGGGGAGAATGAGGAACAGGGATTGTGAGGTGGCCATCCCCCCTGGGGAGTGATTTCTCACTATCTCTGTCTCCTGTGAGTGCATGTGATGGCAAAAACCTAAATAAATAAATAAAAATGAGCAAAATTGCTTTGCTTTTCAAAATGAATTAAAATAAGTTTGGGTCCTACATATTCACGCTGGGTTTTCTAGTTGCTCTGAATTCTTCACTTTTTACCAATAGGCTTGCATCTTCATAATCTAGCACGCATGTATACACACGCACAGACACATGCACCACAGGAAGCTCCTTGTACGGGAAGCTAGCTAGCACACGGAGTGGGGGATGACACCATGATGGGATGCTGTCTCTGTGGCTTCCGGTCCACTGGTGAGGCACAGCTGCCAGTTACCTGAACGCAGCAGCAAAGCATGATGGGATATGAGAGAGCATCTGGGTTAGTCCCAGCCCCGTTTCCTGACAGTGAGAAGCCAAGTCAGGCAAGTTCAGCATCTCACCCAGGTCCTGCAGCTGACCAGGGCCGGGGGAGCTGAAGCAGGACTCCCTCCTCCTGTCTGTCTTGTTCTAGGCCCTTCCGTGCAATTAAGCTGAATTCTGCCAAGTTTTAAAAACTGCTAGATAAGTCTCTAGATCTTTAGCAAATGTCTCTCAGGCCAGTATTGGGCAAAGGGGATGTTTTAGAATCTGATTTTCCTTTCATTGGTGTTACTTTGATATAAGAATTCAACATCGGCCTCTCTCTGGTCATTTCTGCTCTTCTGAGTGTAAATCTTGGCCCCTGTGACTATTAATATAAAAAGGATGGATTGACTTCTAACTGAGGGAAATAAATCACCCCAACTTTTGACAGCAGAGTTAGGGAAAAAAAAAAAAGAAAAGATTAATTGGTTTTATTTAGTGGCTTACTGTTTATTGTAGTAGCTATTAAAAATAGATAACCAGAGGCTAATAAATGTTAATGGTCCCTTCACTATTAGAAAAATCAATTGTCAGTGGATATAGCATATATTAATATATTATTTTGTTCATAATCTTCAATAACATTTTTTAAAAATTCGCCTCCGAGAGAACTATGTTTTGAGGACCCCTTTAAGGTTAACATTTACTACAGAGCACAGATTTGGCAGGAGGGCATTTTCATCTACATCTCATTTTAATGGCTTTCAAACCATTATTTTATAATTGTAATAAAATGCATGTGTAATTTGTCAAGAGTGATAAACTCCTTACCGAGGACGCTTATATATTTCTTTGAAACTTGTTTGAGAGCAGTTAGATAGATTTCTAAATGTAAGTAATTAAAATTGTATAGTATTGAGTTATTGACCAATCTTGCACTATTAATCAAGCTAAAAAATTCTACAATCAGTGCTCAGCGTGCTGAAGCCTGGTAAAATAATAGTATTTGTGTTCAGCGAGGCAAGTAGCCACAATTAAGCACTTGGCTTGACAAATGAGAGGGTACACTTTATTCTGCACTTAATTGAATTGTGGTACGTGCCCACGCTCCCTCATCTCCTCACTGTTCATTTTGGTTTCTGCTCGTTGGAGCTTATGCATTTGCTGACGGTAGAGCAATTAAGTTCGCCTTCGCCATTGGCTTTCCAAATGCAGCCAGAAACGACTGAGCCACACACTGGGGCGCGATGAGTGCTGTTAATATGCCTCACCGCAGATTATTACTTTCCTGCACAAAAACGTTGATCAACAAATTAGAGCCTTGTCAAGGAATGATATGAAATAGCTTCGCAGAGGGAAAACTCCTCAGGTTTTATATCACTCACAAGATTCTGCTTAAGTAAGCAGAAAACTTCTGTAGGGAAGACAGAATTTTAATCTATTTATGAAAACCCCAAATTGATTTACTTCTCATGAGCTGGTAAGACTGTGCTCGGATAATCTTGCTAATTATCAGGTATTTGTCACGACTTCCTTCCATTTGCTTTTGCATCCCAGTCATCCTTCTGCAAGCACAGTGACACCCCGTCACGTCTGTGCTGCTGTAAACCACTGCTCGTGACCAGATTAAACTGGGGAGCCAAGGTTCAAGAAAAAGACCTGCTGGATGAAGATTTGCAGGGGACAGTAAGAAGTCAGGACTTCTTTGACAAAGAGACAGGTCTGCGTGCATATCTGCATTCATCCGTGTGATCAAAACCAGTGGCTGGGGACCAGCAGTTGGCAAAATGCTTGGCGCTGGACTCCCACGTAGTCAACCGTGGTTCGAGTTCCGAACCCAGTGGCTTGAAACTCAGGCCAGGCACGTGTGCATTCATGCCCAAGATCCCAAGAGGAAAATGGAGGAAAAGGGATTATGGCGTGGCCATCTTCCCTGGGGGTTGATTTCTTGCTTTCTGTCTCTCTGTCACTGTCTGTTTCTCTGGCAAGCACATGCACCTTATAGCAAACATCTCTCTCAAAAATGAAACAAAACAGGGAACCAGCAGTTAGCGTAATGGCTATGTCGCTGGACTCCCACGTAGTCGACCACGGTTTGCATCCTGGACTCGGTGGCTTAAAACTCATGCCGGGCGCGTGTGTGTGCATGCCCAAGATCCCAAGAGGAGAATGGAGGAGAAGGGATTGCGGCTTGACCAGCCCCCTGGGAGGGGGGGGGGTGATTTCTCGCTTTCTGTCTCTCTGTCTCTCTGTCTGTCTGGCGAGTGCACGCGCCCTATAGCAAAAAACTTCTCCAAAAATAAAAATAAAAAAGAAACAAAACAGAAATACCAGCGGTTGTGCTGTAGACAGGCCTGAGACAGTTTTATATTTATTAAAACACACCTTGTTTTAAAACAAAACTTGCTGATTTGCTTGCGTGTTTACCTGGCACTTAGAATAAGGTCCAGAGTCAGCCAGGTGACATGTTGGGTCAAGCAGCTAGATTCCACATAGCCGACTGTGTGGGTTTGAGTCCCAGACCTGGAGCCTTGAAAAACATGATGGGCGTGTGTACTTGCATGTCCAAAATCTGAGGGGAGAAGAGAGGAGATGAGGTTACAGTGTGGTCATCCCGCTGGGTGGGGGGCTTTTCACTTTCCCTATCTCTCTGGTGAGTACATGTGCCCTACAGCAAATTTGAAAAAAAAAAAAAAAAAAAGAAGAAGAGACAAGAAAAAGAAAAATAAAACACACCTTGTTTTAAAACAAAACTTGCTGATTTGCTTGCGTGTTTACCTGGCACTTAGAATAAGGTCCAGAGTCAGCCAGGTGACATGTTGGGTCAAGCAGCTAGATTCCACATAGCCGACTGTGTGGGTTTGAGTCCCAGACCTGGAGCCTTGAAAAACATGATGGGCGTGTGTACTTGCATGTCCAAAATCTGAGGGGAGAAGAGAGGAGATGAGGTTACAGTGTGGTCATCCCGCTGGGTGGGGGGCTTTTCACTTTCCCTATCTCTCTGGTGAGTACATGTGCCCTACAGCAAATTTGAAAAAAAAAAAAAAAGAAGAAGAAGAGACAAGAAAAAGAAAAAAAAAAATGTCCAAACACCCCAGCATTAAGAGCTTGTATCCTGGGAGGACAGTTTATCCTCAGTTTTCTGAACTGACAGAGATAAAAACAACTGCTCTCTCTGTCTCCGAGGATTACAGCACCGATGAAACTAGATCATTGATTTAAAAGCACTTTGAAAAGCTGACAGTGCCACGGACGCCCAGGAGGCAATTATCTCATGACGTTCTGCTAATCGAGTCTGTGCGGGCGAGGCTCATAACAGTACAGTAATATTTGCCTGGGGGAGAGGAAAACAAAACGCCGGGGTTCGCGAGATGGCCTGATTAGTGCTGGAGAGGAGTGTCCCTTTGGCTGTGGTCCTCTGGGCAAGTCTGGGAACTTCGTTCCTTTGCAACAAGTAAAGGAGTGGGAACCCAGTGGCCAACGCTCTATGCCCTGTTCTAAAAATGGAAAATGGGGAACCAGCCGTTAGCATAATGGCTATGTCACTGGACTCCCAAGGAGTCGACCGCGGTTCGAGTCCCGGACCCGGTGGCTTCAACTCACGTTGGGCATGTGGGCGTGCGTGCCCAAGATCCTGAGCGGAGAATGGAGGAGAAGGGATTGCGGTGTGGCCATACCTACTAGGGGGAGAT
>NW_006204667.1:1256112-1294438 GCF_000334495.1 Tupaia belangeri chinensis | reverse complement strand
GGGGCCATTCCCGCCCTGGGGGGTGATTTCTCCCTTTCTGTCTCTGTCTCTGTCTGTCTGGCGAGCGCACGCGCCCTAGAGCAAAAAGCCTCTCAAAAAAAAAAAAGAAAAATGGCACCCCAGAGTTCTGGGCCCTCGCCTCGTGATGCCAACGCCCACTGACCCACACGGGAAACGATGACCAGGCAGTCTCTTTATGTGTTTCAGACCCTACCAGTGCGGCCACTGCTCGCAGTCCTTTTCCCAGCCTTCGGAACTGAGGAACCACGTGGTCACTCACTCTAGTGACCGGCCTTTCAAGTGCGGCTACTGTGGCCGGGCCTTTGCCGGGGCTACCACCCTCAACAACCACATCCGAACCCACACTGGAGAAAAGCCCTTCAAGTAAGTAGCAGGGAGCCTCCACCCCCTTTTTCTCTTAGCTGTTCCCGAGGCCGCAGGTGCATCAGGGCGCTGCTGCTGGCCTGGTCAGCTGCTGCCCAGGCTGCTTGGAAGGGCAGTGTCCCGACGGTAGAAGGATCTCCCTGGCCCAGTGGCTGACACCTGCAAAGTGAAGGCAGGACACCTAAGTGCTGGTCCTGGCTCAAGTTTCCCAACTTCGGCCTGAGATGAGGTTTCTGCGTCTGTTTCTGACCAGCAGAACGAAGAGGTAGGAGTGCTTGATGTTCACATTCTTTCCTGTCCCCGAGGATCTGTGCGTCTAGAATGTTGCCCGGAAGCCACACGGCGCCCTCATGGCCATCAGCAAGCACCGTGACCGTCACGACGGTGGCCACACGTGTAGCATGTGGAATCAGTTCTTGGAGAACTCTAACCCTTCGGGATCCTGGTGAACACTTTCCCCCTCTTCCCTGTGTTAGCGCTTGCACCTGTTCTAGCAGCCAGCTTCTCAGTGTGTGCTTTGGATCTCAGAATGACCGTGTCGGTGAAAAAAAGAAACAAAAGCGAACACAGGGCACACCAGCCCTCTGAGGACTCAGGTAATGTGGAAAGAGGTGCTACTGAATTCCCAGGCTGTGGACAGGTAAGGGCACCCGAGCAGGAGTGTTTCCAGATCCACCAGTCATCGACACAGCGGACCCCTGAGTCACGCAGGCTGCCTGTCCATTCACCTGTCTGTCCGTTCATGTATCCATGCACACGCTCCATTGTCTGTGCGTTCACTCATGCGGCGAGTATTTACCGAGTGCCTGCTTTCGTCCTAGGCACCCTAGGAGACGCAAGAGGTACAGAGGGGAACGAGACGCAGCCCCTGCTCCCTCCCCGTCTTTGGAAACCTCGTGGTTTGGGGGCAGCCTGATCCAGAACAAGCGTTGTAGCACAGGATGAATTTGCCGTGACAGGACAGGGTGTGCAGTGTCTCAGAGCAGCACAGGAGTGGACTGACCAGTGCCGTCTGGGCGATGATACTTAGCACGTGTTTTGAAGGATGCGTAGGAGTTTGCCAGCCATACAGTAGGAAAGAGGCATTTCCACTAGCTCCCCCAGCACGTGAACTGGCTTGGGCCGTGAAGCAGCAGTCAGGGCCAGGGGCCTCCGCGCGGCCTTTCCTGTGTGTGAGATGAACTCGTTTTCTCCAGCCCTCTCCACCTTCTCATCAGCCATCCTGGTTCTTTGAGAGGAAGGTTAGGAGGGCATAGGAGCTCCATCTTGTATTTTCTGCAGGGCAAGACCAAGCAAGAGGAAGTGATTCAGGCAGTAAGAGACTAATCCCCTGGCTCGGTCTCAGTCAAGACACCTCCCCCGTTCCCCTCCGCCCTGATTTTCCTTCTGGATCGCTGTTGTGGCTTCCGTCATGCCCAGCCGGAGGCCAGGCTCAGGGTGGCAGATTCCCGGGGTCCCCGACCTGCCTGCCTCGGTGTCTGTCAACAAAGGGAAGAGCACGAAAGAGGCCAGCAGCTTCATCTCCTCCCCGAGAACTGTTGGCTTCTATTCATCCTTAACTCTTCTCCGTGGTAGCTTACTTCATGATAGTCATACTAAAATAGTGCTATTTTTGGGTAGTGGGGCAGTTTATCTACTGCCAAAGGGCATCTAGCTAAGGCGGAGGGTGGGGTCCAAAAACGGAGGCTGCTCTGTACCAGCTGCGCTGGGCCCCGAGCCTGCAGTAGCTCAGAGGGGCACCTTTTTCTACAATCCACTCTAAGGGGTCGGATAGGCAATGCCCACGGCTACAGGAGCCATTCCCAGCGTCTTCTCTGTGCCCTTAGGCCTGACCCCAGCGATCGCGGATTCTGTCTTCACCCTTGCTCTGGGGGCAGAAGGGGACAATGACACTTCTGTGCCTTTGAGCAAGAGAGCCCTACGAAGCAGAAGTGCGGGAGGACTGAGGCTCCCCTGGCCCCTTATATTAGAGAGGGCAGCCAGACAGACACAGTGCCAGGAATCAGATTGATTTTTATCTTGTTGCTGTGTAAATAGATTTTAGTAATTAATTGAAGAGGTTTCAGGGTCAAAATGGGAAATAGATTTCTATTAATGTTAAGGTGTTACTTATGTGTAACCTTGTTGACTCCACTCAATTTTTTTTCCTTAGCATCCTGTTTTTGTCATGTTTCCAATAGAGTGGCCATTTTAACTTAATTTTAATTCATCAGGTTAATATTTGAAGGGCTTTAGTGATCGCATTTTTTTTCCCCTATCCTGAAAGTATGGTTTTGTGACCATACCTAATGTCATGTGGGAGGGCGGGGGATAAGGAAACAGCTAAGGTTGCTGGAAGATTCCCTGTTTTAGTTCTTTCTTTCTTTCTTTCTTTCTTTTTTTTTTTTTTAGAGAGGTTTTTGCTATAGGGCGCGTGCGCTCGCCAGAAAGACAGAGAGAGACAGAGAGACAGAAAGCGAGAAATCACCCCCCAGGGGGGATGGTCATGTTGCAATCCCTTCTCCTCCATTCTCCTCTCGGGATCTTGGGCATGCACGCACACGCGCCCGGTGTGAGTTTAAGCCACCGGGTCCGGGACTCGAACCGCGGTCGACTACATGGGAGTCCAGCAACAGCCATTACGCTAACTGCTGATCCCTCCCTGTTTTAGTTCTTTCTGCTCCTACTCTTAACAAGACAGCCACATGCTGTAGTTTTTCAGTTTCAAAAAAATGTAGCAAATAGACTTCTGAGAGGAGAGCTGCCGCTTGTTTTGAAAGTACAAGGTTGAAATGTCTTCTAGGAAGTGGAAAGTTAAACCCTTTAGTATATACAACCAGGTCTTTCAGGATTGAACTGTCCCAAGACAGCGTTGGGACTCTTCCAACCACAGTTCATGGACATCCATGCCATGGACATTTGTAAATATTATGGAGATATCCTTTTATGAGCTCGTAAAGCAAATATTCAAAAAAACTTTTGTTGCAGTCAGTAAAATGGGTTTTTGCTATAACAGTTAATTTTACTACTTCAACTAATGGGCATTGGCTTAAACAATGTTCCAGAGGAGAAGAATCTTGCACAGATCCAAAACCGTAAGCTGTCTGCCTTGAGCAGCTTCCAAACTGATGCCTCAAAAATGCTGGGCCCCAAATGGTCCTCCCCACCCAGGGCCCAGGAGCTTTCATGGGATCCTCAGGGGTGAGCTGAGATTGAACCTGCCATGTCAGGGCAAAGCCCTTTCAACCTCTAAAATCTCTAGCTGGGAAGTGCTTTTTTGGAGGTGAATCAAGATTATTGCCACACAGAGAAGGCTGGGGAAGATTTGGCATTAAAATTCAGTTCCCTTCCATGCTTTGCCTTGTGAGCTGATTGGCTGAAATCCTTCTCCAAGAACCGCCTCCCCCCCAAATTCTAGGTAGACGATTGGCCTGTTGGCAGCTAACCCGGCTATAGACAGCCTCTCTAAGTGAAGGAGCACACAGGACAATAGAAGGCCGAGGATCGCATTGAAGCTATGGGCTGTCAGTTTGTTCTGGGAGACTGGGAGTCAAGGAAAACAAGAAACGAATGCAAGGCATCATTCATGTAATGGCAAAGGCCAGGGACTTTATGGCAAAGAGGGAGGAAGGGAAGAAAGGGAGGCAGGGAGGAGGAAAGGAAGGAGGTGAGTTAGCTATTAGCAACCTGAAAACGATTCTTGCGATGAAGACTCCTTTCTCTCTCTCCAGCACTAAGCACAGTCTCTCAGGGTCCCAGGCAGGCTGTTCTGGGCTGCTGGGGGGCATCCACATGAGCTGCAGATGCCTGGCTTCTGGGCCCAGGAAGCTGCAGAAGCCGGCTAGAGCTTTCCTTTGGAGCGTTCTTGTTTGTTAGAAGCAGGGCAGATATTCATCACTACATTTTTGTCTCAAGAAAAGACAGTTTGAATCAATATTGAAAAAAAAAAAAAAAAAGGAAATTCCAAAGCATGCTAATACTTAAACAAGATCTACGCACAAAGAGCGAATTAGTAAATATGGACTGAGCTCATCCTACCTGTGCGATTTGGTCTGATGCAAGTTGTAGCTTGTGACATGTCATAAAAGCACAGAAGGCTTCTCGCGGGGTTTCCATATACCAGAAATTGACATCGTGCCATCAAGCTCCCATTCACATAATCCAACCAATGTCCCAATCAGTAAAGAATGATCTCCAACCTAGAAGGAAAAGAAGTCTCACGAAGACTTTCAGAGCAATAGAACGTTGGGGACTTTCTCTTTGCTGAAATATCTGGAGGACTCTCCTCTCCGTGCCGCTGCGATGTTCTTCTCAAAGCTGCACCGTCAGCACCCAGGCTGAGGGGAGTCCCAGGAAGAGGACCAGGTGCAAGGGCTCCGCTTTCCTTCTGGCTCCCTGCTGGCATCCCTCTTTCCTCGACATCTGCTGCAGCTCACCAAGTCCAGGCTTCACGGCACACAGGTCATGCCCAGTCACTCGTCTGGGTGAAACGAATGCCAACCCGGCTGACGTCCAGCCCTGATCACCCAAGATGTGGTCACCTTCATGCAGTCGGCCCTTCCGATGGGTCTTGTTACGCTGTGAAAGCAGTTGTGTGACAATTGCTCAACAATCTAAGATGATGACCATCACACCGAGACCCTTCCCTTATTTTTCCAAGTAGTATTTTTACATCTAGCTCTCTTGATTTGCTCAAGAATACAAATGGTATTCTTATTGCTCCCTAGACATGATATTATTTCCGAGAGTAGCACAAGGGGGAAGTCTCGTAAGGCTGTCTCCCCACATCTGCGTGTGCTTTACTCACACTCAGTGGGTAGACGATCATAGAGATGCCTTTCCAGGCATGGTCGTCTCCTGTGCCCTGTACCGTTCGCACCTTTCCTGACTGTGAGAATACATCGGTCCTTGCATGTCAACGTCTGTGGGACAGTCAGACAAGCACTTGCGAACATTATAACTCTGCTGTTTACGTCTCCGTTTCATCTAGATATTTAAATGTCCTATATAGACATACACTTTTGCCTCTAAAGAAGCCCTGAACTTCCCCTTTCTGGACTCTTCATAGTCTAATACACAGATTAGAAGTGCAAAAGCATGTCCCAGGTAAACCGTCGCTCCTCACAATCGTGCAAGCCATTCTGCTCTTTGTGAAATCGATTCTAGAGCTTCAAAAAAAAGAGAATATAATAATTTGAAAGTTTGTCAAGCAGTGAAAGGTAGTATATTTTGACACACTAATCCAGTAACTAATCAGCTTTCTAATAAACAATCGGCAGCTCACTCCCATGCCATCAGCACTCCAGGAGCTCTGGAGAGGGGATGAGCTGCCCGTGGACGTTAATGAATACACCGAAAATCATTAGGTAATCAATACTTCTGAGTTATTTTCATTGAGCTGATAGGTCTGATACATTAAAGCTGACATTATACATTTGTCAAGATCACAGTGCAGTTTTTAACACTGGAACAGGCTGCTAAAAATATTCCCTGAAAGACAATCAAAGAAACACAACTTCTTCATGGTGACACAGTCAGCGGGCGCAGAGCCCTGGAAAACCTAAGCATGGAGTCTAGTTCCTCCAGCGCCCCCCCATCCTCCAACACACACACGAATCCTCGAAGTGGCTAGATGTGTTCAGTTGTTATAGGTAATTACCTCCATGGCGGGCACTTTCCGTAATTTACGAACGAGGAGGAAGAGAGAAAGGCCACGAGACAGCGGGCACCGGCTTCCTCATCTGTGATTGGGAAGCAGGGCTTTCTCCTGGTGGCCTTTGCCAATGCCTGAGAGTTCAGAGACCTCAGAACTAGAGGTCACATCACTGTCCTTCAAAGGCCTAACAGACAGGGGACCTCCAGGCAGCATGGACCAGGGAGGTAGTGACGGAGAAGTCACCGTGCCCCGTTCGCTGCCCTAGGTCACCTGTGTGTGTGTGTGTGTGTGCGTGTCTACAATCATCCGAGAACAACCACTACAGAGAAGTGGGAAGCTCCCGCTAGGTTTTCTGTGTGTCTTGATTTTCAAGATGGAGAAACCCTCAAGCTAGTGAGAGAGAGTAACGTGGGTGACACAGACATGGAGAGGGGCCGGGCCCGGTCTCCCCTCCAGGCTTCATCTTCCTTTCCAGTGAAGGACAGGAGATATTTTTAAAGTGTGACACCAGTTTCTCCTGACCAGACACCCTGGCCTTTAATTAAGGGCCCATCTGTGCCTTGTTTCTGCTGTGTTTCTGGAGGGGCAAACCTCTTGAATCACTCAAACACCTATTGATTTCCAGTTTTTCTGGGCTCCCCAACCCACCGCACACCCTCATTTTGTAAATTGTCCTAATCCCGTATCTGGTCGGGTGGCGACACTGTAGCTGGCTTTGCAGGGAAGCAGACACCCACACGCACCCCTCAGCCACTGCACGCCACTGCTTCCTCCACTCTCCAAATTCCAAGCTGATCGCTCCTCGGCTGCTGTGCTGAGGGGAGTAGAATTCCGATTTTAAATTAGCAGCAGGTGGAATTCTAT
This sequence comes from Tupaia belangeri chinensis, assembly GCF_000334495.1. Taxonomy (NCBI): domain Eukaryota; kingdom Metazoa; phylum Chordata; class Mammalia; order Scandentia; family Tupaiidae; genus Tupaia; species Tupaia belangeri. Next base: position 1,287,555 of record NW_006204667.1, on the reverse strand, counting down.
TTGTCATCAATTTCTCTTTGGGGTTACGGAGCAGAAAACTGCAGACAAGCTGCTGCTTTGATGGCTCACTCCTAAAAATCTCTTTTTGTTCTTTATCTATTTGAACTGACAGTGATCAGAGCAGCAGCGGGACAGGGCTCTCTGGAGAAATCACCTTCCCCCTGCCTATTGACAGATCCCTCTGCTCTGCATCAGACGGGCTTTGTCCCATCACAGGCATCCGGGCCTTGGAAGGAGCCACCAATTAAACCTCTTGAGCCGGTAAAATCTGAAGCCACTTTGGAGTGTCTGTTCTGATTAGGCAGGATGAGAGGAAGCCCGTCACCCTGCAGGCCCCACTCCCTGGTCTCAATTTTCTCTCTTGCCTCCACCAGGTGCGAGAGGTGCGAGAGGAGCTTCACGCAGGCCACCCAGCTGAGCCGGCACCAGCGGATGCCCAATGAGTGCAAGCCAATAACCGAGAGCCCAGAATCAATCGAAGTGGATTAACTGATTGACTGGTTGGAATTAAACTGCAAGGAAAGTCATGATTAAATGTCACGGACACTTAAGCAAAACCAAAGATTTCCTCTGAGCAACTTTCAATCAGTCCCAGAAAACCAAAAGCAGTAATAAAATAAGTAAGATGTTAAGAGATATTGATCCTGGCGTAGAAGTCAGACCAGGAAAGAGATTATTTATTTATGACTAGGGATGAGACTCATTTCAGTGGACAACGGACCTGGGGTGGCTAACAGTTCCAGTCCCACCATGTTTTTGCTTTGTTTCTAAAAAGCTTTTTTAAGCTGTTATTTAATACCAAAGGGAGGAGTCGTACGGTTCTTCTGCCTGCAGTTGCGACGAGTTCACGGGGACGTGGCTCTCGCTGGACCTTTCTTAGTGGCATGTTTCAAGGGGATCCATGTGCATCCCTCCTTCCTGCTGTCTCAGGATGGCCTGGCCTGTGCTGGCTGTCCGAGCGGGGACCACGGAAGCAGAGGTTGGAGAATTCGTGAAGCCAGTGCCGGCTCCGGCCCAGAGGCAACCCAGTGCTGTGTTTTCCACACTCACGTCTCATGCACTTTGCTCCAGCCAACCGCCTGATCTTCATACAGGAGAGCCTGGAAGAGAAAGAAAATAATTTCCATTTCAAAATTCAAAACAAAGAGAGCGGAGGACTGATTTTGTCCTGTCGGGATTTCAGAAACATTTCAAATGTACGGCGCTTCATAATACAGTATATTGTTCGAAGCAGCTAGTTGAGAAAACTTTGTTTTCAATAACATTTTAGCTTAAAAAAGAAAAAAGAGAATGAAAATGAAAATAAAGTTCTTTGGTCTGAGGCTGAATGTAAGGTATTGGGCTTTAAGTAATTCTTGGTTGTTGATGCCATGGGAGGGGACCATGAGGAAGGCCACGCTGCAGGCCCGGGTAACACTTGCATGTTCCTTCCTCATGTCCCCTCTGCTCTTGAGTGTGGGAGGAGCATGTCTGCAAAAAATAGGTGAAGACAGCCCAGAGAAACAAGGAGGGTCGAGGGTAGAGCAGGTTATCCGGGAATCGCCAGCGTTATCATTACGGGTGACCTTTCCTTCTCTTGGATTGCTTACTTGAAAGGGAAAGAACAGCGTCTCTGAGGTCACTGTGCGAGGGCCCGCAAAGTGAGTCTCATCTCTGTTAGCCTTTGGCTGGTTCCGCAGTGGTACCGGTTACAGTGGGTCGTATTTCATGAAAGCACCTGGACCCGGGACGAAAGGAAGGCCCTTGCGACCGTTGGTCTGTGGGCTCCCAGCAGCACCCCCGAGACGAGTCCACTCAGTAATGTCTGTTTGCAGATGTCGTGGTCACTTGGTAGCAGGACATAGCCTGTTCAGGAACTGTGGCCGCTCCCCTTGTAGTCCCTCAGCAAACGTATGAGACCCGTCACTGAGAAGCCAGGAAGCTGTGTGGTCCGCTTTATCCAACATGGTGTGTTTGCTTCTCCGAAGGGTTTCCTTCTCTTTTAATTTCATTTTTAAATTGCTTCGTATCCAACTGCCACAATTAAAATGGAATAAGCAGGGCCTCGTCTCATCATGTCGGCGGTGATTCTATTTAGCTGTGTCGTGTGCACCTGTCGTGCAGGGCCATGGCCACCGGAGGAGCTTGGCTAATTCTGACCGCCTTTGTCCGGTCTGAAATCAGTCATCAAATTGCCCCCCAGTCCTTGGCGGCTTCTTGTTGTGGTGAGGACTCTATGCTGCCATGTGACCGTTGCGGGCTGAAAGTGTCCTCTCTGGTGGGTGGGCGCGTGACCTGAGTTTGCAGTTCCCTGCCTTACGTGATGGGCCGTTTGCCAACAATGTCTGTCTCTGGGAAGGGTGGAAAGAATATGTCGTCACATCCACCTAAAACCTGCAAGAAAACGGCAGATCTGCTGTACAGAGGAGCAGGCTGTTGCTTTCAGTGGGTTGAAACATTTGGTTGAACTTCTTGAAAATGATACCAAGACTCACCTGTATGTTTCTCCCAGTTATTTTTCCAGTGAGAAACACCAGCTGATCACAATTGAACACAACGTACTGCTCTCTGCTTTCAGGAGCCCCCGATGCCAGAAAGTGACACCGTCACCCTCCAGCCATGTGTGCCCGGGGCAGGTCCCTGACGGTGGTCGCTGTCAGCGCTCTGGCGGCTTTGCTTGCCGGCCCCAAACCCTCACTGAGCATGGCAGAAACATGCACCCAAAGATTCTTCCAGGAGTCTGCTTCATTTACGTCTCCTTTTCTATTATTCAGAGAGGTTTGGGGCATTGTATCCCACCAAATTTGAGAAAATACTTTCTGTTTAGCAGACACAAAATGGGATACTCTGATTTTCCAGGCATTTGGGCACATGCACCAATTTCCCATGGTGGGGTGTGGCCAGCTTCCAGACCAGCCTTGGCTGTCTGTCCATAGACCTGCAAATGGACTCGGAGCCCGGAAGCTGGGATCATTCGGGTCCCAGATGCTTTTAGTCGATGTGTTGGGGAAGGGGCTTCTCCTTGAAACCTCCCAACCATTGCTTTAAACTTCCATCTTTAAAATAGACACATAATCCCTGGGGACATAGCAACGGGGTGACAATAAGGGCAGTCATAAAGTCTGCTAGTCTCTCTAGTTAGCAACTTCACAGCTGATAACTCTACAGAGAATAGACAGCTCTGAATCATTGAGGAAAGAGGAAGTTTAGCATGAGCAAGGTGGACTGTCAGAGCTGAATCAGGGTTTGGCTCCTTTTTTATTTTCTAGTTTTTGAGAGATTTTTGCTATAGGGTGTGTGTGCTCGCCAGAGACAGAGTGAGAAATCCCCCGCCGGGGGGATGGTCATGGCCATGCCGAAATCCCTTCTCCATTCTCCTCTCAGGATTTTGGGTAGGCATGCATACGCGCCCAGCGCTAGTTTCAAGCCGCCAGGTCTGGCACTTGAACCATAGTCGGCCATGTGGGAGTCCAGTGCCTTAACCACCAGGCCCCTCAGGGTTTGGCTCTTAAAGCAACTTTTACAGAAAATAGTTTTCCCCAGCCTGACTTTCCAACCTGCTGTGTGCTCCTTTGTGACTCTGGAAGTCTCAGCCAGAGGGAGGGCTAGAGGGTGAGGGGGTGCTGCCACCTTCACAATTCTAGAAACGTCTCAGCAACCTAGTAACTGCCTGAGGTTATTACAAGGGATATTTACCCCAGGAAAGAATGCACACTTTTTTTTTTCAGATAAGCTTTTCATTTTAGTTTGGTTTTTATCTTTGCAAGTGACTTCAAGGGAGATGTGTTTTTGCAGTTATTGTGTGGGGAATTAAAGCTGTAAAAATTAATCTTATATTTAATTTATATAATATGATTCAGGTAGTAAGTCTTTATGACATGTCCATTCAAGTGCAGCCTTGTTAGGAAACTGTATAGCATAAAATTATATTATAATACTGGAGGCAGCAGGTGGTGTAGTGGTTAAGGTACTGGACTCCCATGAGCTTGACCGCAGTTCAAATCCCAGACCTGGCGGCTTGAAACTCACGCCAGACAGGTGTACATGCATGCCCAAAATCCTGAGAGGAAGATGGAGGAGAAGGGACTGAAGCGTGGCCATTCCCCCGGGGACTGATTGCTCACTTTCTGTCTCTCTAGCCCTATAGCAAAATATCTAAAAAAATTTTTTTAAATGATGACAGCACTGTGTCCTCACAGGGCTTAGAGCTTAGAGGACTGTTCCTTGAGAACACTTCACTCTAGTCCAGATATACAAATGTTTACCAACTCACCAGGGTTTTTGTTTTCACTGATTGATCAATTCATTGTTCCATTTATTTAACAAATAGTTATTGAACCCTTGTTTTGAATGAAAAGCCATTTTGGTGTGTGCGTAGGCGGCATTATTTAAGCGACTGTTGAGAAAATAATCTTCTCTTCTAAGTGCCTGGCTAGCGTCATGGGCGTTCGAGCCCTTCAGACCTTGTCTCCGTGCATTAGAGCTCACCGCATCGGGGAGGACCTAGAGGCGCGTTGAGTGAACGCAGTGGGGCACCTGCGAGGCCCATCTTTCCAAACAGAGTCAGGTGCACACTGGGCAGACTCGGGTAACTCACTGGACTGCGTGTGCATTCTTGGCAACAGTATCTGGAGAACAGGATTAGGGCCACGGTGGTAGAGTTTTAACAACCCTTTTCCAGTGATAAGGTGACAAATGGGGACAGGCTGGCGCTACTCTGGGCAGGGACTCGGCAGGCTCCGAATGGGTCCGAGGTGCCTCATTAGTGAGCTCTGGCAGCACAGCCCTGCCATCAGTGCACTGTGGCATTCCCAGAGGTGGTGACTCCCAAGTCTTCAAAACACACTTCATTGTCCTCAGGTGCCTGAGAAAGACTCTCAAACTGGGTGTAAGTCAGAGGCTTAAAAGTAGCTGTTTGGTTCAGTGTTTTTGTTTGTCTGTTTTTTGAGAGGTTTTTACTATGGGGCACATGTGCTTGCTGGAGAAACAGAGAGACAGAGAGACAGAAAGTGAGAAATCACCTCCCAGGGTGGTGGCCACACTGCAATCCCTTCACTTTTGTCCTCTTAGGATTTTGGGCACGCACGCACACGCTCACTGGTGTGAGTTTTAAGCCGCCGGTCTGGGACTCGAGCTGTAGTCTGAGAGGTAGGAGTTCAGCGATGTAACCATCATGCCATCTGCTGGTTCCCAGTTTGTGTTTTTAACTTCACCATCAAGCTCCTTATGGCTAGACGTACAGGGTCTTCCTCTGCCTTGGTGCCACCCTCCGAGGCCTAGGTATCGGGGACATCAGTGCAACTGTTTGTAATCAGTTACTAGAGCACTACTGTAGGAAACGAATGCTCAGTGCTTTCCATCGAAGTAGCAGCATTACTGTGTGTGTTTTGCACTAATTTAAAAAACCAATGCAAGTACCTGGTAAGCTGTTTAAAATGAGAAACACAGTGCATCTCACACAGTAGGGCCTGTCTAGACCAGCATGGGGGGGGGTGTCTCTGAGCGCCCCTAGCTCCTCATGTTCAGGGGCAAACCCATTACTCTCTGCGAATGCCTACAGAAACCAGACCAGGAACACAATAAACACATTATCAGAAAAGTCAGTATCCATTTTCCTGCCTTGTGAATTTCACTTTGTTTTCCATAGCCTTTACCAGTTCCTGACAGCAGATTCTGAGAGATACTAAGACAGCTTCTGTAAGTGGTAAGAGTAGGCCCTGGAAACGCCACCTGTTTGTCAGGGTCACTTGTAAGGAGAGCTCTGCAGACACCTTATGAAGTGACTGGAGGTCTGAGTGCTCACCCTCCCCCAGTCCGAGGTTGCCGCGTCACTGGCGTTCATCTGAACTCCCACAAATAACAGCGCAGAGTCTGGAAGAGGCACGTTCCCAGCCCTCCTACGGTAAACCCCACGAACCCGCAGATCAGCCGGCAGGTGGGGTGGAGAAGCCGCACTGGGGAGAAGACTTCATCTGTGGGAGCCTGCAATGTTTAGCCTGTAATCAATAATGGGTTTCATGTTTTCAATACTAACTTCTTCTTTTAAGTAATAGATGTCAGAAGTTTCATCAGATCAACAGAAAGAATGTTAAAAAAACAAAAGCAGGAGCCAGCAGGTGGCGTAGTGGTTAAGGTGTTGGATTCCCACGTGGCTGACCACCCTTTGAGTCCTGCACCTGGTGGCTTGAAAATCACACCAGGCAAGTCCAAAATCCCAGAAGGAAAATGGAGGAGAAGGGATTGTGGCGTGGTCATCCCCCGGGTATGATTTCTTACTTTCCCCCTCTTTGTCTCTCTCCTCTCTGGCAAGTGCACGTGCCCTATGGCAAAAACCTTTTAAAAAAATCAGAGGGACGGGAACCAGCAGTTAGCGTAATGGCTATGTCGCTGGATTCCCACGTAGTCGACAGCGGTTCGTGTCCCGGACCCGGTGGCTTAAAACTCACGCCGGGCGCGTGTGCGTGCGTGCCCAAGATCCCGAGAGGAGAATGGAGGAGAAGGGATTGCGGCGTGACCATCCCCCCTGGGGGGTGATTTCTCGCTTTCTGTCTCTATGTCTCTCTCTGTCTGTCTGGCGAGCGCACGCGCCCTACAGTGAAAATCTCTCCAAAAAAAATTTTTTTTTCAGAGGGACTAGCAGTTAGTGTAATGGCTATGTCACTGGACTCTCACGTAGTCGACCACGGTTTGCATCCCAGACCCGGTGACTTGGAACTCAGGTCGGGCACGTGTGCATGTGTGCCCAAGATCCCGAGAGGAGACTGGAGAGAAGGGATTGCGGTGTGGCCATCCCCCCTGGGGAGTGATTTCTCGCTTTCTGTCTCTATGTCTCTCTGTCTGTCTGTCTAGCGAGTACGTGTGCCCTATAGCAAAAACCTCTAAAAAAAAAAATCAGAAAGCAGGGCAGACACATGGAAATTGTTGGATCGTCATCCCTATACACTGACGACAATACTTTTATACATGGGGAAATGCGTTGATTACATTCTAATGGAAAAAGAAAGAGACGCCGCGCTTATTCCCTCAGCCGGGGTAGGTCTGGCCGTAATGACGTCATTTACGCCGTGCAATTACTGTCAGGCATTGTCCTCACCACGTACCACGGGTGACCTAATTCAACCTTCCTTGCTCCGTAACATACACAACTGTCATTATTCCCGTCTCATGTACCCGTAACAAGCTTCCCGAGCAACTTCTTTACATTTCCCCCTTCTCCAAAACCATGTCATCTTTTAAAGGGAAGCCATATCCCCGTGTAAAGCCTCTTTTTCAGAAGAGAGCTTGTTCATTTTTAAATTAAATGATTCATTTATTTATTTATTACCAGGAGGTGTGCAGCACTTGCCAGAGAGCGCGAGAACCTCCCTCCCCAGTGGGCATGGTCATGCAGCCATCCTTCTTCCACCCAGTCAGGACTTGGGGCACACATACACATGTGGCTGGAATGGTTTTTAGCCTCTGGGGCTGGGATTTGAACTACGACTGTTCCTGCAGGAACTGGCTCCCTATGCACAGGGCTTAGTCACTGTGGCAAAGGCTGGTCTGAGAACGAAAGCTTTTTCAAAGGAAGAAACACAAGGATAATTTCTTTAGAAAATATGTGTGTGGAAATAGTGCTATAAAAACAGGCATCATCGTAGCTGGTTTTGTCATCTTTGAAATCTGTGCTGTTGGACAGCAGAGTTTCAAATATGCCACCGTGGGTAGGCATTCTTTTTCTTCCCCAACATACAACCGAAATTACATATTAAAAGGAAAAAAGAAACCCTCTCAAGTGTGAGACACACAGTAGGGGCAGTAGGCCAGAAGGGCAGGGCGTGTTGGGAGCGGCCTGAAGAGAAGAATCCGCTCGAATGCTATCGACAGGTAAAAACCATCTCACACGGGGCTAAGTGGAATCTAGTCTGCTTGCTTTGTTCTGACCGAATGCTAAGTGAATTACCCTCCAGGCATCAATGGAGTAATTACGCAGTTGTGTCCATTAAGAACAGGGGCTGATGTGGTTAGCCTGTTGGTTACAAGCAGGGAGGGAGACCAGAGTCTTTATAGGTCTGGTGTGGCAACGGCACAGATAATGTAGTTACATGCGCGAGGCCCGCTGGGAGCCGGTTCTCGTTCTTACACGCAATCGAGATGAAACTGAGTGTTGTTCCAGAAGTAAGTGGACACGCTTTCTCCACGGCGTGGCTTTATTACAAGGCGGTTCTTCCCCGTGGCACTGAGACCACAGCGTGTGCTCCTTTATTCCAGCCTCTAAGTCCACAGACGCATTTGTTTGTGAAAACGATGTCAATTAAACATGTGGCTCCTGGTTGGTATTTCCTGTTTCCTGCCTTGCAAAACATCCCTGGCCTTGCTGTCCTCCTCCCAACACTTGGCATATCACTCTTGACCAGAACCAATCTTGGTATAAACTTCAACAAACTGGCAATAGATTTCTGTAGCAGAATGCTTTTGTTTTAAAAAAAAAAAAAAAAAAAAAGAGCCAAGCCCTAGCAGAGAATGACCACACGCGGGAAAGCAGCCATGCCACCGGAAGTCCACCCGCCAGTCCCTGTGGCCCACGCGTGAGCAGGGTGTAATGCTCGCCAAGTCACCCTTGCAGACTCACTTTTTCTGAATAGTCTGTACACGTTCTCAAGTTTCCCCCAGACTGGAGAAAAAGAGATGGCAAATACGGAGGCAAAATTCTTCTCTTTGGCAGTTCTAAGTGTTTTATGAAAGGGGCTTCTCCTAGTTCTAATGCTGAGTAGTGACTCTGAGATTAAAGTAAACCTTGACTCAGATCAACCAGATTTTGGAAACCTAATGTCTCCAAGGAGAAGGTATTCGGCTTTGTAGTATGCTAACACAGGGGTGATATTTGGATGCTCTCGGGTCATAGCATACATTTCCTCAATATGGCTCTTTAATATTCCCTGTACATCAGGGCCAGCAGGTGGAAGAATGGTCAAGGCACTGGACTCCCACATGGCTGACCGCGGTTTGAATCCAAACCCAGTGGCTTGAAACTCATTTGTGGCTTGAAACTCATGCCAGGCGTGTATGCATGCATCCATGTCCAAAATACAAGAAAAACGAAGGAGAAGGGATTGCGATGTGGCCATCCCTCCTGGGGAGTGATTTTTCACTTTCCCTCTCTTTGTCTCTATGGTGACCTATAGCAAAACTCCTTCAAACAAACAAACAAAAACAAAATTCCCTGTAAATGTTCCCCTTTGACATAAAAATACAGTTCTCCCTGCCACCCCCCAACGTGAAATGGTTAGGTTCAGTGATAAATTTCAGTTCTGCTTTTTGAAGTTTGATCAGAGTTTGCTGTAAAGGCCACCAGTATGACAAGAATGATTACCCTGTAGTTAGAATGGTAAGCAATTGGCTTATATTTTTTTTAACTTTATTAAACTCACATCTTGAAACAAATCTGCAAAGGCCCAGTGAGATCATGCATGCGGCTGTATCCTGTGTTGGAGTTTACCAGGATTACATTGTATTTAAATGAAACACTGAGCCCACTCATAAAGATAGCTGACCAAGAAATGTAAATACATTTGAATAATAAAACATTTCTCTGATGACTTCATCTGCCCTCAGATTCCGTCTTTCCAGTCCCACCTTGGTCATTTTCCAAGCGTAAGCTGATTCTAGCATCCAGTTTAGGTAGCAAGCAGTCAACAAACTCTGTGTGGAAGCAGGAGCTGGAAATTAGACCTAGTTAGCAGAGATGTTAAGATATAACACCATATGGGACCAGCAGATGGTGCAATGGTTACATTGCTGTATTCCCATGTAGTCAACCATGGTTCTAGTCCCAGACCTGGCAGCTTAGAACTCATGCCAGGTGTTTTTGCGTGTGTACGCAAAATCCTGAGAGGAGAATGGAGGAGAAGGAATTGTGGCATGGCCAAACCCCAGTGATATCTTGCTTTCTACCTCTCTCTGTCTCTCTGGTGAGCTATAGCAAAAAAATCTCTCTCTAAAAAAAATAACACTGTGGCTTAGCCAGATGCTTTTGAGATTTCCCTTTTCCTTGCCCACGTGTGCCCATGCTTATTTGCTCAACCAAGTTGATTACTTCAGGAAAACTCAGGCAAAGAAGTACAGCCGCAAATCTATGGCAGGCGGACTTGACATTTGGTCCCCAGCCCCATAAGCCTTGGAGAAGAGCAGAAAGCTCTCACCCTGGAAGTGACCTGGGTCTGTGACCCTTCTAAATGTTTAGGGCTCTCAGTCAGAATGCCCAAGACAGGGACCAGCAGTTAGTGTAATGGCTATGTTGCTGGACTCTCATATAGTCAACCGCAGTTCGACTCCTGGACCTGGTGGCTTAAACTCACGCCAGGCGCATGTGCATGTGTGCCCAAGATCCCAAGAGGAGAATGGAGGAGAAGGGATTGCAGTGTGGCCATCCCCCCTCGGGGGTGATTTCTTGCTTTCTGTCTCTCTGTCTCTCTCTATCCTTCTGGCGAGTGCACATGCCATATAGCGAAACCTCTCCAAAAAAAAAAAAAAAAAGAGGAAAAAAAAAGAATGCCTAAGACAGCTGTTTGATTGATCTCCCGTTCTGTTGGCAAATGAAGTTCCATGTGGCTAGAGCATATATGTGAACTTCCAAGAATGGCGAGGAGGACATTGAGGCTGGAGTGCATTGAAGAGATGGAGATGGTAGGAGACAAGGTTGGGGGAGGGTAAAGTGGGGTTGGAGGCCATTGTGAGAACATGGCCTTTCTTTCCTCTGCCAGCGGTTGGGGGAACCGGTTCTGAGCAGAGGCGGGACACAGTCTAATCAGCACGGTTCACTCTGGCAGCTTCGCTGAGATGGGACTGGACTTGGGTAGGAGGACATTTTCAAGACAGGTGACAGGCGATGGCACCTCCTGCTGGGGCGCAGTGGTGGCGGTGTCAGGAAGTGAGGGGAGTCTAGGCACAGTTTGAAGACCAAGCATGAGTCAGGGAAAGATGAGAGGTGGGGTATTGAAGAGGGGATCAAGGGTGACCCCAAGGTATTCTTGGTCTAAGCAACTGGAAAGACGGAATTGATAGATGTGGAGGTTTACACTTAATGTTTTGGGTACTTGCCCTTCGCCATGGTTACTGCTTCAGTAAGTAGATGTGAAAGGAATGGTGGCGAAGAGGCACCGCTGAGGAGGCAGCTTGTCCCAGGGTGGCTCAGCTCTGCCGCAGCCCAGCTGGAAACACGGATTTGAATGTCACCCCACTTCTTCCCACTGTGTGAATGTCCCCTTACCTGATGACGACGGGCAAATGTCTCTTGAGAAAGAATTACACCAGAGGTGAAAATTTACCTTGGAACTAGTTGTCCCCAGCAGTTGGGGAGAGGGGGGCACTTCTGTCTTATTCTGGATATTCATTCATTCTTTCTTTCTTTTTCTTTTTTTTCTTTTTTTTCTTTCTTCTTTCTTTCTTCCTTTCCTTTTCCTTTTTAAAGTTTTTTGCCTTTAGGGTGCATGTGTTCACCAGAGAGAGAGTGACACAATGAGAGGGAAAGTAAGAAATCACCACTGGGGGGCGACCATGCTACCATCCCTTCTCCTCTATTCTCCTGGGATCTTGGGCACGCACGCGCATGTGCCCAGTGTGATTTTCAAGCCACCAGGTTCGAGACTCGAACTACAGTCGACCATGTGGGAGTCCAGTGATGTAACTGCTATGCCATCTGCTGGTCCCACTCATTCTGGACATTCTTTAAGGAATAGACAGACATACACTGTTCTCTGGGAGTAGACGCAGACTCCATATTTTTTTAAAGGTTTTTGTCACAGGAAGCTTGTGTTCACCGGAGAGATATAAAGAGAAGAAAAATGAGAAATCACCCCCACCCCCGGGTGGGGGGGCGCAGAATGGCCACACTGCAATCCCTTCTCCTCCATTCTCCTTTCAGGATCTTGGGCACATGTGCATTTGTGCCTGGTGTGATTTTCAAGCCGCTGGGTCCGAGACTCAAACCGTGGTCAGCCATATCAGAATCCAACCACCTTAACCACCATGCCACCTGCTGGCCCATAGACAGAGACTCTTCCTGGTATAGCTTGTTCTCTGGCCAGGCTGTGGACTCAGTTCAGCGCCTCATGATAAGGGAAGGGCAGGGCCAGCCAGAAGAGTAGCTGCTCGTTTTCAGTCTCCAGGTTGAGACCGTTCTGAGCTGCTTTACTGAGACTTCAAGTCCATAGACAGCCAGCGTTTGCCATTCATCCATCCATTCACGCATGTGTTTCACAGACAGTTTTAAAAGTCTGCTGTGTGCTAAGATGCTTCTATACAAGCAGGAGGAGAACATGGTCGTAATAGAACCTGGAATGCAGAGAAAGATGTAATCAATCCAAACCCAGTCGGGGAGGGGACTACCAGGGGCTGGGGGACAGGTTTGAGGGAGCAGTCAATTCTCTCTAGAGAAGAGTGTGAGCGGGTCCAAGGAGTAGCTTTTGGAAATATGAGTTGAAATGGGGGGACGGGTCTTTAAACCCTCTAGTAAACAGTTTGCACAAAAATCTGTCCATTGCAGCTTGCTGGGTAGGTTTTATACCTACATCAACCTGCCCCGTGTGTCTTTCCCTGGGACATGTGTCTCATCTGAATAAACGTTTGTTCTATAATTTCTGTTTTAGTCTATTAATGCATCTGATGAATGAGAGAGAGAGAGAACCCCTAGTAGGGTGTTGAGGCCACCACCCACCCAGTCTTGAGTGAGCCATGGGCATGTGTGTGTGTAGCCTACTTGGGGGGGACTCCAGACACAAACCTGCAACCTAGCCATGTGGGTCAGCTTAGCAGAGCATCTTGTTCCACCATTGGGACACTGGTCCATTTTCTCTAATTTCTTTTTTTCTTTTTCTTTAAATCACTGCTGTCCTTCCCTGTGTGGATAATTGCTTTGTGTATGGAAACCGAAGGATTTGCCCAAGATCAGCATCAAGCTGCTAGGCCAATCTGTGGATGTTCTTACCTTTTTGAGGTAAGAATTAGATGAAAAAATGGACTACACCACAGAAAAATCACAAACACACTGAATTTTGCATCAGTTTCAGGGGAAGGGGGGGGCTGTCTGGATTCCAAGGTTAGAACTCTTGATGCTAAGATTTTGCATTTGGAATGACTTCTTTCAGTAGCTGAAGCTTCAAATGGTTTGAGTAAAGATACAAGACTCTTAGCAGATAATGAAACCAGGTGTGTTTCTTCATTGCCTTACATAAAGAATCTAAGTAATAAGGAAAAGCAAAAGGGATTGATTGGCTCGCTCTGATAGCAAGAAAGATCAGGCTGGAGGGACCAGGAGCTTCTCTGTGTTTGTGTTGGTGAGGCCCACAGACACCCAGAAAGGAGCCCGGCGAGATCAGTGAGCTAGAGAGCATCTCGGGACAGAGTTTCCACGCTTGTCACCATCCCAGATGACTCCCGTTTCCCACCCAGTTAAAACCAGCCTGTCTAAATTATGCACCACGTTGTAAGACAGTGTACGGAATTGGGATCCCAGCCACAATCCAGCCAGTCATCTGTTATCCGGTGAAACGGATCGTTTAGTCCCGAACTCGCCAGACAGTAAAATGAAGAGTGATCTCACAGGCCCTTCCCGTCAAGTCCCCCTGCTCTCACTAGGCAGTACACACCCACGCCCACACCCACAAATTTGTGAGACAATTACCTATTTTATTGTTAATATCTTTACTAAAAGAATTTCAAGCTTTCATTATTGGTATTCTCTTCTGAGTTTTCCAATCCGTCATTTGTCATGGATTGAAAAGTGTCCTGTCTCCCACTCCTTCCCCCCAAAAGAGAGATGTCCACTCAAAATACATGAATAGGACCTTATTTTAAAGAGTCTTTGCAGATGTAATTAAATTAAGGTTCTTGAGACCATCATGGGTTATCTAGGTGGGTCCTAAACCCAGTGACAAAGGTCCTAGTATGAGACAGAAGGAGAGAAAACACTCAGCCGGGAAGTCCTTGCAAAGATGGAGGCAGCGATGGGCGTGACCCACCCACAAGTAGGAGTGTCTGGAACCACCGGGAACTGAAAAGGGCTGGGAAGGATTCTCCCCCAGAACTGTGAAGGGAGTGTGCGCGGCTGCCCCCTTGATGTCAGACCCCTGGAGTCCCTAGAACTCTCAGAGAGCACACTTCTATTGTTTTATTTATTTATTACATTTTTTATTTCATTTTCTTTTACACCTTCAATCACATTCTTTAGATTACAAAATGAACATTTCAACAGGTGAACATTTCTCCCTAGTCCAGTTGATACTCCTGTTGTTTTAAACTACCAAGTATGTGATGATCAGTTACAGCGGCCCTAGAAAACTAATACCCATCACCTTGCAAATACTGAGGGAAAAATAGTCCATTTCAATCAAATTCACTTCCAGCAAATTCTCTAGTTTCATTTCCTCTTACTGTCATTAGGCAATAATGCTTACTATGTTGCTTTTGCAATGCAGAATGGCATTCCCAGGCCTGCCCTGTAGCGTAATGGTTCAGCTGAAGCTGTTGAAATGGTTAAGCACTGTTCAAATTCTGGCCTCTGTAGCTTGAAACAAACATGCCACGCATGTGAGTGTGCATGCCCCAAATTCAGACAAGATGGAGAAATGGAGAAAAATGCATTACTGCATCACCACTCCTTGTTGGGAATGCTTTCTCCTTCTCTGTCTCTCTCTGTCTCTGACTGGCAAAGCAAAACAAAAACAACAGCAACAACAAAAAGATAACTTTTTTTTTTTTGAGAGGTTTTTGCTATAGGGCGCATGTGCTCACCAGAAAGACAGAGAGAGACAGAGAGACAGAAAGTGAGAAATCACCCCCTCCCCACCATGGAGGATGCCCACGCCACAATCCCTTCTCCTCCATTCTCCTCGCAGGATCTTGGGCATGCACGCACACACACACGTGCCTGGCGTGAGTTTAAGCCACCGGGTCTGGGACTTGAACCACGGTCGAGTATATGGGAGTCCAGCAACATAGCCATTACGCCAACTGCTGGTTCCTAAAGATAACATTTTTAATGGTAATCATCTTTCTGGATAACTGCGCATGTCTGAGTCTATACTGACTCAGGGCAAAACTGTTCTCACAAACTCTTTTTCACATACTTGCAGCTTTCTTAATACAGAGCAGCTAAAACAAAACGCGATAGACTGGGTAGTTCAAACCGTGTCTATTTCTCATGGTTTTGGAGGCTGTCGAGTCCAAGATCAGGGAGCTGGCCCTGCCGCTTCCAGGTGAGGGCTTGCTTTCTAGCTCATGGACAGCTGCCTTCTGGCCATGTCCTTCCAGTGCAAGGGCATGCGAGTGCAGGCTCTAGTCTCCCGTCCGGATGCTCATTCTCTCTCTCTTATTATTATTATTATTATTATTATTATTGGAGAGATTTTTGCTATAGGGCATGTGCATTCGCCAGAAGGACAGAGAGAGACAGAGAGACAGAAGGCGAGAAATCACCCCCCAGGGGGGATGGCCACGCCACAATCCCTTCTCCTGCATTCTCCTCTCAGGATCCTGGGCACTTACACACATGTGCCTGACATGAGTTTAAGCCACCATGTCCGGGACGCGAACCGCAGTCGACTACATGGGAGTCCAGTAACGTAGCTAGCCATTGTGTCATCTCCTGGTCCGCTAGTTCTCTCTTGAGACCTCAACCTCACAACTTAATTTAACCTCAAGATCTCCCAAAGACCTCCACCTCCAAATTGGGGTTAGGGCTTCAACAGAGGAATGCTGGCAGGGCACGTACAGTTGACAACACTGCTTGCTACTCATTTTTAAAACTCGTTCCCTACCAGCAGTTAGCGTAATGGCTATGTCGCTGGACTCCCACGTAGTGGACCGCGGTTCGTGTCCCAGACCCGGTGGCTTACAACTCACGCCGGGTGCGTGTGCGTGCGTGCCCAAGATCCCGAGAGGAGAATGGAGGAGAAGGGATTGCGGTGTGACCATCCCCCCTGGGGGGTGATTTCTCGCTTTCTGTCTCTCTGTCTCTCTCTGTCTGTCTGGCGAACGCACGCGCCCTACAGTGAAAATCTCTCCAAAAAAAAAAAAAAACTCGTTCCCTACAGAGCATATAATGGCAATGAGCGTATATGTAGCCCACCAATGTTAGGTTTATTTTTAAAGAGTTATCATACATTTAAAACAAATAAAACATTTTAATCTTTCTTCTTTTCATGTAAATTGCAGGGGTGAGAGTGTAATCTTTCCCCAAATTATCTTCCTGAAAGCTGATCTGGTCATCCAGTTCTGCGATGAATAACTTGAATTTAAGATCTGTGTCTTCATCTCATCAGTTTTTTTTTTTTTTCCCTCTATTGCTCTTAATTTACAAACCCTTAACTTCAATGGCAAAAGGTATTTGATAGTTCTATAAGAGCTGCTGACATTCAGGTGCCACAAACCCAGGAATTAAGCAAAATCTTTTTGTTGAACATTTCTGTCAGACTCTAACCTGAAAAACATATCCTGTTTCTAAGTTGAGAACTTGACACTTGAACTCGAGAGTTAAAGGTAAATGGTTTCCTAATCCAAGCTGGCTGCATCTAGGGGAGAAGATATTTCTCCCTACTCTGTGGTAGTATTTGTTGATGGCTTTAACATGTCTTCCGTAATACATCGTTTTTATTTCTCCAAAATGATACAACGAGCAAGAGTTGGAGAAGCTTGTCAGTCACATCTGCATCCCGGTTTGGTCTCAGTTTTACCTTAAAATCCTATCTTAGTGCTGATGATAAAATAAGAGTGTTCTCAAACTTTTCATAACCACAGAGCCCTTTAGGAGTGGTTTATAGAAAGAAAACCCACCAATTTCAGGATCATTTAAAAATGCACCCCTAGGATAATCCATCCTGGCGGGGCGGGGACATTTTGAATTGTTGACGTGGTCTTTCACTTCGCATCTCTTCGCAGCCATTCTCTACCCTCCAAGCTTGTGGGTTTGGGTCGCTAGAAAGTGGAGTCTATTCCCCAACACCTCGCACTAGGCTGGCTTTGGACCTGTTTGGCCAGTGGAATGTGGTGGAATGTGGGTTCCGAACTGAGGATCGTGAGGACTGCAGAGGTCTGGAGGTCTGGAGGTCCCTGCCTCATCTCCTGCCCTTTCATGGCCAGCGTAGTCTGCCTGAGGATGACGGTCACTTGGGCTGAGCCACGTTGCCTGGGTAGCCCTTGATCCTCAGCCAGCCCCATGAATGTGAGCTCAACCTAATTTTTTGTTTTTTAAAGAATTATCTTATTTAACTTTATTTATTTTGACCAGAGAGGAACAGAGAGAGAAAGTGAGAAAGCAAGCTGCCAATTCTGGGACTCAACCCGCGGTCAGCCATGTGGAAGTCCAGCGCCCTTAACATGTAGCCCACCAATGTTAGGTTTATTTTTAAAGAGTTATCATACATTTAAAACAAATAAAACATTTTAATCTTTCTTCTTTTCATGTAAATTGCAGGGGTGAGAGTGTAATCTTTCCCCAAATTATCTTCCTGAAAGCTGATCTGGTCATCCAGTTCTGCGATGAATAACTTGAATTTAAGATCTGTGTCTTCATCTCATCAGTTTTTTTTTTTTTTCCCTCTATTGCTCTTAATTTACAAACCCTTAACTTCAATGGCAAAAGGTATTTGATAGTTCTATAAGAGCTGCTGACATTCAGGTGCCACAAACCCAGGAATTAAGCAAAATCTTTTTGTTGAACATTTCTGTCAGACTCTAACCTGAAAAACATATCCTGTTTCTAAGTTGAGAACTTGACACTTGAACTCGAGAGTTAAAGGTAAATGGTTTCCTAATCCAAGCTGGCTGCATCTAGGGGAGAAGATATTTCTCCCTACTCTGTGGTAGTATTTGTTGATGGCTTTAACATGTCTTCCGTAATACATCGTTTTTATTTCTCCAAAATGATACAACGAGCAAGAGTTGGAGAAGCTTGTCAGTCACATCTGCATCCCGGTTTGGTCTCAGTTTTACCTTAAAATCCTATCTTAGTGCTGATGATAAAATAAGAGTGTTCTCAAACTTTTCATAACCACAGAGCCCTTTAGGAGTGGTTTATAGAAAGAAAACCCACCAATTTCAGGATCATTTAAAAATGCACCCCTAGGATAATCCATCCTGGCGGGGCGGGGACATTTTGAATTGTTGACGTGGTCTTTCACTTCGCATCTCTTCGCAGCCATTCTCTACCCTCCAAGCTTGTGGGTTTGGGTCGCTAGAAAGTGGAGTCTATTCCCCAACACCTCGCACTAGGCTGGCTTTGGACCTGTTTGGCCAGTGGAATGTGGTGGAATGTGGGTTCCGAACTGAGGATCGTGAGGACTGCAGAGGTCTGGAGGTCTGGAGGTCCCTGCCTCATCTCCTGCCCTTTCATGGCCAGCGTAGTCTGCCTGAGGATGACGGTCACTTGGGCTGAGCCACGTTGCCTGGGTAGCCCTTGATCCTCAGCCAGCCCCATGAATGTGAGCTCAACCTAATTTTTTGTTTTTTAAAGAATTATCTTATTTAACTTTATTTATTTTGACCAGAGAGGAACAGAGAGAGAAAGTGAGAAAGCAAGCTGCCAATTCTGGGACTCAACCCGCGGTCAGCCATGTGGAAGTCCAGCGCCCTTAACCACCATGCCACCTGCTGGCCCCAAGCTCAGCCAGATTTAACAGTGCCGCCTAACTAATCCCCCAGGGATCCGTGGCACAAGCCACACGTGGGTTGGTACTTGCACAAAGATTTGTGATTCCTTGATGTTTGGAATAACTGTGGCTATAGACAAGCAATACCATAGCCAATGGTTCAGTGTGGAGAACAAAGTGAGTGTGTGTTCATTGCCTTTTCACACATTCCATGACAAAGACATTCGGTGGCTGCGAGTTGACTGTATTTACACTTTTTCATTATTTCCTTCATTACGTAATTAAGTTTTAGGGGCTGCAGATGCCACAGTGGTTGCATTGCTGAACTCCGACATGGCTGACTCTGGTTCAAGTCCTGGACCTGGTGGCTTGAAAATCACGCTAGGTGTGTGTGCATGTATGCATGTATGCCCAAGATTCTGGGAGGAGACTGGAGAAGAGATTGCAGTACGGCCTCCCTGCTGGGGGATGATTTCTCACTTTCTCTTTCATTGTCTATCTCTCGTGAGCACACACGTCAGGCAAAAACCTCAAAAAATTGTTTTTGAGGCTTGTGTTAGGCCACCCCCTTTTCTTTAAGAGTGGAGCTGACTGTGGATTGATGCTGAAGGACAATTATTTCTCTCTTTCATTCTTGCTGCACCTCCACAGCTAACATCCCATCGATATTCAGACTAAGTCACCCTTTTCATTTATATCACAAAAATAATGAACAAAGACATCTCGTATGAGCTTTTGCTGCTCATTAGAACAAAGTCATGAGAGATCTCTCCCTAATCCATGAGTTACACGTATTCTACACGTGTGCACTGCACTTCAGTGGGTGTGTAACTGCAGGGTGAGAGATCTACTCACGCGCATTTCATTTACAGGGGTGACGGACGTGTCTGGGGCAGGTACCCTGTGTCAGGCGTTGTCCTAAGTGCTTGATTGACCTAATCCTCTCAGCAGCTCTAAACTGGGTGTCATTACTGATATTATTCCTATTTACACCTGAGGAAACTGAGGCACAGAGAAGTGAAGCACCTCGCCTAGGGCCTCATCGTAACCAGTGCGAGATGGACACAGGAGGACCCCGGTGTGGGCGTCCGGGTTCCCAGTCACTGCGTGTGGTAGAGTCGCTGCTCCCCACGCTGCCGGCGTCCTGATGTGCCACCCACAGAGCCATTTGACATCGGAGCGTCTCCAGCAGCTTGCTCTGTCCTGCCAAACCTGGTATCGATCACGCATAGAGAGCTGGCTTCATAAGCTTATTGGCAGTGGTGTGATTTGTTCTGCTATGGAGAGCGACACTTGAATGACATCTCTGCACTTGTGGTCGCGCCTGCACCTGAGCAGCGCCATCTGCAGATTCCTTACTATAAAGCATAATTATGCACTCGACTTAGAAACATGCTGCCGGCTTATTAGGAGGGTTGTCATGCTGTGTTTAAAAATAAGGGAGGGATTGGGTTACGTGACCCTACACAGGAAAGTGTCATAACAGATAACGTACCGGAGACGAGGGGGGGGTGGCTAATCTAAAAACTCCATTTTTCTTATCCTTAGAGTCACGTGCCCTAGGCCACAGAAATGCATATTTTATGTTCATACTTGAGTTCTGGTGATCATTTACATTCAAGACATTATCCTGAGGAGTGTGTGTCTACTTAGTTATTTCTTCCATGAGTGAAAAGTGAGAGAACTTGTACCCCCAACAGAGTCTCAGTGCTGCGATCCACCCCCCAGAATTCCGCCAGGCCTGGATCCTGGGCCACGCATGCCCACCATACTAGAGAGATCTCCAGATGCAGCCAGCAGTCTTTCCAGGAAGGGTTCCCTCACAGAGTAGCGTGGGTTTGTTTTTGTTTTTGTTTTTTCAATATGGAACGCTTCATGAATTTGCATGTTATCCTTGCACAGGGGCTATGCTAATCTCCTCTGTGTCGTTCCAGTTTTAGTGTCTGTGCTGCCGGAGCGCGCACAGAGCATGGCGTTTTACCACCGTGTCATCGTCTGGGCTCTGAGTTGTGGAATTTTACTACTTCTTTGCACTTCAGTGTACCATTTTGTGAAGGAGAGGGAGAGGGAATTGGGAATGAAGTGATGCATAATCGAGAGGAGCCAAGGGTCATAGTTTATGGACTCAAGCCAGATTGCCTGGGTCAAATCCCAGACCCAACCCACGACTCATTTTCTCATCTCTAAACTGGGGGTAAAATAATGATCGTATCTACCTTCTAACTCGCACCATCATTCTGAAGATGACATGCATTCACTTGACACAGTATCTGGCATGTATTCAGTGCTTTGTAAATATCTGCTGTCTAACAAATAAAAGTGTATATATACTCCAAATGAAAAATACAAATTTAACGATGAGAAATAATGACATGCAGATATAATGAAGAACTGTACCCTGTGACCAAAAGTTAGCCATGACAACTGACCACATGGAATCCTAATAGTGCATCTGAGACTTCTAAGAATATCTATCTGTCTTCCTGGCGAGCACACGCAGCCTATAGCAAAAAAAACTCTCAAAGAAAGAATCCTTTAGGGACCAGCAGTTGGTGTAATGGCTATGTCACTGGACTCCCACATAGTCGACCGCAGTTCGAGTCCCGGACCCGGTGGCTTAAATTCACACTGGGCGCATGTGTGTGTGCATGCCCAAGATTCTAAGAGGAGAATGGAGGAGAAGGGATTGCAGCGTGGTCGCCCCCCCTGCCGTGATTTCTCGCTTTCTGTCTCTCTGTCTCTCTCTGTCTTTCTGGCGAGTACACATGCCCTATAGCAAAAACCTAACCCCCCCCCCCAAAAAAAAAAGAATACCTGGGGGCCAGCAGGTGGCATGGTGGTTAAGGTGCTAGACTCCCACATGGCTGACCACAGCTTGACTCCCGGACCTGGCGGCTTTACTATCTCACTTTCCCTCTTTCTCTCTCTCCATGTCTCTCTCTGGTCAAATTAAATAAATAAATAAAAGTTAAGAAATGCCAAAAAAGAACAAATGGCAGGCCAACAGATGGTGTGATGATTAAGGCTCTGGATCCCACATGGGCGATTTGCAGTTGGAGTCCTGAACCTGATGACTTGAAAATTACACCAGGGGCATGAACATGTGTGCCCAAAATCCTGCGAGGAGGATGAAGGAGAAGGAATTAAGGCATGGTCATCCCTCCTGGGAGGGGGCGATTTCTCACTTTCCCTCTGTCTCTCTGTGTCTTTCCTGTGAATGCATGTGTCCTACAGCAAAAAACTAAAAACAAACAAACAAACAAAATCATAATGGCTATTGAAGGTAGGATGGGATTTTTGTAAAACCATAACTAACGTTCCTTTGCAGATTTGTGATATACGTGTAAACCAACTTATCCTCTAGTAGTTTCTACCACAAGCTACTAACAGATCACATTCAGATGATTGCTGCTGCATAGACGATGACCCCAAAACTTAGTGACTTATAAGAACTGCCGGCCAGTTTTGGTTCAGCTCTCATGTAGTCATAGCCAGCGGTCATAAGGGGCTGGATCATCTGAAGGCTCGACTGAGCTGAATGTTCAAGATGGCGATTCACACTGGGGTGATGGGAGCTTAGCTGGGCTGTTGACCAGGCTGCCTCGACATGGGCTCTCTGGTATGGCAATCTTAGAGGAGTGTGCCTTGTTATATGTGGCCAGCTTCCCCCAGAGTGAGCCTCCCAAGAAGACCAGCCTCGGGAGCCACGTAGCTCCACTTCCAACGTAGATCGAGGAAGGGGACACTGACCCCACCTCTCTATGGAGGAATGCCAGAGAATTTGGGGGCTGGGGACGTTTTTGTTTTTGTTTTGTTTTTAAAGATTTTTTGCTATGGAGCACATGTACTTGCCGAAAAGACAGAATTCACCACCCCCAGAGGGCATGGCCATGCTGCAATCCCTTCCCCTCCATTCTCTTCCGTAAGTTTAGGCATGTCCACATACACCCAGCATGAGTTTCAGGAAGCCAAGTCTGGGACTCAAATTGCGATTGACCACGTGGGAGTCTACTGCCTTAACCACTCCACCACCCACTGGCCCCACGGCTATGTGTTTAAATTGCCACAAGCTACTTAATAGAATTCTAGTGCCTACTCAAGATTTGCAGATACACCCTGGAATGTCTGTATCTAGATTATTCATTCCTCATTTCTGTCATTTTTCTCTTAAACATCTAATTTTTAACCTCTGGGTCATTCACAGATGTTGATTCTCAGCCTTTTTATAATGAATACTCTAGAACCAGAACTCACATATCAGCCAAAACTTTGAAAGAGAGGACCATCCAGTGAAGGTACTTGAAAGTCATTGCAAGCAGTGCTCTGCTCTCTCGTAGTGTACAGTCCTTCCTAGTCCTGAAACCGTGGGGCTTTCTTTCTTTCTTTCCTTTTTTTTTTTTTTTTTTTTTTTGAGAGATTTTTGCTATAGGGCACATGCGCTCGCCAGAAAGGCAGAGAGACAGAAAGGGAGAAATCACCTCCTGGGGAGGTGGCCATGCCCCAATCCCTTCTCCTCTGGGGATCTTGGGCACACACACACACACATGCTCCTGGCATGAGTTTAAGACACAGGATCTGGGACTCGAACTATGGTTGACTACATGGGAGTTCAACAACATAGCCATTACGCCAACTGCTGGTCCCAACCACAGGACTTTCAATAGCTCTCCTTGCAGACTGCCTCAGATTTGCTCAGCCTTCCCTGAGGTCTGGGAAGTCAATCTTTATTCCCGGACCCTGCAACTTCTCCACGTAAATTTTATATATGATTCTTGAAAAAAAAAAAAAAAAAATACTCTTTCTATGAGGTTGTTTTTGCCCTGCTCATGCACTGCCCACCCTCAAGAGGTACCTGCCACATGCAGAGCTTCCCTGGCTCTAAGTATTCAAATGCCCCTTGACTGAACTTTCCTTTATGAGCAGCAGGAAGGGACCAGATCCAGTGAGTCCCAAATATGAAGACATAACCCACCTAAAACAAGCCCAAAAGCAACTACTCTAAGAAATTTTCTGAGATGAATCTGTATGGAAATAAGCCAAAATCCACAGCTGGGTAAGATCTGTTTCAGGTTTGGAAATAGTTTGCTTTCTAAGAGTTGACATGTCCACGGGACAAATATATTTGGTATCTCCCCATGCTACTGAGTGCACGCAATTTTGATGACTATGTGGGCCAAACAACCAGAGGGCCACTAGTCCTTCAAATGAAGCAAATAAACTGGATTTGGTACAGACAGACGTTCCTTCAATCTCACAAAGTAAGATTAGAAGAATAATGCCCAGATCTTATTCGTCTTTTAGAACACCATCTCCCTCCCACAGTTAAGAGCATCCTCCTGCATCCTGGCCTCCCTCCCATTTTCCAGCTTCTCTTCCATTTCAGATGGCTTTCCTGGAATGCACGGTCTCCATGTGCACCCTGAGCTCCGGCCTGGCAAGGCACGTTCCTTTTTGCAGGCTGTGTCTCTGTGAACATGATCCAGGCAGCCAGGAGGCAAGCCCTGGATCCTGGCCTTCCTTCCCTCCTCCTGATTTTTACAGGAAAAGCCTTATGGAGTTAGAGTCCTTCTCAGCTCACTTTTCAGATACCCTGAGCTCTGCAACTTTCATCCTGCAGCATTTCCTTGCAGCTCTTTTGCTCTGGGCCAAGTTTGAAAGTGCTCAAACTCCAGCAGCCTGAGCTTTGGACATGAAGTTGAGTCTTACTGGCTCTGAGAATTTCTTCTGGCCAGTCACAAATCCTCTGATTAAAAACAAAGGGGTTGAGAAGAGACACTATGGTTTTCTTGCACATCAACAAGCTCTTCAAAGCAACATTTCAAAAAGTGCTAATGACTCAGACCAGATGGGGTCCATTTCCTACAGAAGATGAGTGTCTGAAAAGCAGGAAGTAGAGCTCACTCAGACCAGTGTTTTGGGTTTTCCCAACTCTAGTCTCACTCCCAATACCACCACGCCGCATGCTGCCTCTCTCCTCTTCTGCCCCCTCAAACTGCCATTGTCCTCAACCTTTCAAAGAAATCAACTTAACCTGTGTGGAAAATAGTTTTGGACTTCAAACCTGGGGTGGGATTCTTAGATTGCTTTCAGGGCCAAAGTGTTTTTGTTCAAAGTATTATACTGAGTTTCTTTTATCTGTGGAAAAATATAACATGAAACATACCACTTTAACCATTTTAAGTGCACAGTTTCATGGTGTTAAGTACATTTACATTATTATGAAACTATCACCACCATCCATCTGCAGAACATTATCATCTTATTATAACAAAACTCTGTACCCATTAAATAGTAATCCCCTTTTCGGGGACCAGCAGTTAGCGTAATGGCTATGTCTCTGGACTCCCACATAGTCGACCGCGGTTCGTGTCCCGGACCCGGTGGCTTAAAACTCACGCTGGATGCGTGTGCGTGCGTGCCCAAGATCCAGAGAGGAGAATGGAGGAGAAGGGATTGTGGTGTGGCCATCCCCCCTGGGGGGTGATTTCTCGCTTTCTGTCTCTCTGTCCCTCTCTGTCTGTCTGGTGAGTGCACGCACCCTATCGCAAAAAAACCTCTCCAAAAAAAAAAAAAAGGAATCCCCTTTTCCCTGCTCCCACCAACCACTGGCCATCACTGTTCTGTCAATGCTTTCTGTCTTCTATGATTTGACAGTATTTTTTCTTCTGTGGCTGGCTTTTTTCACTTAGCATAATGTCTTGAAGTTTTGTCCATGTTGTAGTACGCTACAGAATTTTCTTCATTTTAAATGCTGGTAATATTCCACTGTGCATATGTACAACATTGTGTTTTTTCTATTCATCCATGGAGAGGTTCTTGGTAGGCTTCCACCCTTTGACTATTGTGAACATGTTGCTATGAACATAGATGCACGAGTATTTCTTCAAGATCTTGATTTGAATTCTTTTGAATATAAACCCAGAAGTGAAATTGCCAGATCACATAATCATTCTATTTATAATATTTTGAGTAACTGCTATACTGTTTTCAGTAGCATCTGCCCCATTTTACACTCTCATCAGCAGGGCACAGAGTTCAAATTTTCCACATCCTCACCAACCTACTACCTTCTTTCTTTCTTTCTTTCTTTTTTTCCTAACGAGGCATTTTATTTGTATGTGTGTATTACATCCCTAGAAAAAGAATCCCGGGATTTTCCCTCCTGTATGTTTCCGTCTTGCTTCTTCATGGTCCGTGATGCCAGCTGAGGTTGTCAGTACAATGAATCCAAACTGACGTGGTGGGAGATTATGCTGCCATTTCTCTAGATCTTTGAGTTGCACATCGAATCTGGGGCTGGTCACTCCATACTTGTTTAATCTGCCAGTGAGGTTCACAACAATTTTTCTAGTTCTGTGGTCCTCAGTGATTTCAAATTTGCCAGTGTAACCGTGCTTCATCATCACAGTTAGAAACCAGGCAATGACTTTGGAGCATGGCCTAATAAGAACCTGGGGTTTACCCCTCTTTTCAGCATTGTTGGTGCTCTTGAGGGCATCAGCCAGGACATTCATGCACACCATTATGGCGGCACAGAAAGATGGCGGAAAGAGGACCAACCTACTATCTTCCGGTTTTTTGTTTTGTTTTTAATAATAGTCATCTGAGTGGTATAAAATAGTGTCTCATTATGGTTTTGATTTGCATTTAATTACCTAATTGATATTGAGCTTCTCCTTTCCATGGCCATTTGTTACATCTTCTGTGGAGAAATATTAATTCAAGTCTGTAGCATCATCAGTCCTCCATGGAAGTCACTCTCACCATATTCTATTGATTGACATTGCCCAGATTCAAGGAGACATTGACGTCACATCTTTATGGGAAGAATGCCAAAGAATTTGAGGGCCATGTTTTAAAACCCTGCCCATTTTTAAATCTTATTTTAGTTGTTTGTTGTTGAGTTGTAGAATCTCTTTATATATTCTGTATATCAAGCCTGTATCAAATAAATGGTTTGAAAATATTCTCTCCCATTCCATGGGTTGCCTTTTCACTTTGTTTATAGAGTCTCCTGATGCAAGAAAGCTTTAAATTTTGATGTAGTTTATTTATCTACAAAATTTTGTATATGTTTTTCATTTTGTTGCCTGTGCTTTGGGTATAATATCCAAGAAGTCATTGCCAAATCCAACGTCATGAAGCTTTCCCATATGTGTTTGTAAAAGTTTTGTAGATTTAGCGCTAATATTTAGGTCTTCAATGCATTTTAAGTTGATTTTTTGTGTATGAAATAAGCATACAAGATAACTCTTTTGTATGTATTCAGTTTTTCCATTACCATTTGTTGAAAAGACTGTCCTTTTCCTATTGAATGGTCTTGGCACTCTTGCTTCAAGTTATTAGATCATAAATGAGATGGTTTATTTTTGGACTTTTAAAGTAATTTTTAACTCATTAGACTGCGTTGTTGCTCACAGAATTGACTCCTATTCTTCCAGAGCAAAGATTAAACACTGAGGCCCCCGAGTGTCCTAGAATACTTGATTCGACTCTATTCACCCATAAGCAGCTTTGGGGACATATCAGTTCTTCCTTTAGAAAAGATTTGTACTGTACTCTCTAAGTGAATGAGGTAACACAATTTGGAAAATGCTAGTAAGCTGAGGTGGGAGGAAATGTAATGAACAGGCCATTGTATGTGATGAGTGTTTGAGAATGGGAAACAGAAGTTGCCTTCCAAGTATAATACACCTTGGGTTCAGGAAGTTTCTTTCATCAAATGAACTTTGGTCTGAAAACTTCAGGTTTTACTTTGGTGACAAACAGTTGGAGGAAGATGTTTCATGCAAAGAAACAACATGCTTCTGAGTCTTCTCGGGTCTTCTGAGTATGCTTTGACATTAATAGCTACAGAGAATTAAAATGATGTATCTCCCTCCCTAGACTTGAAGTTCCCTGAAGACAGGACTCTGTGATATTCACCTTTGTGCCTGCGCACAGTGGGAATTCAGTAAATGCTTGTTTAATCAGGCCAAAGAACACCGAGCATGCATCTTTGGTTTCTAATAGCTCTAAGCCACATATCTCCATCAGATGAAATGTTTTCCTACGTGGAGTCTCTGATTTTGTCCTCATAGCTACTCTGTGAAGTAGACATTATTATCAAGTTTATCAAGTTTAGAGACTAAACACACACACACACACACACACACACAAATGCATGTAGCTCATAGAAAGCCATTTTCCTAGTCTGGCCCTGTAGCCTAGTGGTTAAGGGAGCCAGATTCCACATGGCTGACTGTGGTTGCAGCCCTAGAAGCTTGAAAAACATGCTATGTGTTTGTATGTGCATGCCCCAAATCCAGACAGAATGGAGAAATGGATGCAAAAGAATTGGGGCATGACCGCTTCCCAGTTGGGGGCACTTCTTCCTTCTCTCTACCTCTGTCTCTCTTTGGCAAATACATGCCCTCTGGCAATTACAAAATCAGAAAAAAAAAAAGAAAAGAAAGAATGTAATTGGTCTAAAGTCACACATCTAATGAGTGAGAAGCCAGTGTTTGCTCCCAGATCTGACTGACAGCAAATGGCTTGTTCTTGCAATTATCTCATGCTGCTTCATTTTGCATGTGCCCAGGCAACTCAGAAATGCGAGGAGGGAAACTAACTTTCATTGAGGGTTCAGGTGACATGCTTGGGACGTGAAAAACATTCTGATAATACCCAACTCTTATTGAGCATTTGGTATGTATTTGTTATATACCAGGCTATTCTAAGGATGCTGCAGGTTTGTTTGTTTGTTTCCCATTGAATTCTTTTTTTTTTTTTTTTTAAGAGGTTTTTGCTATAAGGCACGTGCGCTCGCCAGAGAGACAGAAAGCAAGAAATCACCCCTAGGGGGGATGGCCACGCCACAATCCCTTCTCCTCCATTCTCCTCTAGGGATCTGGGGCACGCATGCACACGTGCCCGGCGTGAGTTTAAGCCACTGGGTCCAGGACTCGAATTGCGGTCGACTACATGGGAGTTCAGTGACATAGCCATTACGCTAACTGCTGGTCTCTCCCATTGAATTCTCACAACAACTTTGTAGAGTGGGTTCTGTAATTATTATTATTATTGTTATTTTAAGACTTTTGACATAGGGTGTGTTTGCTCACCAGAGAGAAAGGGAGACAGAAACAGAGTGAGGTAACTTGAGAAATTAGCCCCCAGGGAGGATGAACATGCAGCAATCCCTTTCAGGATTTTAGGCAGGCATACACATGCGCCCAGTGTTATTTTCAACCTGCCACATTCAGGACTTGAACCACTGTGGGCCGTGTGGGAGTCCAGTGCCTTAATCACCACACCACTTGCTGGCCTCTGGGTTCTGTAATTGTTACTATTTCACAAATGAGAATAACTGGGGCACCAAGAGCCAGAATCTAACTGAGGCAGACTGCCTGGGGACCCAGACATCACATCACGCTGGAGCAATGCCCCGAGTCTCTTAGGGTGCTGGAGAGCAGCCACTGTGATTTCAGTGTGGGTATAGGGGCTGTCCTTGCTCTTGGTTTTCAGTCTTTGTATTACTTGGAATGCTCTTTCTCCTGTCAGTCCCTCACCTGATAATCGTTTAAACCATCAATTACAGCAGGACAGAATCTCTAAACATTCCTTCTCGCAAGCAGAAGCTGAGTCATTGAATCACTAATCCTTCTTTTAAGTCTTGGCTATTTGATGTCCTCTCTGCCTGGGAAGGGCTGATTAAGAGCCCTGCAAAGAGACACTTCAGAGCTTCTAAACTCTGAAAGGTTCCTGGACTCCACGCACCCCAAGGCTGGTTGGACACGGGCCATGACCACACCCCATTTGGGGGCGCTTCTTCCCTCTCTCTGTATCTCTACGTCTCTTTGGCAAACACATGCCCTCTGGCAATTACAAAACAAATTAGAATAGGCAGAGCCTTGCCAAACAGCATTTCCCCCCTTCAAGGGAGCAAGCAAACACTTTTCTGAGTATGAGACCTATTTTTCATAAAATATTTTTATTATTTGCAAAAGTCTTAGTATTTGGAGTTGGGGTGGGGATTAGTGGGAGTGAGAGCCAGGAATGACACATAGAATTTGACCAAGATTCTTTTTTCTTCTTCTTCTTTTTTTTTTTTTTAAGAGAGATTTTTGCCAGAGGGCACGAGTTCTTGCCAGAGAGAGAGAAAGAGACAGAAAAACAGAAAGCAAGAAATCATTCCCCTGGGAGAATGGCCAGGCTGCTGTCCTTTCTCCTCCATTCATCTCTTGCATGCAGACACACACACACACACACACACACACACACCCGGTATGAGTTTTAAGTCACTGGGTCCAGG
Source organism: Tupaia belangeri chinensis (assembly GCF_000334495.1). Classification (NCBI taxonomy): domain Eukaryota; kingdom Metazoa; phylum Chordata; class Mammalia; order Scandentia; family Tupaiidae; genus Tupaia; species Tupaia belangeri. The sequence continues at coordinate 1,257,660 of NW_006204667.1, read as the reverse complement.
ACTTGAACCTCAGTCAACCAAATGGGAGTCCAACGATGTAACCTTTATACCATCTGCTGGTCCCAAGATTCTTTATCTTTACTGGATTTTTTTTGTCTTAGGGCACATGCACTTGTGGTGAAGGAAGAGGGGAGAGAGACACACAGAGACAGTGAGAGGGAAAGTGAGAAATCACCCCCTTCAACCCCCGGGGGCGGGGGGAGGATGGCCACCCTTCTCCTCTATTCTCCTTCCAGGATTTTGGGCATGCATGTGAATGTGGCTGGGTGATTTTCAAGCCACCAGATCCAAGACTTGAACCACAGTAGGCCATGTGGGAGTCCCACGACATAACCACTACACCATCTGCTGGCCCTGAACAAATTCTTATGGGCATGAACCCCACACCTTCTGACTTAGGAGGGCAAACCCAAACGCTAGCTGTTCCCCTGCAAACCGTGTTTGCTGAAGGTGCCCTCTGGCTCATGTATTCCTGAAGGGGAAAAAGTGCACATATGGGGAGAGATGCTCCTCCCCTTCCACCTTCCTCCCCACCGCCCAGCACTAAACCCGCCCCCCGCCACCCCTAAGCACCCAGGCCTCTTCTGCGCTCCATGATGTGATTTTTTTTTTTCTGGACAGAGGAGCAGCAGTTGTTTCTTTCTCAACTAGTTTTTGTTCCAAGACCTCACAAGGCGTGAGGAGAATAACTTCCTGAGTAAAGAAAACATTTGAGTGTCTGCATCTAAAGATACACAAATCCCAGAACTTAATGGGAGTAGGGCAGAGACCCGAGGGCTGGACAACAGAAGAAAATCATTCCTTCCACAGAGAAATTAGAAACCAAGGTCGCTGCTCTCTCTCTCTCTCTCTCTCCCTCTCCCTCTCTGTTCCCCTCTCTTTTTAGATTTCTCTCTTTTTTTCATTGTCCCTCTCCCTTCCCCTCTTTCTCTCTTACTTCCCTTTCCTTCTTTTCATTTTCTATGTCTGTAAAGAACCCTTAGACTTCAAATAAGTTCAATTTCCTTTAGTTTGAAAAAAAATACTAACGCACTCTTGCCTCTTTCTTTAAAGATCTAGGTCACTGATTATGAGAGTCGGGATTATGGAAGGTTCCAAGGCGATGTTATTCCAATAAATTCTGGTCTGACTTATTGGGTTGTTAAATTATAAATTCTATTAAGGCATATTTTCTTGCAGTTTCAACTCCAGCAAGTTTTCTCTATATAAAACACTCAGATTACACACAAGTGAGCACTAAAGTGGAGACGGCAGGGGGAGGGTAGATAAGAGTTAGGCGTCACATCCAGAACATTCCTACAGCCGCTAACCTTAGGGGTGCGCAATTAACAGACTTCCCGGGAAGGTCATACATCATGTCCAGGACTTTACATTAAAATGACTTTTTACTTGAGTCATTTGTTAGTCCATTACCAGTTCACATATCAGATTGCATTTCATCTTGTATTAAATCAAGATAATCTGTCATGTAAAAATAGGCTCCCTCATTTCACTTCCAGCACTCGGCCAGAGTGGAGACGCCCGTGGCATTTTGCCTCCTGCTCTTCC
>NW_006204667.1:1253860-1255705 GCF_000334495.1 Tupaia belangeri chinensis | reverse complement strand
GAATCTCTGTCTTCTGCAGAAAGTACTCATCGCTGATTGAATCCCAGATTTCCCAACTAAGGCATGCAATTAGCCAATGAAAATCCAATGGTGTGCTAAATACTGATTTTTCTCTTTAGGGTTCAACTCATTCTCCTCCAACTACAGTCCTAAAAGGGTCCGAAATTGTGACTGGGCTGTGGGACCCCTGTGGCAGATCCGATGATCGTGGCAGACAGTAAAGGCAGCACAGAGACCCGGGACTGAGGACGAAGGAGTGGAAAATGCCTGCCTTGAAAAGCCAGTCCTCACAGCGTGAGGCCCACTGGACTGTTCTTGGATGAGGACCGGCTCCACTTCCAACACAGTCTCCTTTCATGGGGGCGAGAGCGGCCCAGTGGATGACCACGGCTCCCCCAGCAGGAAAACGGGGCCTTCTTATCATTCACTCTATTGCACGAAGGGAATGCTAGGCTTTTGCACCACTGACGACACGAATAGCTGCAGTGCTGCGATGAAATTCTGCCCTCCACAGGCCAGGGCCACATGTGTCACATCCATTATGTCCCTGAGCTCTTCCTGGTACCCGACGTGTCCAAATGTGTAATGCTCCTATGCGTAGGAGATTTCTTTCCACGACTGCTCAGAGTGCCAGGAGGCAAGAGAAATTTAAACAGATCTAAGATCAACATTCTGAGTTTACTTGGCCTTCCCATCTAGCAACACTGCCATAAATTTCTTCGGCTTCTTAGTTGGGAATTTAAAAGGCCTATAGTCTTGGCAAGGTTTATATAACAATGTTTCTTCTATGTGGATTATAAACTTGCAGAATCCCAAGCACTGTTGGGGTATCATGTTTGGTCAGTGGGTCAATCTGAGAAGCCAACAGAAAACCTCAACACCACGTCCAGCCAAACGCTTTCTCTGGATTTTGCCTGGGTGGGTGGAAACAGCTTGGTCGGCTCCATTGCTGACAGGGTCAGGGGCCTGGGTCTTGAGGGGTGCTGTGGGCCTCCCCAGCCCCCTCCAGGCATTGCTGAATGAGAGGCCAGTCTTTAGTGGCCCTTGCAGATCCAGGACCCTAAGCAGTGTTGTACCTGGCAGAGAACCCCGAGAGCCCCTGTAGGATGTTACGAGCTCTAGTTTCACGAGGCTCGCTCAGATGGCCACTCCTCAGAGGGCTGGAATGCTCGTAGAGCAGGAGTCAGGGCTGGTTTGTGCTGAACTTGGCCCTAGGAGGCCCGGGGTTCCTCATCCAGGCAAGTGTGTTTGATTCTATCAAAGGAGCCTTTGTGATAAGAAGATGCCTCCCTCCTTCCCTGCCTGACCACAGCTTCCTCTCAGAAGGACCTGCTGTTGACCTTGTATACGCCGCGTCCCCCAGTGCATGGTCGCTGGCATGGAGGAACCTGGCACAGGACTAGGGGGTGGATCTTGGATGTGACTGAGTTCCCAGGGGAGCCCAAATGATCCTCACTCCAAAGTCAGAGAGCACTTCTCCGTCGTGAGAGCTGGAGTCCCCCCGTTGAGGCTCTCCTCCCCAAACAAGTGTCAAGTATTCTACCTCTTACAGGCCACCAGGAGAACAATGGGCTCCGACGTGGAGCATGACTCAGCGTGCATGAGAAGCTATGTGTTAGGAGCTGAAGGCTGAACGTGCTGTGAAAGTCGGCCAGCAACTGGTTGGTGCCAGTATCCATGTGTCGGAGCGACGTGGGCATGCGCGGATGACTCTCACCTTCCCTGCTACCAAGGGTGGTACAGAACCATGGGGCTTCCTCGGCTTTGGAGAGACATTTGGGTTTTACTCTCTCTCTCTCTCTCTCTTTTGAGGTTTTGTTTTTGTTTTTGTTTTTTTTTTTTTTT
>NW_006204667.1:1211231-1253319 GCF_000334495.1 Tupaia belangeri chinensis | reverse complement strand
TTTTTGGTAATGAGAAGTGCTTTTTCATTTCTTTTCTTTCTTTTTTTTTTTTTTTTTAAGAGGTTTTTGCTTTAAGGCATGTGCACTTGCCAGAAAGACAGAGAGAGACAAAGAGACAGAAAGTGAGAAATCACCTCCCAGGGGGGATGGCCACGCCACAATCCCTTCTCCTCCATTCTCTTCTTGGGATCTTGGGCACGCACGCACATGCGCCCGGTGTGAGTTTAAGCCACCGGGTCTGGGACTTGAACTGCGGTCAACCACATGGGAGTCCAGAGACAGCCATTACGCTAACTGCTGGTCCCTTGGGTTTTACTCTTAACAAGAGCAATTATGAAGATCGTTCTCGTAGCTCTAATTTACCATCCAAGGTGGACTGGAGAATACATTTCCAACTAACAAGAAGAGGAAAGGAGACACAAGGTTTTCAGGTTCATGAGAAGGCTCTTTTCATTTTACTAAGGCTTGTCTTATTATTAGATGGAAACTGAAATATGAAAATTATATACAAGGCCAATTAGAAAATATCAATTTAGAATATGCAGTCAAATAAAATATGTCAGAAGAGAAATGACCGACATTGAAGTCATAGATTGGCAGGTATTTCTGAGTTGTCTTCTCGTAATTCAAGGAGTAGATGGTAGTCAGTTAAATCAAAAGGTTTCCATTGAAAATTGATTCAAGGATGCATTCTTTAAGTCTATGAATCATTTATCTATAAAACTCATTGCTTTGGGGGGATATTATGTTGGTCCAAAGGGGAAAAAAATCAATGATTGGAACTAAAGTTTAGATCAGCTATTTAAAAACATTTTTTGTAACAGTGAAACTTCAAAAAATGAAATTGTAAGCAGGACTTCAATATATTTCACAGATAGAAGTGAAAATGTTTTCATTGGAGGGAGACTCACAGGTCTTCCTTGAAGGACTCATGGCTCCATAGAAGAGATTATGGACATTTGTGTTTTAGGAAATTATTTTTAAAATACTAGTCAGGAGACTAGCAAATGGCCTAATGGTTATATTGCAAGACTCCCACATGGCCGACAGCAGTTCAAGTCCCGGACCCGGTGGCTTCAAACTCATGCCAGGTGCGTGTGTGTGCGTGCCCACAATCCCAGGAGAAGAACGGAGGAGTAGGGATTGCGGTGTAGCCATCCCCACAAGGAGGAGATTTCTCACTTTCCCTCTCACGACCTCTGTTTCTGTCTCTCTCTCCCTGGCAAGTGCCCATGCCCTAAGGCAAAAAGAAAGAAAACAACTAGTCAGTGTGGAAGTGTTGGCTGCTATTCCCAAGGAGCCCAGCTGATGAAGCCTTGGCATTTCTGGGGATGAAGCTTCTAGGTGTGTTTTTGCCACCAAGGATGATTTGAGAGCCAAGCTAATGTCACCAGTTGCCAATAGTTTGTGTCCTCCCCTGTACCGTGGACGTTACTCTGTGTCTTGACATCCCAAGGGCACAGTGTGGGGAGTACCCATTCCCTCGGAGCCTCTCCTGTGCTGGAGTGTTGTTACAATCCCTCTCTAAGTCCTGAACTTGCTGGTGTGGAGAGGGAATCCATCTGAAAGGGGCCAAAAAAATGGATCTTTGCACAGTTTGGCCTGTAACATGTCAGTAGTAATTCCCATCATTGTACCTTATGGAAATATTTTCAACAAAAATTCATTTGGGTCTCCAGAGACTAACCGAAGGAAAAGAAGACATTTAAGTCTTCTGTGGCTTCTGCAGGCCCTTCCTGAGACTTGCACGTCTATCTTCACCATTTGGGATGTGAGCAAAATGGGCTGGTTTTCAGATCAGACACGTCTGCCCCATGTCGGGCCTCGGGTGTGTACAGTGTGTTACTCCCCTCACCAGCTCCATGTGGAAGCCAGCCCTTCCCGAAGCCGAGCGCCTGGGGATTTTGAAGTGCTGGTTAGTCCTGGAAGTGGTTAGCCCTGAGTGAAATAAGCAGGTTAACAAAGGAAGTATGAGTTATCCGAACGGCTGTCTGTCCAGTTGGCTTTTCATTTCACTGGTTCCAAATCAAATGTATTTGGGGTATCAGTCCTGAAAGGTAGGTAAGTTTGAATGAGCCAACACTGGCTTAGAGTTGCCCATTATTTCATTTTGAAAAGTCTGTTCACTTTAGTGAGAAGTGATTATGATGATATGGAATCAAGTCCCATTGTATATGAAGATTTGATCCCAACATTAGTAGCTTAAGATGGGAAATATGTGTCATCCAGTTATCTTTGAAAAAACCCTTGTCATGCTCATAAAATGTGGTCCTATGCATGTATGAAAGTTTAATTGTATAGTGAAACACAATGTACAATAAAGAAGGCATATGCAAGAAACAGATGTTAATATTTATTTTTAACAATTGTTATTATTATTTCTTTTCATTTGCTATAGGGCATATGCACTCACCAGAGAGAGAGGAAAGGTGAGAAAGCAGGCCACCGGGTCCAGGGTTCGAACCACGGTTGACCACATGGGAGACCAGCACCTTAACCACCATGCCACCTGCTGGCCCCTAAATTATAATATTTCTAAGTGCATAAAAAGACAGGCTCCGTCTGAGTCTGTGGAGCTGTGCTGCTGCCCTTTAAGTACATGCACACATGGCCTTCTCTCCTGGCGCGGCTGTGGGGACCACACGGGCTGGGGCAGCGCTGAGTAATTCCTCTGTGTTCGCAGACCTTCTCCCAGGGTTTGTTTATCCAGCACCCAGCCTGCTTTTTATGGTCCCATTTCTTTGCAGCGTCTCATAGCTTCTTGGCCTCTGATTTACTTTCCTTGAGATGAAGTGCAAGAGGACTGACATTTTTATGTAGTTGGTTGTCACCGATGTAATGTGTTCTTCTGGAAGGGACCCGTATGAGAGAGAGGTGGGGATCCGTCTGCAGAGTGAGGATGAGCACAATGCTTGGAGCCAGAACGAGTAGGTCAGTGTTCATTTCTCACTCTTCCCCATCATTTAGGCAATGGTGCGGTGAGGATGCGGCACGCCTTCTGCACTTACTGGGTTTAGGGGTGTTACATCACAGCGCTGAAAACAGACTACCCACCATCCTTCTAACAGTCCAGCTAGGAAGAATTCTTAGAATCTCAAGGAAGTTTTTTTCTTGGATCTCGAAGGCGGACAGCCTGAGTAACCTGAGTACCTTCTGCCCATTGTTCTTGTACTTCTCAGCCCTGACCTCCCCATGCTTCTGCTGCTCAAAAAGAAATAGTTATACCTTACACTTGGGCTGGCACTGTCGCTCAGAGGGTAAGAGAACTGGCTGACCATGGTTCAAATCCTGGCCAGGAGGCCTGAAAAAACACACCAGGCATGTATGCATGCATGCCAAAATGCTGATGAAAAGGAAGAAACGAGACAAAGATTGGAGTGTGACCACACCCTATTTGGGGGGCGGGTCTCTCTTCTTCAGACAACTGAGTCAAATCCGGTCAACCCTAACATTTTATTAATAGTCTTAGGGTTAGATTTATTTGCTTACGGATTTCTTTTTCTCTTCCTTTCTCCTGTAGGGGTGTATAGATTCAGGGAGGTCATTCTTAGCAATGAAGTGTTTGAGGCAGGTCTGAGTATCTTCCTCAGCAAAAAAACATCTCAGTGAGTTTGAGGACCTTCCTTAACAACAGGGCATCTGGGGTGAGTTTGGGGGTATACCTCAGCAACTGGGCTTAGGGGGTGAATTACTTGGAGGTAGGAAGTGCCTGGACCTCTCTACATCTGTACCTGCTGGCTTCTGCTGAGACGCACCACATATTTTGGGTCTTAGCTGGTCAACAGCCTCTGAGGTGGCCCTACAGCAGTGAACGGTGCCTCCTCACATCCCCGGATGGAAGCTCCAAGCCCTCTCTCCTGTACTGGCCACCTGGCCACTTACCCGGGTTTTTAACCTCCTGAACACCTTCTTCCTCCCCGCTCTCTCATTCCCACTGATGGCCATACCCCACCCACACGGCTTGCTTTGCAGAGGCATGGTGACCAAAAAAAAAAAAGGAAAAGAGAATTCTGTTGGACTGGTCACCTCTCAGAACCCACAGTGAAACAGGTCCCATTGTCTGAATGTAATTAACCATCCTCTGGCCAAGCAAAGCATCTGCTTCCGTTTTTCTTTCTTCTGTTTGTTGTTGTTGTTTAGAGGGTGTGCGCGCTTGCCAGAGAGACACAGAGACAGAGAAAGAGAGGGAGAGGAAAGAGCACCCCGAAAGCAAGTGACTACTGCAATCTCTTCTCCTCCATCTCTTCCTCCTTGGTGGCCCTACAGCAGTGAACGGTGCCTCCTCACATCCCCGGATGGAAGCTCCAAGCCCTCTCTCCTGTACTGGCCACCTGGCCACTTACCCGGGTTTTTAACCTCCTGAACACCTTCTTCCTCCCCGCTCTCTCATTCCCACTGATGGCCATACCCCACCCACACGGCTTGCTTTGCAGAGGCATGGTGACCAAAAAAAAAAAAGGAAAAGAGAATTCTGTTGGACTGGTCACCTCTCAGAACCCACAGTGAAACAGGTCCCATTGTCTGAATGTAATTAACCATCCTCTGGCCAAGCAAAGCATCTGCTTCCGTTTTTCTTTCTTCTGTTTGTTGTTGTTGTTTAGAGGGTGTGCGCGCTTGCCAGAGAGACACAGAGACAGAGAAAGAGAGGGAGAGGAAAGAGCACCCCGAAAGCAAGTGACTACTGCAATCTCTTCTCCTCCATCTCTTCCTCCTTGGGAGATTTTGGGCACACACTCACACATGCCTGCCTTGGCCAAGCTGCCGGTCTGGGACATGCACTGGCCACATGGGGCCCCCCTGCCTTAACCCCCAGGCCATGGTCTCTACCCCCATAACAAGGCCATTTGTGAATGTCTTGGCATCTCTTCCGTTGGGCAGAGGCCGCTTTGAATGAAGCATCTTGAATGTGCCCCTTTGCTCCCCATCGCTCTGAATTGCCCTCCAGTGGAGACCGTATGTCTAACGGTTTGATGTCTAGTGTCATATGTCTAACATCTAATGGGAGTGCTCCCAGGATCACCAGGCTAAACAAAGTGCAAAAGAAAAACCTCACATGATAATAGATCAAAGTCAGTCTTCCACCACACCGAATATGTAGAGATTTGATACATGGCTATTAAATAGAAAACACAGACAATCATATAACTTTAGCTCCCTTCTCTTAAAGCCAAAGAAAAATGGGCCTTCGGAAGTCTACAAAGTTACAGCTGAAACAGTCTTGCAGATCTTACTGCCCAAGGAACTATTAAAGCATGCATCATTTTACAGGGTGATGAAGAACCAGAAACTTCCCAAGTGAGTTTCCCATTTGGTGAAACCTCATTACCGCATGTTGAAAAGTGAGTATAACTCCAGATATTCAAACTTAGGTAGTAATTATTTCCGCAGTAGCTATGTTTAAAAATTGCTAGTAGCTTGACAAACATTACAGTGGATTTTTTAAAAAAATTATGTGTTTATATATTTATTTATTTTAGAGAGATTTTTGCCACAGGGTGCATGCACTCATTGGAGAGACAGAAACTGAGAAGTCATCTCCCAGGGGGATGGCCACTCCACCATCCCTTCTCTCCTCTCAGGATCTTGGGCACACATGCGCAGCACACATCCCCGAGAGAATTTTAAGCCACCAGGTCCGAGACTCAAACCCTGGTCGACTATGTGGGAGTCCAGCGACGTAACCATTTTGCCATCTGCTGGTCCCTACAGTGGATTTTTAATGTTCTCTTTCTCAATACCTAGAGGTGAAATTTATACTACACGAATCACTTACTGAAAAATGCGGAATGTCATTTTTGAGATATGCTGATTGATGCAAGATTGACTCAAATAAATGCAGTGTGTGGCGATGGTCCAGCAAATGCTTTCGATGCTAGCTAAAGAGTTTCATACAATAGATTTCCATTTTCAAAATCACATCAATTATTACTTAGAGCATTTCTGAAAACTGGTACAGCCACTTCCAATCAGCTGCCTGGCTGTAATTTAAGATTCTCTTTCCATTAAGTTGTTGACGTTTGACCAACACGTGGCTGGATCTCAGCGCTTCGGTGTCTTGATCTGGAAGTCACTGTGCCCAGAGCTGCCAAGGATTGTGCCATCAGTTGCTGTGGGATTAAGAAATAGAAAGCACCCAGAACTTTCCCTGGAGTTTGGAGTCACTAATTTGGAAGAGGGAGGTAGGTCTCGGGCCAAGCTCCCCTCCATGACTACATGTTTGGAACAGGAAGCTTCTCCATGGCGGCAGAATTGATTGATTGCTTGATATTTATTGAGTACCCATGGTGGGTTTGGTTCTCAATATATATGAACACATCAATAGTTTCCTTGCCCAGGAAGAAACATGACACCTCAAGATGCTGACTTCAGTACTTTCTAAAACAATTCTACTGGTGTCGTTCCGACTTTCGAGATGGGTACTAACAAACAAAAATCGGTCAACATGGTTTTATCAGAAGTTCCTTGTCCTTCACGCACAGACCCCAAGCACTTCCCAGAATCGAGTCCCGCCTCTCACTAGAAGTAGAAGGGCCTCTGTCATTAGAGAAGTCTTTGGGAGACAACCTGTCCCTGACCCCCACGGCCACTGTGGGTGTATTTCCCCACAAAAGTCATGTGGAATTGGGAGAAATCTGTAAGTTCTATCACTGGCAGGAGTAAAAGCCCCAGGCTTGGCAAACCTAACGGATGGTTGATGCTTCCAAAATGACGACCCAGGAGGGTTGCTCTCCTCTGGGCTAGATGATTTCATTCATTGGTGTCTAACTCCTAAGTCTGAGTTATTTATTGTAAAACCAAATAGGGACCATATGACTTTGAAGATCTGATCAGACCAGGCTGTGTGGGCCAGATACTGAGCAGATCAAGCCTCCCGGCATTCATCTGTCACAGCCCATTTTTCACTTGCTAAATCAGCTTTATGCAAATCTTCCCCAGCGGGGCTCACCTACTCAAGAACCCCTCTCCCTCACCTCCAACATCTGTGGATGCTTTTGACATATGGGCACATCAACCTAAGTCTTTAGATGTGCGCTTAGAATTGCAGAGTGGAAAGACGTATCAGCCCTTGAATTTAAGCCCCAGTTTAACACACAGTGAAACGGAGGTTAAATGACTTGTCCAGGACCACAGAGCCAAAACAGCACCCGCAGCAGAAAATCGTTACTGTATAAGTTATACAACACAAATCTAGCAGGGGCCTAAGCATTATCCAGTCTTTGGCAAATGCCCCTTGTTCACAGAAGTTTGCTACATTTTCCCCTCCAGCTCACCCTAATGTGAGTAGATTAAAAAAAATAATAATAATAAAAAGAAAAGCAAAACATAATGGAAGCAAACATGGCACCAAGCAGAAAGGGATATTTTGGAGAGTTTCAACTATTCTGCTCAGAAATAGCCACTGGTAATGTTTTGATGCATCTACTTCCATTCTGTTTTTAACTTTGGCGTAAGAACTTACGACTTTACAAAACGTCAGCTGTGTTAGAACTGGTAAAAGTCAGGGTCAGGGGTCAACAGGTGGCATGGTGGTTAGGGTGCTGGACTCCCACGTGGCCAACCACAATTCGAATCCCTGGTCCAGAGGCTTGAAACTCATGCAGGTATGCATGTGGGGATGCCCCAAAACCCAGGACGAGAATGGAGGAGAAGGGACTGGAATGTGGCCATCCCCCTGGGGGTGATTTGTCACTTTCCATCTCACTGTCTCTCTGTCTTTCCAGCAAGTGTATGCACCCTATGGCAAAAAGAAACTGGGGAAAACAAAACAAAACAAAACAAAAACACCCTCAGGGCCCGCAGGTGATGCACTAGCTAAACACAAGGCTCTGCAAGGCAGACCCGCATGGGAAGAGTCCCAGTTTAAGTCCAGAGACCCCCCACAGTCTGGGCTGGCTGAGGGTGGGGATAAATCCTAGCATCAGGACTGTCAAGGGTGCTGTCTCTCTCTCCCTCTTTCTCTCACTCATGGAATAAATTAACTTATAAAAGTATTAATAATAAAAAATTTAATTAGTAAACATGATAGCATTCATCATGAGACTTGTCTACTTCATTCTTTTCTTTCTTTTTCTTTTTTTTGGAGAGGTTTTTGCTATAGGGCGCATGTGCTCGCCAGACAGACAGAGAGAGACAGAGAGACAGAAAGCGAAAAATCACCCCCCAGGGGCGATGGCCACGCCGTAATCCCTTCTCCTCCATTCTCCTCTCGGGATCTTGGGCACGCACGCACACGTGCTTGGCGTGAGTTTAAGCCACCGGGTCCAAGACTCGAACTACGGTCGACTACGTGGGAGTCCAGTGACATAGCCATTACGCTAACTGCTGCCCCCCCCTTTTTTTTTCTTTTTTTTTTTTTGAGTTCATTCCACAAAGACAGATTAAGATTTTTGTGTCGGGGGACCAGCAGATGGTATAATGGTTATGTCACTGGACACCCACATGGCTGACTACGGTTTGAGTCCCAGACCCAGTGGCTTAAAAATCACGCCGTGTACATGTACATGCGTGCCCAAGATCCAGGGAGAAGAACAGAGGAAAAGAGATTGCATCCCTCTGAGGAGGTGATTTCTCACTTTCTCTCTCACTGTCTCTGTCTCTCTCTCTGGTGAGCACATATGCCCTAAGGCAACCTCTAAAACCTCTAAAAAAAAAAACAAACAAGAAAGATTGTGTGCTGGTCATACAAGAACCACAGGGCTGTTTCCAACAGTCTCCCCTCTGGCACACATGAACATGGAGGTCTCCTGTGGGTTCTGATTCCTTCGCGGGGAGGATTTAGGAACGGTATCTTGCTGTCACAAATGTTGGTAGTCTTATACTTTCTGACAGATGAGTGACTTTCTGTCATGAATCTTTGGCTAGCTTCCATTTTGCTGCAGTGTCCTCTGACACCAAGCACCCGGGTTAGACTTCCCAGGTTGAGGACACAGTCTTCCCCAAGACTGCCTCACGTTACACACAGGCTGCCAGCCCGGGGCCCCAGACCGCCTGCAGTGGTGACCAGCTGGCTACAAGCCTGAGAGTTCCCACTACCTCTTCAGATTCCAGAATTTGCTAGAATAAGTCACAGAACTCAAGAAAGCGGTATGTGTGTGGTTACAGTGTTACATAGCAAAAGGGCACAAATCCGAACCAGCCAGAACAGGACACGTACAAGGAGAAAGCTGGGAGGTCCCACGTGCAAAGCTTCTGTGTCCACAAGGATGTGTCACCCTTCCAGCCCATTAATGCTGACAATATGCAGAATTATGCCAATCGGAGAGGCATGGGAGATTTAATGTCCCGAGGGTTTACTAGTGGTGGTGTTTGTTTTAGATTTTTGCCATAGGACACATGAACCAGTGGGAGAAAGACAGAGAGAGATACAGAGAAAGGGAAAATGAGAGATTACCCTTCAGGAGGGATGGCCATGCCACAATCCCTTTTCCTTTCTCCTTTCAGGATTTTGGTTATGCATGGACATGTTCCTGGTGTGTTTTTCCTTTTTTCTTTTCTTTCTTTTTTATCTCTTTCTTTTCTTCTTCCTTTTTTTCTTTTTTCTTTTTCTTTTTTTTTTTTTTTTTTTTTAGATTTTTGCTATAGGGTGCACTGGAGAGACAGAAAGTGAGAAATCACCCTCTGTAGGGGATGGCCATGCCACAGTCCCTTCTCTATTCACCTCTCAGGATTGTGGGCACACAGGTAGGTGCACATGCCTGATGTGAGGTACAAGCTGCCAGCCCAGGACTTGAACTGTGGTTGACCATGTGGGAGTCCAGTGCCTTAACCATTATGCCGCCTGCTGGTCCCACCCGATGTGTTTCAGCTGCCAGGTCTGGGACTCAAACTGCCGAGTTGGCCATGTGGGACTTCAGTACTTTAACCACCATGACAGCTGCTGGCCCAATGTCCAGAGTTTTTACTGGGATTTCATTGCGTAGCATGATTTATTGAATCATAGTCCACACAGCTGAGTCTCTAGTCCACCTCCCCATCGGTCAGGCCAACATCAAATGGGTCAAAGTCCCAATCCAATCATGTGGTTGGTCTTTCTGGCATGACCAGCCCCATGCTGAGCCATCCCATTGGTAGAAAGTAGAGCCATCCCATTGGTAGAAAGACGCTCTTATCACTTAGGAACCCCCAGGACTTAGAGGCTACCTCCCAGTAACCCCTGGTAGAGGTCAGCCGGGTTCCTCACACAGGACCTCCATGAGCACCTTCTCTCTTACCATGCCCTCACCTCCGAAGGTTACGTTTCTTGTTCTAGCCAGAGGGAAAGGGAGGAGAGAGGAAAAAAGCACCCCAAACAGGGCTTGGTCCCACCATAATCCCTTCTCCATCCTCTTGGGATTTGGGACAAGCGCTTGGTGTGTTTCTGAAGTTACCAGGACTGGGTTTCAAACCACAACTGGCCATGTGGGATCCAGCTCCCTTAGCCATGAGGTCACTGGGCTGGCCTTCCAAGTGTACTTTTAACACTGGAGAACAAAATGAACTGAATTGGCAGAGCCTACGTGTGCATGTGGATAAGATACTATGTCTTTGGAGTGCATGGGAAGTCTGAGGTCTCAACTTTCAGGTCTATCCGTCTCCGCCGTATCGAGGGAGAGGAAAGGGAATCTTCTTGTCCACTTGTCCAGGGGTCTCATGTAAAACCGCGAGGCTAGTGCGTGGGCAGCCACACCTCCGCAGTCAGGGACGGTTTCAGGCCTCGGTGTCGGGTTCATCCAAGCTGCACGCCTATCTCTCTCTGTGTAGAATGGCCTTGATCACTTTGTTTCTCAGATGGGCTGCTGGGCACGTCCTTAGTCTGTGCATATGGTTGGGAGAAAGTTTCCTCTTGGTTTTGTTCCTGAGCTGCTGCCTTTTTCTCTCTCTCTTTTCTAGTTCAACTGAACATCTCCCCTCCTTCCAAAATTCTAAGAGGGAAAACACATCTGTCTTAGGAAAGATGGCGCAGCGTGGATGGGTAGGGTGAGAGGCTGGGCGCACTCAGAAGCCCCTACCTCTGGAATCACACTTTACTCTTGTTGTCTAACACTCCCTCTAGAGACCCAATGACCCTGTCACAGCTGGCACACAGCAGAGGAAGGCGAGCATCTTTGAAGACTCGTAACGTGCTACGTGGTTAGAAAGAGGGATTTTCTTTCCACTCGGAAGTAGTCTGTGACCCGGAACTTGAAGAGTGGTTACAGTTTGTGAAAGTAGAAAGAGAAAAGATGACACTAGTTAAGACCTCAAAGAAAGAGAATAAAGAGAGTGGAGAGTTGACCAATGGATTGAGATATTGAGCCCATAAAGAGGACTCAGGGACGATAAGTGTGAAAAAGTTCTAAATTCGGGGTTTAAGGAAGGCCAGGCCAGGAATAAGGAGGAACCGGTGATCTCTATTCGACTCATTCCAAAATTTATGCTTTGTCCTTTACCTCTGAGGACCAAGGGCCCGATCTATCGGTAAGTGAGGGTGGACGTATGCAAATTGTCCTGGGCGGGTGAGTGCCTGTCGGCGACCTCGAAGGTCTCCAGGGAAGAAAGAACATTTGATCTTGTGCTGCCTCTGAGTTCATTCTTTGAGTCTGAGTCCAGGTCTTCTTCATTTGTGCATGGGAAAAACTGAGAGCACTGGGCTATGCCCAAATATCGAACTGAATGCAAAAAATGAGGTTTCACAGCCTTTCCTCAGAACGCCTCCCATGTCTCTGCAGAGAAAAAGTGGCCCACTTCATTCTGTCTGGATTTTTCCCCATGTGTGACCTGATCTGTGGGCTGGGTTTCCAGAGCCACAGCGGTGCCAGACCCGAGTGTTTAAGGCATACACATGCCCAAATACGGAGCTCTCGTGCCCCGTGTGGACCATGCGCCAGGGCCCCACTGTCCAGTCCAGGGCTCTCACAGACACAACATAGACTAGCCTTCTGTGATGTGTAAACAAGGCTGCCTGCAATGACAGCATGTGAATAGCGCTGCTGGTAGAGTCGTGAGCAGGAGATGTGAGCAGGAGATCCGAATGGCTGCTCTTACACTCACAGCCTAATCGTTCCCTGCCAGCTCTAATCCCAGCCTCCAGAGCAAGGACAAGGACTCTCTCTGGAGCTTCTAAATTCCATCTTCTAGAGAGAAGCCTATCATGAATCATGTAAAGGCTAAAAAGGAAGCTAGAAGACGGGAGGGAGGAAGAGAAAGAGGCAAGTGGAGTGAGGGCGGGGAACAGTTCAAGGAGAAACAGAGACTCAGAAAGAAGGAAATAAAGTGGGGGAAGGAGGGAGAAAGAGGAGACTGAAAGGAAACGAGGAAGGATGAAGTCAAGTGCGAGAACAAGGGGGACTCCTGAGGACGAGGGCCACCATTTAGGAGTGTTGCCTGGACCCGCTGTCTGGCCCACATGGCAGCCACTGTCTAGAGTCTGTTTTAGAGAAAAGTTGGGGAACCCATGTTTTCAATCGTATGGACAAAGACTGAGGGTATTGTCTTCCTACCCATCCCCTAGTGAAGTTATGCTTAGGTTATACCATTGCAGGGACCAGCAGATTATGTAATGGCTATGTCGCTGGACTCTCACATAGCCGACCACGGTTCGAGTCCCGGACTCGGTGGCTTAAATCTCACGCTGGGCGTGTGTGCATGCGTGCCTAAGATGTGAGAAAAGAATGGAGGAGAAGGGATTGGGGCATGGCCATTCCCCTGAGGGGTGATTACTTGCTTTCTGTCTCTCTGTCTCTCCAGCGAGCACATGTACTCTGCATCAAAAATCTCTCTCTTAAAAAAAAAAAATAATGAAGTGAAGATTCTACCACTGCAATAGGACATCTGCCAGTGCTGACTGAAAAGGGTCAACCCTCAATACTGTGCTCAAGGCTGGGTATTTGGACTGGGTTTAAGCAGGGATTCTAGGACAACGATTTGCAAACTTCATAATACTGCTGGCCTGGGTCTAAGTCACCACCACAACGCCCAGGAAAATTGGTCAGGGACTGATCTTGTCGAGTCCGGTTGATGTGTGTATTTTATGTGTGTTATTTCTTTTTTCTTTCTGTGCTCTTCTGCCTGGAAGAAGCCGTGGGTTCCATCATAATGTCTCATGCCTAGCAGTGCATGATACTTAGGTGAGCAAAGTTTTCGTCTCTTGTAGAATTTTATATCTGCCCACTGACGTCCACATGTGTATTCATTTTAATAAATTTCACTGAGAACTTCCTTTCAGCCAGGCTGAGTTCACGGATGGGAAGGAAGAGCTTTTCCTTCCTAGACTCCCAGTCCAGTAAGCCTGGGTTCAACACATCTGCTGATTCCCCTTTCCTGCCTCCATCATGTATCCACATAGACTATTTTACCAACAGAGAAACTCAAAAGAACTGCATTTTATACCTAAAAGTCTTGAAAATGTATTCTAATGTCTACACACCAACGGATGCTTATAAGGATTAAATGAGACAGGGTATGTAAGACACCCCCCATGTGGTAATGTGCTCAGTAAATGTGGGTTTTCTTCCACTTGAAGAGATAAAGCTAGTTATATTGTCTGAACACACAAATACAGATCACCCAGCAGTTAGGACTCATGCTGGCTCCACTTACCAGCTGGTGAAGCTGCAATGAGGAAAAGATGAAATGAAGGAAGCATGGAAGGTCCTTACTGTGGTCACTGGTTATAGCAGGGATTCAAGGATAGTGCCCCTCACAGTGGGGGGTTCCGTGGTAGTGTGGGAGTCCCAGTCTGGGATAGCCCGGACGTGGGTAGTCATCTGGATGATTCAAGAAAAACGTTCAGAGCCTAGAACCCTAGGATGCAATTATTGAGAAGAAATGAAACAGAATTGGTGATAAGAATATATTCTTACATGAAAAAGCATTACTGAGGTTTCCAATTAGGAGTAGAGGCTTGGAGGCAGTGAGATGGGCTGGGAGTCTTGTTGATTCAAGTCTACAGTCTGTGGATGAGAGGTTTGAACACTAACATAGCTCAATAGTTCCTGGGCTGCATTAATCGAAGGTGATTCCAGAACAAAAGAAGTAACATAGGTCACACCACCCCCTACATTAGTACATAAATTACTGTGTTCAATTCTGGGGGGAAAAAAATTGGACAAACCAAGAACATCTGAATGGAGCAGTTCTGAGGGTTCTAAGATCTAGCAACCTGCTCTTCTGTGAAACAGGGAAGCACAGTGATTAAAAGCATGGCTTCAGAACTAGATAGTCCTGGGTTCTAGCATTGGACGGTCCTCTTATTTGAGTCGGCCTGAACAAGTTATTTAACTTCTCTAATGTTGCATCTATAAAATGGATATGAAATGAGATAATGCATTGTATTTATTAAGGTAAGACCAACTGTTGGAAGAGATAAAATTCTGACTTCTCAGTCACCCAGTGTGACGTAAGTCCTTTCTTGCCCATGTCACAGTCCATCATTGCGGGGATGTCTCTATCTTCCGGCCTCCCATGAGGTCATTGAGGGACCCAGGATCTTTCTATCTTATGACCCCACCTGTAAAGGAAGAGAAAGGTCACCTTCTTCTTAACCTCTTTGGTAGGAGAGTAGCATAAATCATTTCCACTCATAGTCCATTGGTAAGAAATCAATCCTGTGGCCACACCTAAATGCAAAAGAGTCTAGGAACCACTGTCTTCCCGGGAGGAAAGGCCATGAGCTTTTGTGAACACCTAACAATCTCTGCCCTGGCCCAGGATTCCGGCCTATTCCCTTTAATTCCTACTCTTACTTTCCAGAAAAGACAACCCCAACTCCCATCTAGTTACTGCATTGGCCCAAAGTCCAGGATCTCTATCCAGGTGATACACATCTAGGAGAGGCTTCTCATGGCCCTTCTGCCTGGGAGAAGCTCTGCCTGTTGTTCTCCACGACCTCTGGCTCCACCCTCTGAGCAGTTCTAGGCCCCTGTCCTTTATGGATACCGCCAACGTGGGTGGTGACTGCCTCTCTGCTGGCTTCCCAAGGGTGTAAGTTTCGGGACCTGAAGGTTGCTTTAAGGTTTAAACAGTCAATAGTGTTACTGTTCCAGATCCAGGGCTTCCCTGGCGATCGAATGTTCTCAGAAACTTAGGAGATTTCTAATTTACTTGTTTCCATCAGCTTCTTGTGCTAGTCACCACACGCCAAGTGCTTCCTTGGAATTATTCTGGAGTCTCCATACTCCGTTGCCTTCCCGTCCCCATGCCTCTCTCGGATGAGTGCAGCTTTGTTGAAGTCACCATGTGCAGGAAGGTCTACCTTTCATTTGATATTTACTCCAGACTGAGTCACTTTGTTCAGCTTACAAGTCTTAACGGACCATTGTCTCCAAAGCATCCATGTGCTCTTTCAGACACAAAGTACCACTTTCTCTTCAGGTTCCAGAAACGATTGACACGTCTAACTTTGTAAGATCCTGGATCCTTGGACCTCCTCTGTTCCCACCTCATTTTACTTGAACATTGGCTGATTTTTTTCAGAGCTCATTTCTTCCCTGGAAAGCCTTGCTGAAGCTAAAGCTAAAAAAGCTAAAGCTGGGACCAGCATAATGGCTATGTTGCTGGACTCCCGTGTAGTTGATCATGGTTTGAGGCCTGGACCCAGTGGCTTAAACTCACACCAGGCACATGTGCATGCGTGCCCAAGATCCCAAGAGGAGAATGGAGGAGAAAGAATTGCGGCGTGGCCATCCCCGCTGGGGGCTGATTTCTGGCTTTCTGTCTCTCTGTCTCTCTCTGTCTTTCTGGCAAGTGCACGTGCCCTATAGCGAAAACCTCTCCAAAAACAAAACAAAACAAAACAAAAAGCTAAAGCTAAAGCTGACCAAGGGCCAACATGCAGGGTCACTCTGACCCTTCCCGCCACTTCTAGAGCTTCTAGGACAGGCTGCTGAGTCACTGCACACACTTCAGGCTTTAGCTATGGCGGCGTCTGACTTCTGCTACCTTTTACTGTGTTAGTTAAGGTAACACCAGTTACTATAGCAGGTAAACGTGAAATCCCCAGAACCCGCAGATGGTGTAATGGTTATGTCACTGGACTTCCACATAGCCGACCATTGTTCAAGTCCTGCACCTGGTGGCTTAGAACTCATGCCAGGCATGCATGTGTGTGTGCCCCAAATCCCAAGAATAGAAAGGAGGTAAAAGGATTGTGGTGTGGCCATCCTCCTCGGGGGTGATTTCTTACTTCCTGTCTCTCCATCTCTTTCTG
Organism: Tupaia belangeri chinensis; assembly: GCF_000334495.1. NCBI lineage: Eukaryota > Metazoa > Chordata > Mammalia > Scandentia > Tupaiidae > Tupaia > Tupaia belangeri. Next base: position 1,237,154 of record NW_006204667.1, on the reverse strand, counting down.
TCTCTCTGATGAGAGCACACGCCCTATAGCAAAAATCTCTCTTAAAAAAAAAAGTTAAATCCCCCATGGCTTGACATAAAGTTTACTTCTTCCACACGTGAGAATCTAACACAGTCAGGTGGCCTCTTCACTGCTTCCATGCTACTCCTATTAGCCAGAACCCAGACCCATGGTGTGGTCTGACTATGTGCACTGGAGGGAAAGAACATGGGCCTGATGAACCCATAGCGTCCCTGCCACAGTATGTCAAAGGCTTTGCTCATGACACTTGATAAATATTGGTCACTGCATACCCATTGGAAATAATAGGTGGAGGACATGGCACAGTGGTCGTCGGGAGTAAGAATACTTAGAGAAAAGGTGACAATCACTTCCACAGGGAATGAAAGAGAGGAATGGGACTCCACGTAGCTCCAGAGGACCGAACTGGGAGCAATGGGAGAACAGGGCGGTTTTCCATGCAGGGTCAGGAGAGCTTTCTAGTTAGGAATGAATCCCAGACACGGTCTCGTGTTAGACAGCGAGTGCTGGGCTGCCGGAAGTGTGAGAGGGAGGCTGTCACATACCTCTGAGAGAAGAGACCTGCTTTAAAAACACTTCCAGCCCTGGGACTCCTGGGGCCTGTTACGGCATTAATATCTCATTGTCTGTGCGGGACAAGGTACAGGAAGGACTTCGATGGGTGACAGAGCTAATGACAGGCCACCTGTGGACTCCTCGCTGTCGCTGCAGCGCCTACCTCGGGAGCACGCAGTAGCTCTTCATTCATTTGTCCTCCAGGAAATGTCCAGGTGAGCGCCTTCCACCCCCTGTGCAGTTAGGGACTGCAGGAAATGGCTTGTACGTCCAGCCCCGCCCCACTGCTAGGTCCTCGGCCCTGGCTGTTATCCTCGGCCCTTCCATCTCGCTCACTGCCACCTCGGACCAGTCCCCAAGCCCTGGCTCCCCTCTGTCCTGGGTGTTTTCCACATCCGTCTGCTTTTCATTCTCACGTCTATCACCCCTGCCCCTCGCCGGCCTCCCCTCAGCCTCTCTCACACGGGAGCGGCCGAAGCCTTCCCTTGTGCACACACGGCATGCCTCATGGTCCGCAGTGTCAGCTACGAAAGTACCGCAGCTCATGGGGCCAGCAGATGGCATAGCGGTTACATTGCTGGACTCCCACATGGCCAGCCACAGTTCAAGTCCTAGACATGGGGGCTTGAAAATCAGGCCTGACACGTGTGTGTGTGTGCCCAAGATCCTGGGGGGGAAATGGAGGAGAAAGGATTGTGGTGTGGCCATCCGCTCTGGGTGGGTGATTTCTCACTTTCCTTCTCACTGTGTCTGTCTCTCTCTCTCTCCAGCAAGAGCACACACCCTAAGGCAAAAATAAAATTTAGAAAAGGGAAGAAAAAGAGAGAAAGAAAGAAAAAAGAACTATCAGAGGTTTTGATTGTTCAGGGATCACCTCTCTCTGTTCTGACGCGCCATCTTTCCAGGCTGTTGGAGCGTTTATCCTTAGGTGTTCTCAAAGTTTTCTTGGCTCCTGGAATTGTGTCAGGCTTCCAGAATCTGTGTGGTTAGGCTTTGGGGGTTGGCTGGGGAGGCCCAGGGGTCTGCCATTACCCCAATCTCTGTTCCAGGAGCGTTTCAGAGTCTTGGGACATCCCCTCCCCAGAGCTGCTCCCCTTCTGCCTAGTGTCTGAGGACCTACCGGCCACATTCCTCTCTTCCCCAGCCCCAAAGAAACCTGTCTAACTTGGAGGGACCCCCCTCCCCTTTCTGCTTCCTTTGCAAGTCTCCAAGTTCCCCTAAGCTTTTTCAAAATAAAAGCCAGGGGTTCTTTTTTTTTTTTTTTTTTTTGGAGAGGCTTTTGCTATAGGGCGCGTGTGCTCACCAGACAGACAGAGAGAGACATAGAGACAGAAAGCGAGAAATCACCCCCCAGAGGGGATGGTCACGCCGCAATTCCTTCTCCTCCATTCTCCTCTCGGGATCTTGGGCACGCACACACACACGCCCAGCCTGAGTTTTAAGCCACCGGGTCCGGGACGCGAACCACGGTCGACTACGTGGGAGTCCAGCGATATTGCCATTACGCTAACTGCTGGTTCCCAAAGCCAGGGGTTCTTACAGACCAGGTCTTCTTACCACCCTGTCACACACCTCTTCTAAAATAATGGGCAGCACAGCAGTATTGGTTTGAAAAGGAAAAGGTTAAAGAAAAAAACAAAACCAAAAAAAGCCTGAATTACTATTCCAAGATACTCTCAGGCCCTCCCCCTCAAACTTCCTGCTTGCCTTTGGAATCTGGTTTGCTGGGGATTTGGGGGACTTGCATGTTGTCCTCCAGGCCCACCTCTGCGGCTCGGCTCTCCCCCCTTTTCCTCTGCTGGGGCACACTGGGGGCTGGGGATCTTCAGATACATGGGTCCTGGGCTGGGATGTTCTTCACTCAGCTTCCTCCCCACCTCGCTACCTGCTACACAGGCTCCAGATCTGCTTGAAACAGGATCTCAGCCAGGCCTGACCCTGCGTCTGACCTGTACTTGCCTGGCCTTCAGACTCAGAATTCTGTGCTGTGTGCTGGGCATTGTCTGCAGGTTCCACAGGGAGGTGAGGTGGAGAGAGGCATGAGGGGCTGCCGGCCAGAGACCGGGGTGATAGAGGTGAGAAGTTTTTTTTGTAGAACATTTAGGAAATAGGAGAGGTGGGGCTTAGTGCCTGTTTCACTTACGGCCCCGCTCCCTGCAGCCAGCATGTGCCTGGCTGCTCTGTGAGCGCTTTCTCAGCGCCTCGGATCAGGCTCTGGAGAGCATCTCACTGTTGGGTCATCTGGGGCACCCACCGGCAGGAGCGAGCGTGCGTGGATGTCTGTCTCTGTGTGTGACTGTTCTGGCTTATCCGTGCACTCATGTTCCCACTATCCAGCTATGAAGAAGGATTTGCATCTGAACCAAGTTCTTTTATTAAGCATTCGATAGACACATTATATTTATCCTTACTAGAGATTTGCTTTTCATTCAGAACATTCTCGTGTTTATTCTTGGACTTCTTCCTACAAATATTTCCACATCTTAGTTGGTGTGCACAGAGCAGAGGGCGGGGGAGGGAGGAAGGCTGCATTTTTGAGAAACCTGATTCATAGAAGTGACAGGCCCTGGAATAGCCGGGTCCTGGGAGCAGAGACATCGGAGCTATGCTATTTTGGGGGGCTGTATATTTGTTTTCGACACACTGGGAGCCTGTTCCAGAGACCCCTGCTATATGCAAAAGAGGAGAAAGCAGGAAATGAAAGCGAGCAGAAAGGGAACACAAAGTTAAGGCCTCTAGCACCCATTCTTTCTCTCTTTCTTTTTAGAAAGAGGGAAATAAGCCAACTCTTTTTTTAATGGAAAGAAAACTCTGTTTTATTAGCTGATGATAGCTTTATGACAGTTGTGTGATCTGGTCTGTAATTTCTAAATCATTCTTGAACTTGTCCCTCTGGACTCGCCCTCGCAGTTGCTCAGGAACGAAAGCTCCACATCAGTTCTACGCTGAGCACTGGCGTGCGGGGCTCCTGGCACAGTGACGTTCACATGGCCACGCAGATGTGAAATGTGCACACACAGACGTTCCCAGACCCCGGTGACATACTCTTCCCAGGAACTATATAACATAACGGTGCAAAAACAAAACAAAACGACTCTGCTCCCACCACATAAATAACGCTTACATACTGCCAAGAGAAGTGCTCTCTCTTTTTTTCTTTCAGGTCTTTAATGAGTTTTCCTCTCTACACGAAACGCTGGCTGAAACCCTGGCTCGTCTCCCAACTGAACATGGAAATCTCAAATTTGAAAAGGCATGGTGCAGTCATATTAAGATGCGCTTGCTCTCAAAGCAGACTTTTTAAAAAAGTTTATTTATTTCTTCCATGAGAGAGAAAGAGAGAAGGGAGACACCTCGAGCAGGGTCTTCATGCCACAGTTCACCGTCGTCCACAATCCAGTCCATCACAGGCATGCACGCATTGCCCGGCGTGCTCAGGAAGGCCTCAGGACAGGGACCTGGGACCTCTCTCACAGGGGTGTGTCATTACTGTGCCATCATCTGACCCATCATCTGGCCCGAACCAAGGAGCCTCCGAAATTACAGAGTTACTCACCGCCATCTTGAGATGATTTCTTTGCTTATGGCAGACGGGTAAGTGCTCCCTAGGGGAAGGACAAATATTCTCCTTAAACACAACCATGGGGTCTAAATAGCCTTATAAATAAATATAAAAACACGTCAGCATCTTACCTTCACTTCTGAACATGTATCCAATGGAAGTTGATCCTAGGGATGAAGAAAGCTGCATGCATGAGCGTCCCGTGTAATTGTATTTAAAAGAGAAAAGGGGGCAAGTCCAACAGCCTAGTGATTAAGGGGGCTGGATCTCACGTGGCCGACCATGGTTCAAGTTCTAGCCTCGGTGGCTTAAAAAACACGCTTGGATAGTAAAGGGGCATGCCCCAAAATCCCAACGGGATGGAGAAATGGGGAGGAAGGGGCTGCCATAACCACAATCCATTGGGGGATGCTTTCTCTCTCTCTCTCTCTCTCTCTCTCTCTCTCTCTCTCTCTGGTGAGCATACGTGCCTTCTGACAATTTAAAATAATTCTAAAAAGAGAGAGAATAAAAGAGTGGGGCCGGCAGGTGGCATGGACGTTAAGGTGTTGAATCCCACAGGACTGGCTGAGCAGTTTGAGTTCTGGATCCAGTGACTTCAGAATCATGCTGGGTACGTGCGTGTGTGTGCCCCAAATCCCAAGAAGAGAATAAAGAGAAGGGATTGTGGCATGGTCATCCCCCGGGGTGGGGGGGGTGACTTCTCATTTTCCCTCTCTGCCTTTTTCTGTCTCTCTTTGGTGAGTCCGCATGCCCTATGGGAGGAGCGAAAGTAAAACAGTTTAATGCTTTAAGCAAGTCATTTACTTAATACAGTATTATACCACCGTTTAAATAAGGTTTACAGGGCCAGCAGAGCAGATAGTGGAGTGGTTGCGTCACTGGACTCCCATAGGGTTGACTAAGATTCGAATCCTGGACCCGGTGGCTTCAGACTCATGCCGGGTGTGTATGAGTGCATGCCCAAGATTCCAGGAGAATGGAGGAGAAAAGATTGCTGCTCTCTTTCCTTCTCACTGTCTTCGTCTCTGTCCCTCTTTGGTGAATGCAAGCACCGTAAGGCAAAACCTCTAAAATAAATAAATAAATAAGGTTTACATAGAATTAACCAAGGCATGGAAAGTTGTCATATTTTAACGTTAATTAGAATTAAAAATAAAATTAAAATTAAGTATGGTGTGGGAACCAGCAGTTAGCATAATGACTATATCGCTGGATTCCCAGGCAGTCGACTGCGGTTCGCATCCTGGACCCGGTGGCTTGGAACTCACGCCGGGCACGTGTGCGTGCGTGCCCAAGATCCCAAGAGGAGAATGGAGGAGAAGGGATTGTGGTGTGACCATCCCCCCTGGGGGGGGTGATTTCTCGCTTTCTGTCTCTATGTCTCTCTCTGTCTGTCTGGCGAGCGCACACGCCTTATAGCGAAAACCTCTCAAAAAAAAAAAAAGTTAAAAAAAATTAAGTATGGTGAAAAATAGTAAATATTGTGCAGTCACAAATATTCCTAAACCAGTAACCATGAATACAGAAAAGGGCAGCCCCCAATTCACCAACCTTGTGCCCATGGTGTGCTTCTGGTGTTGGCATGGTGGCCGTTTCCCTTCTACTTTCCCGGAAGGGGAAAAATTCATTTTTAACAACAACAACAAAAAGAAAATTCGTCTCAGCCTGACCTTTTCTTCTCCTCAAGCATTGTAGGTATTTAACTGTTATTATCCAACATCTAACCTACACATCAAAGAAACCAGTCAGAACAACAACGAAGATCCAGAAATCACGACTATCACATCAAGAAACCCCCTAGAATGAATCCTTCTCTATTAATTCGAGAAGGTCGAAGGCACGTCCGTGTAACACTCTGCCTAATGTACAGAACCGTTAGCATGACTTCCACTTCACAGGCAGCAAAGAATCACTGTGCAAGTCATCGGGCTGCCAGAGGAATTTCATTTATGACGACACTATGCATTTTTCTAAATAAAACCCATGAATATAATCCAAACAGGCTGTTACTACCCTACAGAAGGAGGACATTTTTAGTTTCAGCAAGTGACCACGTTTAAAAAGAGTCACAGCGTGAGTCACATTGATGAAGACGCCGAGGACGTGGGAAGGCTGCACACTTCCACAAAATCAGGGAGCCTTTTGAGTCACATCCCCAGGAATGAGAGCTCTCCAAACCCGACTGCTGACATGGTGGAGGTCTCACTTTATGCAGCCGAAATGTTTTCTTGCAAACTTGGCTGGCTTTGTAGGTGAAGTTGTGAAATCCTTTGGACTAAGGCACCGTTTGCCTTTTGCTTTAGTAAAAAAGAATCGCGTCCTTCTGATAGAAAGCCGTCCGAGTGTGTGCTGTCATCTGAAGGGTGGAGGAAGCTGTAGGGTAGAACTCGATAGAAATTCGGTGCAAAGCAGATGCTTCCTGGGCCAGGCTGGGGGCTTTGGGGGGCCGCCATGGGCGGGGGGTTGGGGGGGCCCGCCATTTCCCAGTACCGGCAGCACAGGGAGGAGTGTCTCTCGAATGTGTGGCCTTGAACCAACAGAAAGAAGAAAAGGGGACCAGCAGTTAGCATAATGGCTATGTCGTTGGACTCCCATGTCGTCGACTGCAATTCGAGTCCCGGACCCGGTGGCTTAAACTCACCCTGGGCACATGTGCGTGCGTGCCCAAGATCCTGAGAGGAGAATGAAGGAGAAAGGATTGCGGCATGGCCATCCTCCCTGGGGGGTGGGGGGGGGTGTGGGGTGCTTTCAAGCTTTCTGTCTCTCTGTCTCTCTCTGTCTGGCGAGCGCACGCGCACTGTAGCAAAAACCTCTCCAAAAGAAAAAGAAAGAAAGAAAAAGAAAGAAGAAAGGCATAGCCTGGGAGAGGGAAAAGCTCAAAAGAGAGAGGTATCGGGCTAGACTCCTCCATTTCTAAATTTCTAGCCTTCTAGAAAAACGCTCTAAGAAACAATCACCCCGCACCGTGGCTGTGCGTGCTCCATACTGAAGGCAGGGGGCTGGGCTCTGGTGCGTTGAGATCCTTTGACCTCTAAACTTGAGAAGGGTGACACTGGCTTCTTTTCCTGGCAATGCCACTTCCAAACACCCGGCAGACGCAATGTCCCTAGAGGTCTTCCTGTTGAGTCCCAGGATGGGAGGAAGTCCCTGCGTGGGTTTCATTGTGTGTGAGAATGTCTTGTTTTTTGGTCATCTGGCTTCAACCTAGATTGGAACAAGAACGGGCGTGTTTTTTATTTCCGAACGATCCCAAAGTCTTTGTTCCTCTGGCACGGCTGAGGTTGGGTGACGGCCATTCTCTGACCTTGTCGCTCGTGGGCTCCCAGGGCTGAGCGTGAGACAGAGGGAAAGGGCGGTAGCAGCAGGGGAGGAGAGCAAGGGTGGCTCCTAGCCGCACCTGGAAGACGTCCCAATTCGGCTTCCAGTCTATAGATCCAAGGATTTTTTGAAATAGATGGAATAGGCCCCATGTGGGGAGGAATTATTTGAAAGCCTGACAAGTAAATTCATCATTTCCCCCAACTCTTCCAGGACCCATTCGAAAGTTTGGAATGCCTGCCCCTGGTCTTTGCCCATGGAAATCTCACCCACCTTCCAGAGCTCGCTCAAACGCCCTCTTCTCCTTGAAGCCTTCTCTGATCCCCACGTGTGAAAACGAGCAGCTTTGTCTTTCCTTTGTCTTTCCACATTGGCGTGTGCCGTGTTATACACTAGGGCTTGTGCTCTCCCTGCTGGCCTCGCCTGTAACCCAGGAGAACTGGGCGTGCCCGGCCCCAACTGGAGCCCCAGTGAGCTTCCAGACAGGGGAGGTGATAGGGCAGACACCTTTGGAAGCTGCCTGGGGCTCGGTGGATCTGGTGCAGGGCAGTGACCAGGCTTGCGGAGGTTCCAGCAGAAGAACTGTCTTAGCGCAGGGATTTACAGTGAAATCTCCCAACACTGGGCCTTTTAAGTGAGCTGAGCTTGAACCTGGACCGGCGGGAAGTCAGACTGATGGGCCGGCGCCCCCCAAGGCTAATGAACGCGTTGAGCACTGTGCCTCACCAGGACACCTTCAGGCTCTGAACAATGCTGTTTGATCCTGTCAGCTCCCAGAGCACACAGGCTGTGACAGAACTCCTTACTTACATAGCCTAGTGGCACATGCATGGGGCTATTTAATAAACTGTGTCTAATAATGATCGCTCTCTCAGCATGCAAGCGAGGGGCGCTGGGCTAGTGGGGGGTCCTGGGGGCCTTGAGCTGGCCCCGGTTCTCCAAACACAGAATACCACTGATGGCAGTAGAGAGCACTTGCTCAAGGTTTCTGCAGAGGTTTCTGCAGAGCGGTGCGACCCTGTCCCAGTTTCTGAGGAAAGTAGCAAGAACATAGAACTCACCGTTTTTTCCTTCCAACCTGCTTATGGTCTAATACAAAGCTTAGACACAGAGTTTACAGAAAATGCTGGCAGAGTTGAATAAATACACCTAGGCAGGAAGACTTTTTCTCTTTTCTTTTGGAGAGATTTTTGCTATAGGGCGCATGCACTCACCAGAGAGACAGAGAGACAGAAAGAGCGAAAACATGGCCCTGGGGCGTTGGCCTACCGCACTCGCTTCTCCTCCATTCTCCATTAGGATTTTGGGCATGCATGCACACATGCCCAGCATGAGTTTGAATGTGTTGGATCTGGGATTTGAACCATGGTCAACTACGTGAGAGTCCAGTGATATAACCATTATGCCATCTGCTGGTCCCACTAGAAAGAATTTTAGTAACAGTTGCGGAAATCCACATGACCAGTCCCTGGGAGTCCTGGAGCCAGCCATGTTTGCTGCCTCCTTGTGGCAGAGAAGAGCATTTGCAGAACTCGGATGGAGTCACAACTGTGTATGCAGTGGGGCTTATTTGCAGAAAGAAAAGCATCTGGAAAGAAGGGTCTTTTTCTGTGAATTTGATTCTTTCACACATACACAAAGCTGTGTGTCTGCTAAATGAATAAAACTCTCCTAAGCTAGGGATCGGCGGTTGGCGTGATGGCTTATATCACTGGACTCCCATGTAGTCAACTGCTGTTTGAGTCCCGGACACAGTGGCTTAAACTCACGCTGGGCGTGTGTGCATGTGTGCCCAAGATCCTGAGAGGAGAATGGAGAAGGGATTGTGGCGTAGCCATCCCCCTGGGGGGTGATTTCTTGCTTTCTGTCTGTCTCTCTTTGTCTTTCTGGTGAGCGCACGTGCCCTATAGCAAAAACCTCTCCAAAAAAAAAAAAAAAGAACTAAGCATCTCAGCCGAGACGCAGAATGTTATGAACCCTACCGCAGAGGTAAACGCTGAGGCCAACAGCCAAGAGGTAGACCTCAGATTCGAGCACAAGTCTGCCTGACTTTGGGGTCCTCACCGTTCCTGTCCCCAGGCATATCATATATCATCTCAGCCCCCGCTGGCCTCCTGGTATTGCAAGATGGTGCAGGGCGCTGGGACAGGTGTCCTCAATGCAGTCCAGACCGCGCAGCTGAGGGCACGTGAAGAATCCGTTTCTAGGCCCTTGGTGTGCTTGGTCTGTTTACACCCCCATGAGTACTTTGAAAGTAGGCATTTTTTTTTCTTTTTTCTATTGTTTCAGGTTTTTGCCATAGGGTGTGTGCACTCAGTAGATAGAGATAGAGAGACAGAGAGAGGGCAAGTGAGAAATCACCCCCAGAGGGCACGGCCACACTTCTCCACTCCCCTCTAGGGACTTTGGGCACGCACGCACACACACCTGATGTGATTTTCAAGTCATGGGATCCGAGACTCAAGCTGCGGTTGGCCATGTGGGAGATCAGCACCTTTACTGGGGCGCCCCTGGCCCCAAAAGGTGGGCACCGATACCGCCAGGTCACAGCTGAGGCAGCTGAGGCTAAATGACCGAGGTTATCTCGTGCCCGAGGTCACGCCAGTTCCAGGTGATTTGAAGCCTGAACATGTTCCTCTCCTGTCGCCTGTCCACAGACCCTAGGTTCATACTGTGGTCCCGTTATCGGTCTGCTTAGTCCCACACAAAGTCATGGGAATTAAGAGTGTAATCACTGGAGGGTTTTTTGTTTGTTTGTTTGTTTGTTTTCCTGATTTAAATTTTTTTTTTTTTTTTTTGAAGAGGTTTTTGCTATAGGGTGCATGCGCTCGCCAGACAGACAGAGAGACAGAGAGACAGAAAGCGAGAAATCACCCCCCAGGAGGGACGGCCACACCGCAATCCCTTCTCCTCCATTCTCCTCTGGGGATCTTGGACATGCACGCACATGCGCCCGGCATGAGTTTAAGCCACCAGGTCTGGGACGCAAACCGCGGTCGACTACATGGGAGTCCAGCGACAGAGCCATTATGCTAACTGCTGGTCCCCCTGATTTAAATTCTTAACCCATAATTTAAGCAGTTTAGTAGAACCATCTTGCTGTCCAAGTAGAAGAATTTTCTACTGTCCAACAAAAAATGGGTTTGAGACAAGATTCCAAGTATGTATGTTTTTCCTCATTGGAAAACCATCATCCAGTACCATTGAATAAACATTCTTTCTCCATGGACTCGAAATGCCAACTTGGTTCTTCACTAAGTCTTCGTGGAGTCGCACACCTGTCTTGGATATTTAAAACTATACCTTTTGTTCCCCCGAATTTAGTATCTATATTTTCGTTGTTGTTCAGGTCTAAATATTTTGAAAGTTCCATTCTGTTCCTTCTTTAACTGTAAATCATTTAGAAGTTTTAAAATTTTCCTAATTCTAGATTGGCAATTAGTTTTATTATCAAAATTCCCAAAGACCTGATTTCGTTGTTGTTTAAAATATATCTTGACTGTAATTCCAATGCATCCCATGGAGGCACGAGAGGGGTGGGCATGAAACAGTGCTGCTCTGTCCTCCAAAGTAGTTGTTAGTGACGTGGTTACAGAGGTCTTAAAATGGTGTTAGTCCAGGGCCAGCAGGTGGCCTGGAGGTTAAGGTACTGGATCCCACATGCCCAACTGTGTGGTTTGAGTCTCAGACTGGCAGCTTGGAATCACATGGGATGTGTGCGTGCATACCCAAAATCCTGAGAGGAGACTGGAGGGGAAGGGTTGCTGCGTGATTTCTCATTTTCCTTCTCTCTGTCTCTGTAGTGAGGACATACACCTTATTGACAAAACTAAAACAAACAAACAAAAAAGGTACTGGGCCAGCAGATGGCATAGCAGTTATGTCACTAGACTCTCACATGGCTGACCATGGCTCAAGTCCCAGATCCAGTGGCTTGAAACTCACACCAGGCGCATGTGTGTGCATGTGTGCCCAAGATCTTGGGAGGAGAATGGAGACGAGATTGCTAGGTGCCCGTTCCCTCTGGAAGGTGATTCTCACTTTCCCTCTCACTGTTTCTGTCTCTCTTTCTTGCCCTAAAGCAAAACCTCTACAAAAACAAACAAACAAACAAACAGTACTAATTCAAATTCAGGGGTGCTGCTATTTCTTCCTTTCTCTTTTTTTTTTTAAGAGAAATTTTTGCTATAGGGCACATTCACTCACCAGAGAGACACAATACGGTTAAGGCATTAGATCCCACATAGCCAACTGTGCAGTTCAAGCCCCAGCCCTGGCAGCTTGGAAATCATGCCAGACCTATGTGCATGCATGCCCCAAATCCCGAGAGAACACTGGAGGGGAGGGAATGCAGCGTGGCAACACCCTGAGGAGTTCTCACTTTCTCACTTTTTATCGGTCTCTCTTTGGTGAGCACATGTGCGCTTTAACAAAACAAAACAAAAAGTTTCACCTGCTTCTTTTTACACTGTGATATGGCTACTAAAAACGTTCAACTAACATATCTGCTCACATTATATTTCCACTGGACTTCACAGAGAGAATTCTTGGTATTTTTGACCCTTCTGTGTGACTCAATATTTGCTCAATTTCTATAAGCATTTGCATGTACTTGAAAAGGAATGCAGATTTTGGGGGCTGGAATAGGCCTCCGCATGTTCATTAGATTAGGTCTGTTAATTCGGTTGTTTCTCTATGTCCTTGCTAATTGTTTTTTGGAAGAGGTTTTTGCTATAGGGCGCGTGCACTCACCAGAAAGAGAGAGACAGAGAGACAGAAAGCAAGAAATCACCCCCCCAGGGGGGATGACCACACCACAATCCCTTCTTCTCCATTTTCCTCTTGGGATCTTGGGCATGCACGCACATGCGCCCGGCGTGAGTTTAAGCCACAGGGTCCAGGACTCGAACCGCGGTCGGCTACATGGGAGTCCAGCGACATAGTCATTACACCACCTGCTGTTCCCATCCTTACTAATTTTTTTGCCTCCTTTGTCTACCAGATTCTAAGAGAGGTGTATTACAAACCTTCTACTAGAGGTGAGCACTTGTTCATTTCTTCTTGCAATTCTGCCCATTTGCTTTATATGTTTTGAGGCTATATTGTTAGGTGCATACACTATGTTTTGAGTCTCAGGGTTGCTGTATTTTTTGGTGATATTTTTCCCTCTGCATTTCTACATATTCCTGTTCTTTTAGCGGGTTCAGAATGTTAACGTGTGCTATCGGAAGTTAATCGACACCGCAGCCTTCCCTCCATCCTGCAAGAACCTTAGGTGGTGGAGGTGCCTGTCACTACATGTCACCCCCTCGTGTTCCATATTACTGCTTTCCAGTATTTGCTTTTAAAATATTTACAATTATACTTTACATCATTGTTTTAAATACGGACAATGCATAGATAGGCTGATACTTATTTTACTTTGTTTTGCTTTATTTCTGCATCTTCCTTCTCAGTCCTTCTGTCTGCATTTCATTTTCCTCTTCCCACCCTTCAGTGGTCTTTTATTATTATTATTATTATTATTATTATTATTATTGTTATTATGAAAGGTTTGGTTTTTTTCCTTTTTATTTTTTTTTTTTGGAGAGGTTTTTGCTATAGGATGGGTGTGCCCCCCAGACAAAAAGAGGGGATGTGCCCGCCAGACAGACAGAGAGAGACAGAGAGACAGAAAGCGAGAAATCACCCCCCAGGGGGGATGACCACGCCGCAATCCCTTCTCCTCCATTCTTCTCTTGGGATCTTGGGCACACACGCACACGTGCCCAGCGTGAGTTCAAGCCACTGGGTCCGGGACGCGAACCACGGTCGACTACGTGGGAGTCCAGCAACATAGCCATTACGCTAACTGCTGGTCCCCACCCTTCAGTGGTCTTCTCAGCAAGGTCTTATCAAACTCTGTCTTCGTCACTCTTGGTCTTTGTCTGAAATATCACTATCGTGTTTTCACTCTTTCAGTGGTTTAGTTTTGCTAGATACAAGAGTTTTAGGGTAACTGTTCTTCAAGTGAAAGTGAAATAACTGGGAGACAAAATAATGACCCCCTAAAGAAGTCCATACCCACACCCTAATCCTCAGAACCTGTGGGTGATAGCTTACATGGAGAAACACTGCAGGATTGGATTAAGGCTATGGAGATGGCGAGATTACCCTGGATTATCCAGGTGGGCTCAATGTAAGCACAAGGGTGCTTATAACAAGGCCAGAGGCTCAGAGACAAAGGGGACATTACGGTGGAGGCAGGGTGTGTGTGTGTGTGTGTGTGTGTGTGTTTGTGTGTGTGACAGAGAAAGAAGAAGAAAGCAGGAAAGGAGGCATGAAGAGGCAGAGGGGGAAGAGACAGGGAGAGACAGGGAGAGCATGCAAGAGCTCGAAAGATGCTGCACCATGCCTTTGAAGATGGAGAAAGGGCCCTTGAAGCAGGAGTACAGGTGACCCTTGATGTGGGTAAAGACAAGGAAACATTCCTACGGGCTCTGATGGGAGCCAGTGTTGTGACACTGTGCTTTTAACCTAATGAGACTCATTTTGACTTCTGACTTCCAGAATTATAAGGTATTAATTTGCGCCATGTTCGAGTCACCATTTTGTGGTAACTTAGAAATTAATACACCCACTAGGGACTATATTTTAGTACAAAGGAGAATAGGCAGATTAAGTTCACTATAACAAACTCGCAGGAGTTATTATTCATAAATGAGTTAGCTATCACATGCTTACTTTAATTTAAAAATCCTTCTCTCTCTCTCTCTCACCCTTTTTATTAGCTTGCAATAAGGTGTGTGCAATTTCAGGAGAGAGACAGAGAGAGAGAGGGACCCCCCGGGGAGGATGGCCACACTGCAACCCCTTCTCTTCCGTTCTTTGGCATACACGCACACGCACCCGGCATGATTTTCAAGATGCTGGGTCCAGGATTCTAACCACGGAACTGGCCATGTGGGATCCACGTGCCTTACCCATCATGCCGCCTGGCTGGCCCTCAATTTAAAGATATTATTCCATCACCTTTTGACCTGTTTTATTCTTCTTTTGCTTTCTTTTACTTTCCTTTCTTTTCTCAAAAGAAAAAAAAAAAAAAAAAAAAAAAGGTCTCGTTTACAGATTTACCCAAAGCGTTTGCTCAGAATGGTGTCTGGCATAGACTTGGCATTCGAGAAATGTCTGAGGAATGTGTTGAATACAAGCATAAATGAAACTATGTTTTATGTCACTCTAACTGTTATTCTTTGGTAGGCAATCTCTTTACATTCTGATTGTTTTTAAGACTGTCTTTGTATTTTTGGTGTTTTGTGATATGATGTCTGGAGATGTGTATTCTTTCTTACTTATCTTACTAGATTTATATCCTTTCCTCAACTTTAGAAACCTATAGATTTTTACCCATGTCAATGAAGAAGGGATATTTTTCCTGTAACTTAAAATCATCTTTAAAATAACTAAATAATCTTTATTTTACTTGGAAAAAACATGTTCTTTTTCTAACAAGATAGGGGAAATATAAAGATTACTGAAACTAATCACAGCTTCCTATGACATAGCATACAATTTTTTAAATTTATTTTTCACTTTGAAGATTTTTGCCCTAGGGTACATGCACTTACCAAAAAGAGACAGAGACAGAGAGAGGGAAGGTGAGAAATCACCCCCTCCCCAGGGGAGATGGCCACACCTCAATCCCTTCTCTTTCCTTCTCTCCTTGGGATTTTGGGAGAAAATTCCAAAACATACACACATGTCCCACTGGGTTTTCAAGCTGCCAAGTCCAGGATTCAAACCACAGAGTTGGCCATGTGGAATCCAGTGCCTTAACCACCATACTACCTGCTGGCCCATATAGTATACAAGTAAAGTAAATAAAAAACACAATTCTTTATAACAATCTAATATATTTAGTTCCTTAAAATATTTATGGTTTCAAGTTTACAAGCCAATAGTCCTTAGAAATACAAAAAGAAACTTCTGAATATTACAGGAACAAACCGAGTTTAAGATAACCTGATACTGGGACCAGCAGTTAGCGTAATGGCTATGTCGCTGAACTCCCATGTAGTTGACTGTTGTTTGAGTCCCAGACCCGGTGGCTTAAAACTCACACCAGGCACGTGTGAGTGCATGCCCAAGATCCCGAGAGGAGAATGGAGGAGAAGGGATTGCGGTGTGGCCATCCCCCCTGGGGGGGGAGGGGATTTCTTGCTTTCTGTCTTTCTGTCTCTCTATCTCTCCCTGTCTTTCTGGCAAGCGCACATGCCTTATAGCAAACAAACAAACAAACAAAACCTATATTATAACCGTATTCCTCTAAATAAAGACTGGTGGCTAATCTAGATTTCTGCCTTCTTGAAAGCACTGTTGGAGCTGTCTTCTAGCTCTTCTGAAGGTCTTCATCACCTGCTAATGAGATGCTTCCTCTAGTTTTCAACTGTAGTGGTAGCAGTTCTCTCCATTCTTTAAGGCTGATGCTGATGTAGTTCCACATCCCCCGTCTTCGTAGTCCCTATTTCTGCACATTGTCTATATGATGGACTTTTGCTTTCTAGTCTGTGTTTCTTAAGCATGCTTTCATGTTTTCCATTTTGTTTTAAATCTCTCTGCTATTTGCCAAGTAATTTCCCCAAACCCGCCTCCTAATTCACTAATGCTTTATTTAGCCATGGCTGGTTTACTTTTAATGCAGCTAAGTGTTTATTGGCTTCCATTTTTAGTCCTTGTTTTATTTAGTTCTACTGAAAGATCTTTTAGTTAACTTAATGGTATCCTATGATTTCATCATGGTTTCTATTTCTTCCTTTATTCCTTTAACCATTAACCATTTTGTTTTGTCAGCATGTATGTGTCCCCACGAGAGAGAGAGAGAGAGAGAGAGGACCCCCATGGGACATGATCCCACTGAGTCCTTTCTCTTCCATTTCTCCATCCCGTCAAGATGTGAGGCACACATGCACACACACTTTGAGTGTTTTCAAATCAGGGTGCTCTCAGCCCTGCTGGACCCAGCTTACCCACTACACTATGGGGTGGCCCAATCATCTTAAAGCATAATTATTGTATAGGCCTTTTATCATGACTAAACTCTATCCTATTAGCTATGTCTGCTGATTTTCATTTGTGGTGGACTTTATCCTCATCACCTTAAAATTTTTCAGAGGAGCACATTATTAATATGAATTTTAATTTTAATTTATTTCTTGGTTCAGTGGAGAGAGAGAGACTGAGAGATAAAGAATGAAGGAAAATAAGCAACCCAAGTGTGATGGTTTTGCCGCAATCCCTTCTTTTTTATTCTCCTCTTGGGATTTTGGGCAGGTATACACGTGCACTTGGGATGTTTTTCAAGCCACCAGGCTCAAGACTTGAACCATTCAGTTGACCATGTGGGATCCAGTTGCCTTAACCTCCATGTGACCTGCTAGCCCTTAATATTCTTAGACAAGCTCTAGCTGTCATCATCCTCCTGCCTCAGCCTCCCAGCTGGGACTACAGACATAAGCCACCATGCCCAACTCTTTCTCAGGCAAAATCTTACTGTGTTCTGAGCCCAGCCTCAAGCTCACACCCTTGCCACTCTCAGCCTCCCCAGGAGCTGGAATCATAAGTGGTGTTACTGAGCCTGACTTTTTAGGTTGATCCAGAAATCGAACCCAGGCCTCCCATGTGGTCCCAGCCTGTAGAGCACCATGTCTTAGCAGTGCACACCACTGTGGCTAGGCTGAGGGATTGTTTTTTTTTTTCCTAAAGGGAATCCAGTGAACTCTAATTTATATGATTGTTCTCCCATACAGATTGCTTTTCTGGGTGCCCTTGGAAGTACATAGTCCCAAGACCAGTTTTTACATTAAATTTCCATATTAGGATGTTCGTGTGGTAATTTTAAAAAGTCCACATTTGCCAGTGACGAGGCTTTATTCCTGTTTTTTACTGAGGAATATTCAAAATGGCTTCCTAATCTCTTTTTACCC
The DNA here is from genome assembly GCF_000334495.1 of Tupaia belangeri chinensis. Lineage (NCBI taxonomy): Eukaryota > Metazoa > Chordata > Mammalia > Scandentia > Tupaiidae > Tupaia > Tupaia belangeri. Next base: position 1,219,733 of record NW_006204667.1, on the reverse strand, counting down.
TGGGAAAGGATTCTTTTTAAAGCAGAGGACTAGTCTTTCTTGGGGCCTCAGCTATGAAGTTATGAAAGGCTTTTACGAACTGTTCTTTGGCTCATGCAGGCCCGTGTATGGGCTTTAAAAGCTCATCCTAACAGCACCTATAAGCAGATACCCTGGTGACCTGGAAAAATACTGCATCAGCTCAAGCACAATAACCTAGTACCTGTTGGGCATAAAAGGATATTCCCTTTTGAAGTAGGAAATGTAACTCATTAGCGCTTATCCAATGCTCCTACTAGTCTAGGATTTTTTTCCCCCATCATGATTGTTATTAGCAGTGGGTCTTACATGAAATTGACAAAACAAATTAAATAACAGTGAATAATGCATTATATAATTGAGTCTTTGATTTGTATCTAAAGTACACAGGAAAGACTCATTTAGCTTGTGGCTGAGTTAACAGTCTTCTTGGTGCTTGAGCCCAAGATCAACTGCACAGAGCCTAAGCTATGACAAAAACTCAGTGTATGTATAGCTCTAACATTAAATTGCAAAATTCACCTAAGACTGGGGAAAGAACTACTTCACTCAAAATCCCAAAGTTACACTGTTCCCATCTTCCTTTTTTTTTTCAAGAGAGATTTTTGCTATAGGACACATGAGCTTGGCAGAGAGACAGAGACACAGAAAGTGAGAAATCACCCCTCAGGGTGGATGACCATGCTGCAATCCCTTCTGCTCCATTCTCCTCTTGGGATCTTGGGCACACATGCACACGTGCCCAGCATGAAATCAAGTCGTCAAGTCTGGAACTCAAACCATAGTCAACTATGTGGGAGTTGAGCAACACAATCATTACACCACCTGCTGGTCCTCCCATCTTCCATTTTTACGGCTGTGTAAGAGCAGAATTTAAAGACTCACAAATTCCATTGTCATTTTTCCTAGCTTATACACGCACCAGAGTTGTGAGTGGCTTATGTAAAACTTTAAGTCTTCTTTTTTATCTTATTTTCTTCTTCTTTTCCTCTTTCTTTTGATTTTTTTTTAATTAAGGAATTATGACTTTCTAGATTCATCATTTATTTTTTATTTCATTTTTTAAAAAGAATTATTTATTCAATTTTATTTATTCATTCATTTATTTTAATTTTGACCAGAGAGAGAAACCCACACAGAGAGAGAGAGGGAACAAGAAAAAGCAAGCCACAAGATCCAGGACTCAAACCATGGCCATGTGGGAGTATCCAGCGCCTTAACCACCATGCCACCTGCTGTTCCCCTAGATTCACCATTTATAAGATGAGGTTTTTCTTTCTTTCTTCCTTCTGTTTTACTTCTGCTCCTGTTCTTCCTTTATTTCTTTCTCCCTGCTCTACTGATGTTCTGAATCAAATGTCTGGGCCTAACTATCCTATAGGCAGCAAATTAATAAAGAAGAAATCTTTGGAAATTCTTCTCAATGGTCATGGGACACAGCATTCCCTTGTGTATGGAGACTTAGCATTGGATAATGAGAGCTTTCTTACTGAACATTGCTATTTTAGTATGCCTTTCTACATTATCTATGTTCGGAAAATGAAAAAAAAAATTGACTAGCCCATTGAACGGTGTCTCTATGACTCTTCCTGTTTGTTTCAAAGAGCAACAGTTTAATAAACTAGCAAAGCCAGAAACTAAGGCCATTAACTTTCACTTTTCCTAGCTACAAGTAAGTTACTAATTATAACAGAGAGGTCATGCCTGAGGAATTACTAACCTTCGAATGATATGAGATAATTATTCCCTAGAGAATCAAACAAATTTGTAAGACAAATACACTTGAAATTTCAGACATCAATTTCTTTTTTTAAAACCATAGCCTGGGAACAAGGGAACTATGAAATATAATTTTACCCCAAGGTCCAACAAATGACTGCATGAAAATAATTTCCTGTCTGCCAAAAAAATAAAAAAGGGAGGAGGGAAGTCCTTGATTTTGATACGTAGCCTAATACTTGTGCAGAGTGTTTTGTTTAAATAATAAAAATTCCCTAAAGGAGAAGTAGCATTCGTTTCCAAATGAAGAGTATTAAAAATAAACTCAGTGCGCACTTCAGGAGACATTTGCTCATTTGTTCACATTGTTAGTGAACACCGTAGATGCGGTGTGGAGTTATTTTGGTGTGTAACCGACCGGTATCGGGCCAGGTTTCCTGTTCGGAGCAGTGTTTGGCTGGTTGAGTCTCTCCCAGGTTCCTCCCTAAAATGCACCCAAACATTGAAAGAGATGAAAATGCACACTATCCCCCCAAAGTGGAACTCAGTTAACCTACAGGTCAAATCGAAGGGAAATTTTCTTTAAATTCAAAACTAATTATCCTAAATTTTACAATGAATAGTCTACCTTCTGAACAGTGCTTATGGAGAGAAAAAAAAAATTCTCCTTTGGTACCAAAATCCTGGAAGCAAATCCTTTCAACAGTTTCCCAAATGGTGACTGGAACTTATTCCTAAGAAAGATTCCTCCTACAGAAGCTCACACGTCCAAAAAATTGGGCATGTCTGCAAAATATATGTCCTTCAGAGGTGCAGAAACACTCAGTGTTGGGAGTTCTTGCAGAATAAAAACTGTGTTTGCTGAACTTAGACTCTGAAATGGGCTCGGCCACACCGCGCCGTTTCCTGCTATGTCCTCACGCCTGCTGACATCCGACGGCGCCGGCATTCCCAGAGCTACTTGGGAACCTTACCTGTAGCTCTGCCACGCAGTTGCTTCTTTCCAAATGCCCGATGTCATCTTCCTCATCTCCTTTTTAAAATAATTATTTAATTTTATTATTATTATTTCTTAATTTGACCAGAGAGAGAGAGAGAAAGTGAGAAAGCAAGCTGCCAGACCCAAGACTCAAACTACAGTCAGCCATGTGGGAGTCCAGTGCTTTAACCACCACGCCACCTGCCAGCCCCTTGCCTTATCTCTTTTTATTGGGTTGTCGGATGTGTCATGACTTTTCCAAGAACCCAATGCATCAGGTCTGAAAGTAATTTCTCTAAACAAAACAAAACTAAAACTAGGTATTTGAACTGGGAGCGATTGTGACAGCTGTGGCTTCTTGGTGAAACACGCTTTGGGCTTATGGGTAAAACCGAGTTACCCCCCCAGCCACAATCCCGTTAGACCGTGGGCAAGTCCTCCCCTGGAGGTATTATTAGACCCTAAACTAAAGGTTGCCTGTCTGTACACGGATAGCAAAACAAACAGCCCCTGAGAGCCAGGAGAGCTCTAAGCACAGGCTGCGCTTTTCCCACAGATGGGAGCCCGCAGCTGATGGTGGCCCTGGGTGCTCAGGAGCAGTTGCAGCGACACGACATTCTCCACTCCACTCGGAACGTTGCGTTGCATGTCTGGCACCAGAGGAGCTTCAGGTCCCCTGGGAGGGTTTTCCCGAAAATCCCCTGTCTCAGCCTTCCTTTTAAAATAATGTTTCTCTGTGGGAATCGCAGGTTCAGTTTCATGTCAGTAAATGGTCCCTCGCAGCTCTCCACGCCAAAGTTATGACTTATTCCCAAAGAAAAACGCTGCCTTATGAGCGTGTTTTATGGAGGCGAGGAGGCAAGTCGTAAAACACCAGCCCTCACATCGGAGTGCCTGTTCACTGAAACACTATTTATTTGTACATAAATATTTGTCTTTTCTTCGCAGAGGTGTATGTGTTTGAGAATTCAAGGAGACCATGCGTGTGAGTTTTAAATGTTCGGAGTGGTATAATGAGAATGTAGATTAGGAGCGGGTTATTTTGGTTGCTAGTTTTTCATATTTATTAACTTGCTCCTTACTTAAGCCAAAGAATACACATAAATACAATTCTCATATCGAGAGTATCATGTAAAGCTATAAGTATTACGTTAATAGATAACAGATCCCTGAACTTTTTACTGTTTGGGGCAATTTATGCTATAAAATTAATTTTTATGTATCTGTTAGGTTTGTTTCTTATAAAAGAAAATGACTAGTTTCTGTCCATTTGATATAAGAACATTATGGCAAAATAAAACTACCCCATGAATACATGCGTTAAATACTTTGAAACAATGGGGACCAGCAGTTAGCATAATGGCTATATTGCTGGGCTCCCATGAGTTGACTGTGGTTCGAGTCCCGGACCCAGTAGCTTAAACACATGCCAGGTACAGTTAGCATAATGGCTACATTGCTGGGCTCCCATGTAGTTGACTGTGGTTCGAGTCCCAGACCCGGTGGCTTAAACACATGCCAGGTGCATGTGCGTGCGTGCCCAAGATTCCAAGAGGAGAATGGAGGAGAAGGGATTGCAGCGTGACCATCCCCCTGGGGGGTGATTTCTCGCTTTCTCTCTCTCTGTCTCTGTCTTTCTGGTGAGCACACATGCCCTATAGCAACAACCTCTCAAATACAAAACAAAAAAAAAAACTTTGAAACAAAGTGTATGGGGCCAGCAGGTGGCAAGGTGGTTAAGGAGCACAGCTGGCCACTCCCACGTGGCTAACTGTGATTGGAGTCCCAGACCTGATGCCTGAAAATAATGCCAAGTGCACCTGCATGTGTACTCAAAAAGCTGAGAGGGGAATGGAGGAGAAGGGATTGCAGCGTGGCCATCCTCTCTGGTGGGCAATTTTTCACTTTCCCTCTCTCTGTCTCTCCTCTCCAGAGAGCACAAGTGCTCTATTAGCAAAAATCTTTAAAAAAAAAAAAAAACAACACTGAAATGAAGGTTTCGTAAGAAGGCCTGGGACAAGGCTGCCTCTCATGATGTCTGAATCTCTGTTTTCCCCCAACACATGTGATAAAATTGTTTTTCCTTTAAATCACTGAAGGAACTAATCAGGCTTGCTCTCTGACTTCTACTAATAGAGCATTTCGTATTTCCCAAGTAGAAAAGGATCTCAGTTGCTTTGAGTGGAAACCCCAAGTTTCTCCTCTCAGGGAGGACGGAGGGGGAGCGATTGTTTCCAATTTCCTTTTTTTCTATTTTTCTCCAGTCTCTATGGAGTGAAGCTAACACTCTCGGAAGTACTTCATACTGCTAAGACATCAAAGTATATTATGAAAAGAATATGCAGAAAACGTAGACATACGGAAAGGCATAAGCAGCCTTGTCAAGACGGAGCTGGGACGGGGCGGCTCACCGCGCTCCCCTCTGTCAGGTGTTGAGAACAGTCTCATTACGCGTAAGTCTGAGCTTACACTTGGAATGCAGTGTTTGAAAAGAAGGTGTTGAAAGTGACTTTAAAACGTCTTTATGTCTCTGTTCAAAGTAATTAAATGGAACCGAAGAAGAAAAGGAACACTGTCCCCTCCTGTCAAATCAGCTTACCGTGGGCTCTCACCCCAAACGGGAAGCGGAAAGGAAGCGGTTTTGGCCCTGGAGAGTGAAGCCAGGGTGGTGCTGGTTCATCCCGCGCCTTCCCTGGGATGTGGACAAACACTGCACGAGAACCGGAGGGCTAAACCCGAGCGGCCCTTAGCTCGCCGCGAGCCGTGTGAAATTCGCTCACACAAAAAGGTCAGCAGATGGGAACCAGCAGTTAGCGTAATGGCTATGTCGCTGGACTCCCACGTAGTCGACCGCGGTTCATGTCCCGGACCCGGTGGCTTAAAACTCACGCCGGGCGCATGTGCGTGCGTGCCCAAGATCCTGAGAGGAGAATGGAGGAGAAGGGATTGCGTGACCATCCCCCCTGGGGGGTGATTTCTCGCTTTCTGTCTCTATGTCTCTCTCTCTCTGTCTGTCTGGCGAGCGCACGCGCCCTACAGTGAAAATCTCTCAAAAAAAAAAAAAGAAAAAAAAAAAAATCTCAGCAGATTAAAAGTCAGTTTCAGGGGCCAGCACGTGGCGCAGTGATTAAGGAGGCTGGGCCCAGTCGGCCAGTTGTGTGGTTTCCGTTCTGGAGCCGGTGGCTTGAAAAGCGCACCAGACACGTGGGTGTGCATGCTCAAAACCCCAAGAGGAGAATGGAGAAGGGATCGCAGGGTGGCCATCCCCTTGGGGTGCTTTTTCACTCTCCACTCCCCACCCCACATGAAGGCCCACACCTTATAGCCAAAAAGATCAAAGAAAACATTTCAGGAGATTTGTATTTGTGATGGGAAAACCTCGAGTACTCTGTGATAGAGAGGCTATGTTACTTACTGGCGATGTTTACTTCCAACTGGTTTGGGTAATAAAAAAGGGTTTTTCTGGGACCAGCAGTTAGCGTAATGGCTATGTCGCTCGACTCCCATGTAGTCGACCGTGGCTCGAGTCCCAGACCCCGTGGCTTAAACTCACGCTGGGCGCGTGTACGTGTGTGCCTAAGATCCCAAGAGGAGAATGGAAGAGAAGGGATTGCGGTGTGGCCATCCCCCCTGGGGGGTGATTTCTCGCTTTCTATCTCTCTGTCTCTCTGTCTGGTGAGTGCAGGCGTCCTATAGCAAAAACCTCTCAAAAAAAGAAAGGGGGGGTGGGTTCGTTCATTGTACCCTCTCACAATTAGAATCCAGGAAATTAAAATAGTCTGAAAATAAAAATTACATCTAATGAAGTGAGTATACATTAAAAAAATAATAATATACTGGGAAAGGAAAATCCATAGGGTAGACACAGACTTGCAGTTGCCCGGGTTGAGGGGAGCGACAAGGCTGCGAAGGGTGAGGGCCATCTGTGTCTTCGCTGTGGTGCTGGTTCTCTCTGTATTTGTCAAAACTCATTGAACTGCACATCGAGGAGACTGTTATTGCATGTAAATTCACAAAAAGTATTCAAAAGTTACCGTAATCAAAAGCAGTTTTAAGTTTAAGGTACAAAAGCTCATCACTATTTTTTTTTTTTTAATTTTGAGAGAGAGTTTTGTTTTGTTTTGTTTTGCTATAGGGCACATGCACTCACCAGAGAAACAGAGAGAAAGGTAGAAAGCAAAAAAATCATCCCCCGGGGGGGATGGTCACACCACAATCCCTTCTCCATTCTTCTCCCAGGATCTTGGGCACACAGGCACATGCGCCTGGCATGAGTTTTAAGCCACCGGGTCCAGGACTCAAACCACTGTTGGCCAGGTGGAAGTCTAGCAATGTAACCACTACGCCATCGCCTGGTCCTGTTTTTTTTTTTTTTTTTTTAATTTCTTAACTGGTTTTTGATTCAAGGCAAGTAAAGGCAAGGAAGATGAGTCAGAGGGAAGCTGCTTTGTGCCTTGAGGTTTGTTTATGCTGACTCCTCAGCAGTGCTTTCTAAATTATTATTCTTTGGGGAAAAAAATAAAGTTCAAATATTTTAAAAGTAGGATACACGAATATAAGAAACACTGGAAGAGCCACTGTCCAGAATGAACACATGTTAACATTCTGTAATTTATGCATCAATGCGTACATGTAAAGAAAAACAGAATTTTATAGATAAGGGTGAATTACCCTTTTTCACCTCTCTCCTCAAAAAATGATTCTAAGAAGGAATCGAGTCGGCTGAAGCTTGTGGGGGAAATGATGAACACGCTCGCCAGTAAAGGAATGAGTTCATGATTACCAGTAATCCCTGAGTACGTATCTTCTCAGTGGGTGTCCCTGGGAAGCGTAGATTAACATGCACTTGTTAGCATATAAATGACACATAAACACCTGGCAACTAGCTGGTTACCGGTGTTAAATGCAATGAAATCCCAGGGATTTGCACGTTGGTTTAATGACTGGGATAGATGGGGTGCCATTACCCGCATATAGTTTTTTTTCAGCGTTCTTATCCGCCTTCCCCAAGAACCCTGGCGATGGAGCCAATTCCATTTAGACGGGAATAACAAGACAGAACAAGTCTGTACTTAGCGGGGTTAATCAAGTTTTGAGTTGTAAAGACTATCAAGCCAGAAGACCACAAGAGAAAGCACATTGGTGCTAATGCCAAACCTGCCATGTTAAGCTAAACGAAAATAACTGTAGGTGACTTTTCAAGTCACAAAAAGTGCTCAAGCTATCCAAATGTCCCCGTTCCCTTTCTGCTGCATGCCTGTCTCTGACAAGAAAATTGCTAGTCTTAATCCAAAATAAAGCAATTACCAAACAGAGATGTGTCATGTTTATAGTCTGCCCTGGGTTACAGGAATCGCTTGCAGCATGGAGAAAGTCACTCAAAATTGCTCTCTTAAATGATACTTAGAATTAGCAGAGCCCCGAGGTAGAGTATTAGACTAACGTGTTTTTATGACTCTATTCGGAGAAGCATCGGGTGGTGTGACTACACAAGACTGATGTCACCTGGCCATCATCTGTATGAACAACTAGATTCCCCCAAGACCAGCAAGAACAAGAATGGTTTCTTTGAGGCCAGCTTCCTTCTAGTGGCATTCGATCTTTACTCCACCGCCACCCAGCCTTGGTCACCAAAGAGCCCTTGCATGAAGTGTATCCTCCGCATCCCACTCCTCGGTGTCATCTCTTCACACTCACTTTCTTTCTAAGCATTATTTATTTTATTTTATTTACTATTGTTATTATTACTTTTTAATTTGTTATAGGGCTCACACACTAGCCAGAGA
>NW_006204667.1:1202667-1211200 GCF_000334495.1 Tupaia belangeri chinensis | reverse complement strand
AAAGAGAAAACAAGCCGCCAGGTCCCAGGACTTGAACCAGGGGGGGGAGGAGTGTAGCACCTTAACCACCATGCCACCTGCTGGCCTCCACACTCCCTTTCTTGGCGACTTCAGCCAGTCTCATGGCTTTAAATGGCATCTGAATGTTTGTAACTCACGAGATTCTCTCTCGGTGTCTCGAGAATTCCAGACGTGCTCCTGCCTACCTACTGGCCACTTCCTCTTGGCTCTTCAATGCCTTGTTTCTCAGAATGCCATCTTGTAACAAGATCCCCAGATTCTGATGCACAGTGGCGTGAGAAGCACTGGTCTGTCCACAGCTGGAGACCGAGCACGTTCCACCCCAATATCGTTATTTATTAACCTTCCAGCGCCCGGCAGAGGAGAGGCAGCGCTAACGCAGCGGAAGCGCAGATGCGCTCGGCCTCGCGGACACGCAAATGGGCAGCTGGTCAGGGCCTGTGCGGGGAGGCCGGAGTGCTGCCGGGGTGGCGGCCGGACTCTGGCGCAGGGTGCCTGCTTGTCCCTGTCTATCACGGTGGCGTCAACAGCTTGCAAGTGGCCTTGGTGACCGGTTCCGGGAAGGGCTGTATATGTTCTGGGCTGTCAACCGAGTACTGCTTTTGCAAGGATTAGCGCTAAATGCTGCTGCAACATTCTTACCCTCGCTCTGGCTTGTTCCAAATTAGAGTTTGTCCAAAGAGCCAATTAGAGTCGCTGCCCCATTTGTCCAGCTCTAACCCGACCGACACCTGTACAATAATTGGGGCATGTCTGAGGCTTTTCCTTAAAATATGTGTTTACCAACATGAGCCCTGGCTCGCCCCATCACACCCTGGCTGTGCTCGTTGGAGAACTGAGAACGTTTCCCTTTCAGTCTGAGCCATGGCATTTCCTGTTCAATTTCCCAGTTTTGTTCCTGTATCTGATACTCATTTAAGACTTCACAAGACCCGCAGGATTTGTGAAAATCAATGGGCAGTAAATCTACCTCTCAGACAACCTCAGAATGGCCCTCATTTACATCAGGAATTGAAACAAGGAAATGGAAGCAGCAGCTCCGAGACCGCTGGCCCAGCTAGTGCAGGGGAGGGCTTGGGGCCCCAGCACCGGCAGTCAGAATTACTCGTTGATAAGAGAGGGTCCAACCCTGAGACACAACTTCTATTGAAATGAGTACTACATTACCTGATTTTTTTTAAAAAGTTTGTGTTAGGGGCCAATGTTTATTGTTCATATAAATACGGCTCCAGCTAAAATAATGCTCCCTATTTTCCAATTTATCTTCCATAGCTAATCAATTTTTTTTCACAAACATATTTTTTTTTTTTTTTTTTTTTTTTTTTTTTTTTGCGAGAGAGAGATTTTTGCTATAAGGTGTGTGTGCTCACTGGAGACACAGAGATACAGAGAGACAGAGAAAGTGAAAACGTCGGCCACGCTGCAGTTCCTTCTCTACGCTCCTCTCAGGATTTTGGGTATGCACCACACGCTCCTGGTGTGAGTTTCAAGCATTCAGGTCTGGGACTTAAGCCATGGTCAGCCACGTGGGAGACCAGAGCCTTAACTGCCATGCCACCTGCTGGCCCTTATGGCTAATCTTTTTTTATTATTATTATTTAGAATTAATTTATTATAATTATTTTTTAATTTGACGAGAGAGAGGAGAGAGAGAGAGAGAGAAAGTGAGAAATCAAGCTACCAGGTCCTGGACTTGAACCATGTATGACCATGTGGGAGTCCAGTGCCTTCACCACCATGCCACCTGCTGGCTCCTTGGCTAATCTTTTACATTAGAGCAGAGGTTCCCAAATGTAACTGATGGTGAGAAGCACTTGGGGAACTTGTTAAACACCTGCTTTCATGAGACCCACCCCAGACCTGTTGAAAATTTCCAGGGGATTAGTAGAGACAAAGCCATAAACATCTCTCCAGGTGGTTCTTAACTGAGTTACCTTCTGCTGTTGATTTCCCAAGGCCATTTTTATTTATTTATTTATTTTTATCAGACAGATTGCTCAAGCTCTTGTTTTCGGCTCATTCATTCAATCAGTAATTTTTTGAGTTGGGGTAAGCAGATGGCACAATGGTTACGTAGCTGGATTCCCACGTAGTCAACCATAGTTCGAGTCTCAAACCTGGATGCTTAAAACTCACACCAGGCATGTGTGCGTGTGTGCCCAAAATCCTGAGAGGAGAATGGAGGAGAAGCGACCGCGGTGTGGCCATCCTCCCTAGTGGGTGATTTCTCACTTTCTGTCTCTCTGCCTCTCCCCTTTAGAATAAACCTCTCCAAAAAAAAAAAAAAAAAAAAAAAAAGTTTTTTGAGTGATTTTCTAGTCCCACCAAGAGGAGTAACAGCTAGTCTGTGCAGTCAGGGAGATCAAGTCACAAAGGCAATGACATAACAGGACACACAGACATACAGTCAGGGGCTGTGCGGGGACTAGACACAAAGCAATCTTATCTGATTAAAATAAATGATAATCCCACAACTTAAATATATATAACCAAGACAAAAAATTTCATGGAATGAACATGCTTCCTGCTCCCCATTAAAATGAGATTTTGGGGGCTAGCAGGTGGCACGGAGGTTAAAGTGGCAGCGACAGCATGGCTGTGTGATTGGAGTCTAGGATCCGGAGGTGTAAAAGTATGGCAGGTGTGTGTGTGTGTGTGCCCAAACCCCCCCCCCAGGAGACTAGAGGAGACGGGAGTGCAGCTTGGCTCTCCCCTTGGGGGTGATTTCTCACTTTTCTTTCTCTCTCTGTCTCTGTCTGGTGAGCACATACACCCTATAGCAAAAACAAACAAACAAACAAGATCATAAATTATTTTTTAAGATACAGCCAGAAGAACCTTGACGTTTGCATGGTATTTGCCACAAAGTTGGCACTAAATAAATATTTATTGAATAAATAAAAAATGAATTTATTCCCTACAAAATTATGTAATGAAAGGAGACCAAAGGGGTTCTTTAGCCTAGTCATGACGAGCAGGACTGGCCGAGAGCGCCGGGCCCGAGTGCGGACGGGAGGGTCTCCTCTGCCCTTTGCCCTCGCTGATGATACCTCGGTTGCCATGGAATGAAATCGTGTCTATTGCATGAGCCGCTGTGCTCTGGCGCCCTGAGCATGGCAGTGAGAGAGGCCCTTTCTCAGGATTTCTGCCTTTTTTTTTGCTTCTTGCTATTCCCCTTTTTTCTTCCAAAGGCAAACAATTTCATGTGATTTTTTTTTTTCCCAAGCAGGGCTTAATATCTAATATTGGACTTTCTACCAGGGGAATTTACCTTACTAAATAGAGCTTCACATCTTATATTTTTTTAGGCCCAGAGTTAATTTTTCTGGGAAGAGTTTCTAATCTGCTCTGGAGGGACTTCAGGTTGAAAATCTTCTTGACAAAACTAAATGCATAAATAATAAAATAGTTTTTCTGCTACCGACATTCCCATCTAAAGAACCCCAGTTGAAGCAGAAATAAACATGAGGGGACTATTTGTGTCCTGTCATATTCTCCAGGTCTTCTAAACGACCACATCCCAAGTCTTACAATTACAGATGGAAAGCAACGAAAGGTCAGCTTTTTAGGTGAGCAACAGGCATAGGTGGTCTCTCATTAAAGGCCTGTTCTTACCTCGGAAGGAATTGGGCTTCTTTACTCAGGAGCTTCATGAATCAGTATTTCTTTTTTTGAGAGAGTTTTGCTATGGGGAGCATGTGTTCGCCGGAGAGTTAGAAAACGAGAAATCAGCCTGATCAGTCTCAGGCTGATCACTCTACCCCGGGGGGTGAGGGGGTCGGCCATGCCCGAGTCCCTTCTCCATTCTTGGGGCATGCACATGCCACTGGAATGAGTTTCAAGCCACTGGATCTGGGACTCCACCATGGTCGACCACATGGAGTCCAGTGCCTTAACCACTACACCACCTTCTGGCCCCAAACCAGTATTTCTTAAGCACTAATCGTATTACAGTTATGACCCAGATCTCTCAGAATTCAAGATAAAGCTGAGTTCTGGTGATTGGTAACCACAGGGCAGCCATATTGGTCTCAGGCTCATCGGCCATCTTGAGTCTATGCCTCGGGCTGCTGAAGTAGTTGAACTTTTGAACAGATGACTAGCAACCCATAGGAAAGGAAGGCATGAGGCTGAATTTTTATTTCCATTATTATTATTTATTTAATCTGCCAGAGGGTGTATGCACTTGACAGAGGAAGACAGAGAGAGAGAGAGGGAGAGGGAGAATCAGCCCCCTACCCTCTGCAGGGAATGGTCACACTGCAATCCCTTCTCCTCTACCTCGACCTTCCTTCAGGATGTCAGCCATATGCACACATGTGCCCAGTGCATGTTACAAGCCATTGAATTCAGGACTTGAACAATGCAGTTGACCACGGAGATCCAGCTCCCTTAACCACCAGGCCATTATTTTCAAATAACAAAGAAAGCCAAAAAAAAAAAAAAATCTTCAGAGGATGCAATGATCTGAGTGATGGTGAGGATGATGTTGTTAGCAGCTGGCATGAGTGGAACGTGGCCTGCCCTGTGTCAAGTACTACACGTTCATCATGTTGTGACATCTCACAGATATGACCTTGTGCAAAGAAAGCAAGACCAGTGTGCGCTTCCACTGTGGCCAAGTTCTAGAACAGGCAGAAGTAACTGTAGTGATGGCAGTCCCTCAGTGGTTGCCTGGCCAGGAGGTGAGGCAAGACTGGAATGGAACTTGGAGGAGATTTCTGGAGGGACGGGTGCCCTGTATCTTGGTTGGGGTGGGCAGTTACTTGGGTGGACACACAGGGAGAGCGCAGCATGGGACACTGTCCTGTGACCTTCCCTTACAAAGGAGCTCAGGTCTGCGGACTGTGCCTCTTCCAAGGGAGAGTCTCAGCCCTGGTTTTGCATGAGAGCTACCTGTAAGGTTTGCTTAAAATGTGGATTTGGGGTACTAGCATATGGCGTAATGTTTACGTTGCTGGACTCTCACGTAGTCAAGTGTGGTTCAAGTCCCAGACCGGTGGCTTGAAACTCATGCCAGGTGTGTGTGCATGGGTGTTGAAAATCCCGAGAGGAGAAGAGATTGCAACATGGCCATCCCCCCTGGGGAGTGATTTCTCACTTTCTGTTTCTCTGACTTTCCGGGAGGCACACCCTCCCTATAGCAAAAATCTCTCTCTCAAAAAAAAAAAAAAAAAAGTGGACTTGGGGGCCAGACAGTACAGCAACAAAAATGACACTGAGACTGACCTGCGTGGGAAGGTTCTGGGTTGGCATCTGGAAACCTCCCTGGACACTCCAGACATACATGTGCCCGTGATCCAGGCTGCCTAGGTTGAAAGCGGATCCTGGGACCAGCAGATGGTGTTGGACTTCCTTGCAGTTGATCATGATTCGAGTCCCAGACTGGGTGGCTTACAACTCACGCCGGGCACATGGGTATGCATGCCCAAAATCCCGAGAGGAGAATGGAGGAGAAGGGATTGCGGTGTGGCCATCCCCCCCGGGGGGTGATTTCTCACTATCTCTCTCAGGCAAGCACAAGCACCCTATAGCTAAAATCTCTCTTAAAAAAAAAAAAAAAAAAGAAGAAGAAGAAGAAGTGGATCCTGACATCAAGACCCATTTAAATGTCTCTCTTATCCATAAATAAATAAATAAACTTAGATTACTGGGATCTTCTCAGCATGACTAAACAGCACTTTCTGGAAATGGGACCGTGAACTCAGCCTGTTGAGCCATCACCGTAGTTGCTTCTAAAGCAGAAACCCTGGGTCCACACCACCCTGCCAGCATCAGCCAGGTGTCCCGCCTGGGACTGGGCATGCGGCAGACCAGGTGGCTCTGCAGAAGCCCACCCCATGTCTGGAAACACACCCAGGACACGTGAGAATGTAAACGACGGTGTTTGTGAACCAGAAGGAAAGGGCTCTATCAAAAACGAAATGAAAACCAACAATCGTGAAGGTGCCCCATGCTCTCTCTAGGCCCGCAATGGAGAAGGTGCCCCGTGCTCGCTCTCTAGGCCCACGATGGAGAAGGTGCCCCGTGCTCGCTCTCTAGGCCCGGGATTCTGCGGTCCCTCTGCCTGTTTTATCGTTTCACTCTTGGTCCTCGTTTTATGGCCTGATGATGCTTTCTGTTTACCTGGGCAACTGGTTTTTAATTGATTTTTTAATAAAGGTATTTCTTGCTCTCTTTCACTCTGATTAAGAACCATGGCATGACCTCATCAGGCCCGGACAGGTATTGATGGGCCGGGGCGTCGGGGGGCTAATAAAGAGTGTTAGCCAGTATTTTTCAGTGGCACATAAAAACTCCCTCATGAAAGATACAGGAGGCAGAGCATACTATAAATGTCATTCTCGAAGCCACGGTATTAAGGCTTATGTGGCTAGACGTCAGTGATTTTATTAAGGCGCGGAGACCCGTCTCTCTCCGGGATAAGCGTGGGAGTCGGCCCTACAGGGTCAGAAGGGTGTGAGAGGCGACCCCCTCCAAACAAAGCCTGTGGGCCTCTAGGCCTTGCGAGACCAACCGCTGATCTAGTAAAATGCCGCAGGTGAGAGGAATGACCTTAATTCAATTCATTTACCCACCTGCCCCTGTGCCTTTCCCCAAAACACTATTTTAAATATTTCAGAAAAGATGAGATGTTGAAAGCCAGAAGTGCTTTTGAATGTTCCTTCTTGTCCCCACGAAGTCTTCAAAGTCAGTGTGATCTGCTGGACTTCTCAGATTATCGAGGGGAAGGATTAGGGGTGAGAGAAATGGGTTGGGGGTTTCCAGCGACTGCTTCTGTGTCCATTTGAAACCAGCATTTGGTATGGAGAGAAGACCACCGCCCATTACCTTAGTACAAAGAGCTCCAGCCCTGCAGCAAGGCGATGGTCCAGCTTTGGAGAGTTAAGAAAACCCATTAGGCCAAACGTAGGAGAGATTTTGAATCTCTCTCTCTCTCTCTTTTATTTTTTTTTTTAGATTTTTGGAATATGACACATGTGCTCATCAGAGAGAGAGAGAGAGAGGAAGGGAAACTGAGAAGCCACCCTCCGGGGGAATGACCATGCCACAATGTCTTGTCTTCCATTCTCCTCTTGGAATTTTGGGCACATACTCATATACCCAGCAAGATTTTTGTTTGTTATTAAGAGAGATTTTTGCTATGGGGCTGACGCGCTCATCGGTGAGACAGAGTGAGAAATCACCCCCCAGGAGGGATGGCCGCGTCACAATCCCTTCTCCTCCACTCTCCTCTCGGGATCTTGGGCACGCACACACTCCTGATGTGAGTTTTAAGCCTTCAGGTCCGGGAGTTGAACTGAGGTAGACCATGTGGGAGACCCATGACATAACCATTGTGCCTTCTGCTGGTCCCAATACCCAGCATGACTTTCAAGCCACCGGATCCAGGACTTGAACTGCAGGACTTGAACATGCCATCTGCTGACCCTGGAATCTTTTTTTCCAGATGGAAAATGTGGTAATTCTGAGATAGTATGTATCCAGTACTGCCGTAGGGCCACAGGAGATAGAAACATTTAAGACATCCATGGTCTCCCGGGAAGACACCTGCTAGAGGACCTGAGCTATAGGAAAGGGGCCATGTGAACACTCACTCACACAAGCCGCTGATCTCAGAGAAGCACATGAACAGCCCTTCCACGCAGTACATTTTGAAAGGTATTTAAAAAGTGGTGTATGTTGGAAGCCCCCTGAGAAAAACCACTTTAAAGACAGCAGAGCTTAAGTTCCTCTCTATGTCTTTCTCTACTCTCTCGTTATCCATCGACTGCATTACTTTCAGGGATTCTGAGCTAAGCAGATAGGGGCACGCACCAGCAGAATTTGAATAATTACCATGAATGTAACTCCATTTGTACGACAGGCTATGAAGGCTTGTGGAAACTCAGCATGTGTGTGTATGTGTGTGTGTGTATGTTTGCAAAACTACATATTAAGGAACATGGGTGTTCCCTTATGTGCCGGTAGTTGTGACGTCTTCGAGAGTCTATGCACAATATCATTTTATTCATTCATCACTTAGCAAGTAGTTATCATGCTTACCCTGCTTGTGTTTCCATTTCCCATGACACTTCCCTCCTTTCGTTTTTGTTTTGTGGCTAAAAATCCAGAAACAGTTGTAAAAATAATTTCCAAGTGGGAAGGTATAATGCAAGAATGATGGAGGGGCATGGATGACGGCTCATCTAAAAGGCCTTTGACAAAAAGTATTCGTTCTTTTTCTCCCTTCTGTAAACATTAATCGTGTGTGTTTATTTTCACAAAGTAACACATGTTTGATGAGCAAATTTAGAGAGAGCAAGTCGGCCAATAAATAAAATAGAGGGTGGTGTGATGGCTAAGGTGCTGGGCTCCCACATGGCTGACCACAGTCTGAGTCCTGAACCTGTTTCAGCTTGAAAATCATACGGGGTGCATGTGTGTGCCCAGAATTCCAGGGGAAGAATAGAGGAGAAGGAATTGTGGTGTGGCCATCCCTCCCCGGGGGGGGGGGGGGGGGTTTTTGCTT
>NW_006204667.1:1195035-1202133 GCF_000334495.1 Tupaia belangeri chinensis | reverse complement strand
AAAAGCCGCTATAAAAAAAAAAAAAAAAAGAAGAAGAAGAAGAAGTGGATCCTGACATCAAGACCCATTTAAATGTCTCTCTTATCCATAAATAAATAAATAAACTTAGATTACTGGGATCTTCTCAGCATGACTAAACAGCACTTTCTGGAAATGGGACCGTGAACTCAGCCTGTTGAGCCATCACCGTAGTTGCTTCTAAAGCAGAAACCCTGGGTCCACACCACCCTGCCAGCATCAGCCAGGTGTCCCGCCTGGGACTGGGCATGCGGCAGACCAGGTGGCTCTGCAGAAGCCCACCCCATGTCTGGAAACACACCCAGGACACGTGAGAATGTAAACGACGGTGTTTGTGAACCAGAAGGAAAGGGCTCTATCAAAAACGAAATGAAAACCAACAATCGTGAAGGTGCCCCATGCTCTCTCTAGGCCCGCAATGGAGAAGGTGCCCCGTGCTCGCTCTCTAGGCCCACGATGGAGAAGGTGCCCCGTGCTCGCTCTCTAGGCCCGGGATTCTGCGGTCCCTCTGCCTGTTTTATCGTTTCACTCTTGGTCCTCGTTTTATGGCCTGATGATGCTTTCTGTTTACCTGGGCAACTGGTTTTTAATTGATTTTTTAATAAAGGTATTTCTTGCTCTCTTTCACTCTGATTAAGAACCATGGCATGACCTCATCAGGCCCGGACAGGTATTGATGGGCCGGGGCGTCGGGGGGCTAATAAAGAGTGTTAGCCAGTATTTTTCAGTGGCACATAAAAACTCCCTCATGAAAGATACAGGAGGCAGAGCATACTATAAATGTCATTCTCGAAGCCACGGTATTAAGGCTTATGTGGCTAGACGTCAGTGATTTTATTAAGGCGCGGAGACCCGTCTCTCTCCGGGATAAGCGTGGGAGTCGGCCCTACAGGGTCAGAAGGGTGTGAGAGGCGACCCCCTCCAAACAAAGCCTGTGGGCCTCTAGGCCTTGCGAGACCAACCGCTGATCTAGTAAAATGCCGCAGGTGAGAGGAATGACCTTAATTCAATTCATTTACCCACCTGCCCCTGTGCCTTTCCCCAAAACACTATTTTAAATATTTCAGAAAAGATGAGATGTTGAAAGCCAGAAGTGCTTTTGAATGTTCCTTCTTGTCCCCACGAAGTCTTCAAAGTCAGTGTGATCTGCTGGACTTCTCAGATTATCGAGGGGAAGGATTAGGGGTGAGAGAAATGGGTTGGGGGTTTCCAGCGACTGCTTCTGTGTCCATTTGAAACCAGCATTTGGTATGGAGAGAAGACCACCGCCCATTACCTTAGTACAAAGAGCTCCAGCCCTGCAGCAAGGCGATGGTCCAGCTTTGGAGAGTTAAGAAAACCCATTAGGCCAAACGTAGGAGAGATTTTGAATCTCTCTCTCTCTCTCTTTTATTTTTTTTTTTAGATTTTTGGAATATGACACATGTGCTCATCAGAGAGAGAGAGAGAGAGGAAGGGAAACTGAGAAGCCACCCTCCGGGGGAATGACCATGCCACAATGTCTTGTCTTCCATTCTCCTCTTGGAATTTTGGGCACATACTCATATACCCAGCAAGATTTTTGTTTGTTATTAAGAGAGATTTTTGCTATGGGGCTGACGCGCTCATCGGTGAGACAGAGTGAGAAATCACCCCCCAGGAGGGATGGCCGCGTCACAATCCCTTCTCCTCCACTCTCCTCTCGGGATCTTGGGCACGCACACACTCCTGATGTGAGTTTTAAGCCTTCAGGTCCGGGAGTTGAACTGAGGTAGACCATGTGGGAGACCCATGACATAACCATTGTGCCTTCTGCTGGTCCCAATACCCAGCATGACTTTCAAGCCACCGGATCCAGGACTTGAACTGCAGGACTTGAACATGCCATCTGCTGACCCTGGAATCTTTTTTTCCAGATGGAAAATGTGGTAATTCTGAGATAGTATGTATCCAGTACTGCCGTAGGGCCACAGGAGATAGAAACATTTAAGACATCCATGGTCTCCCGGGAAGACACCTGCTAGAGGACCTGAGCTATAGGAAAGGGGCCATGTGAACACTCACTCACACAAGCCGCTGATCTCAGAGAAGCACATGAACAGCCCTTCCACGCAGTACATTTTGAAAGGTATTTAAAAAGTGGTGTATGTTGGAAGCCCCCTGAGAAAAACCACTTTAAAGACAGCAGAGCTTAAGTTCCTCTCTATGTCTTTCTCTACTCTCTCGTTATCCATCGACTGCATTACTTTCAGGGATTCTGAGCTAAGCAGATAGGGGCACGCACCAGCAGAATTTGAATAATTACCATGAATGTAACTCCATTTGTACGACAGGCTATGAAGGCTTGTGGAAACTCAGCATGTGTGTGTATGTGTGTGTGTGTATGTTTGCAAAACTACATATTAAGGAACATGGGTGTTCCCTTATGTGCCGGTAGTTGTGACGTCTTCGAGAGTCTATGCACAATATCATTTTATTCATTCATCACTTAGCAAGTAGTTATCATGCTTACCCTGCTTGTGTTTCCATTTCCCATGACACTTCCCTCCTTTCGTTTTTGTTTTGTGGCTAAAAATCCAGAAACAGTTGTAAAAATAATTTCCAAGTGGGAAGGTATAATGCAAGAATGATGGAGGGGCATGGATGACGGCTCATCTAAAAGGCCTTTGACAAAAAGTATTCGTTCTTTTTCTCCCTTCTGTAAACATTAATCGTGTGTGTTTATTTTCACAAAGTAACACATGTTTGATGAGCAAATTTAGAGAGAGCAAGTCGGCCAATAAATAAAATAGAGGGTGGTGTGATGGCTAAGGTGCTGGGCTCCCACATGGCTGACCACAGTCTGAGTCCTGAACCTGTTTCAGCTTGAAAATCATACGGGGTGCATGTGTGTGCCCAGAATTCCAGGGGAAGAATAGAGGAGAAGGAATTGTGGTGTGGCCATCCCTCCCCGGGGGGGGGGGGGGGGGTTTCTCACTTTCCCTCTCCCTCTCTCTCTCTCTTTCCTCTCACGGTCGAAGGCATGTGCCCTCTGGCAAAAACCTGAATGAGAGCAAGAAAGAAAGAGAAAGAAAGCAAAAGAAAGAGAGAAAGAAAGGAGAGAGAGAGAAAGAGAAAGAAAGAGAAAGAAAGAAAGGGAAGGAAGGAAGAAAGGAAAAAGAGAGAGAGAGAGAAAGCAAGAAAGAAAGAGAGAAAGAAAGGAAGAAAAAAGAAAGAAAGAAAGAGAGAGAGAGTGAGAGGGAAAAGGAAGGAAGGAAGAAGGAAAGAAAAGAAGAAAGAAAGAAAGACAAAGAAAGGAAGAAAAGAGGACTCTTGGTTAGACCCACCGTCCCCCAGGGTAGTCGCTGCCCACGTATTTGTCTCCTTACTATAGACTTAGTCTGGGTTTTACATTAAATTTTCCCAAAATGAGATCAAGGTACATGAATAGTTTCGGACCCTTCTCTTTTATTTTTTAATTTATTCACTCACCATTTGGATACAGGTGGACAGCTGAGGAGCTCTCTTTCTTCTGTACTGTGTAAGTGACTAGAAGCTTTTGGTTCTCCGTGACCCATGTCTTTTCTGGGCACGCTTTCCCTGTGCCAGAAGACAGCGACCGTCATAGCTAATGTTCACTGAGCACTTCCTGTGTGCCGACCACCTATTAGGGCACCCCCTTTAATCTTCCCAACAACAGGAGAGAAGACCAAAGTAGGAAATCAAGATGGGAGTCGAGGGGCTTCGTGATCATGAGCACCACCTCCCCTGTCTGGAGACGAGCTCAGGCCCGTTGGATTTGCACAGGGCTCCAAAGTCCGACCCCAGTGCTGGACATCACCTGGCTCTAGCCCTTCCGTTTCGGGTAGAAAGCCTGAGGCCAGCCCCCCAAGTTGCCTTCTACTGTTCTTTCCACCCTGCCACGCTGCATCCCTGACATCCGCGTTAGTTTTCCTTTTCAGAACTCTGTGACGGCAGTGTTTGGGGACGTGAAAGATTAATAACCTCGGTCTGGACCAGGCCGACTGTGGGCAGGCCTCGTGAGAACTTTTCCCACACTTTGGTGCCAACAGGTCTCGGGCCTCACTGCACACTCCTATTATTCTTTCTAGCCCTGGGCCTCTGCGGGGCCAGCCAGGCCCCACCCTGACAACCTGAATGGAGGCTTGGAGAGGGAGCCCCGTGGGACGCTGCCGCCCAGCTTGTCAAGAGCCAGCTCTGGCCGTCTTTACCTTCACTCTAACACCGGTGTCAGACGAGGGACATGCTGGAGCCTTCCCAAGCTGACACTTTAATCTGTGGAACTAAAGCCATGAGTGAAGTACTAATGCCGCCTATATTATTTTCTTTCCTTGTCAGTTATTAGCCGCCAGAAAAAGTCTGTCTCAAGGAATTCACTTCCCCCAGGACCTTATTCAAGTGCCACAGAGTTCCATGAGAAAAAAGGGAGGGCCCGTCTCGGGATCCAGAAGTGGGCCCTGCTGGTGAGCAGCTCGGCGGCCTCAGATGCATCCCTTCTCTTCCCATCTTTCGTTAATACACTGTGTGGCTTGCCTTACGTGGATTCCAGCTCTTTTTGTTTTTTTGTTTGTTTGTTTGTTTGTTTGTTTGTTTGTTTTGTTGTTTTGTTTTGTTTTGAGAGGTTTGTGCTATAGGGCACGTGCGTTCGCCAGACAGAGAGAGACAGAGAGACAGAAAGAGAGAAATCACCTCCCCCCCAGGGGGGGATGGCCACGCCGCAATCCCTTCTCCTCCGTTCACCACTCAAGATCTTGGGCATGCACACACACATGCCCGGTGTGAGTTTTAAGCCACCAGGTCCGGGATGCGAACCGTGGTCAACTACGTGGGAGTCCAGCGACATAGCCATTACGCCAACTGCTGGTCCCAGTTCCAGCTCTTTTCCAACTTTAGTTTCTAAAATCATTATCAGCCTTTGCTGGGTAACTCTAAGCTAGCCTAATCTTCAATAATGTAGGCATTTATTTATTTATTTATTTATTTTTTAATTTATCTGAGACTCTTGTGAAGCATTTAGTTAGTCCTGGGTTGTAGCTTAGAGTGACTGACAGCCATCATTCTTTTCTGTGGTGGCAAGTGGCACCAGGGATACTAGGAGATGTGAGTGGGTGATGGGCCGGACCTCAGCTGGGAGGCCCCGCATGGCTGCTGGGCTGAGGAGGCAGTCAGCTGAGACCTGAGGTGTAGGCACCGGCCAGGTGACAGAGGAAGACAGGAACTTTTGAGACAGAGAGGACCCTGTGTTTGGATGACCCTGGACCTGGAAGGCTATTGAAACATACAGAGAAATGGAAGAGCCCCAGTGGGACTGGCGTGTGACAGTGAAGGGAACGTGACTTCCCACTGTCCTCGGAATAAGGTCCCAGCTCCTTCACTGGCCACAGTCGCGAGACCCTGCCCTTGTAGCTCTAGGAATCAGCAGGTGCTAAAGCGCTCCTCTTCCTGCCCTCACTCCTTGTCTTCTAGAATCTGCTTTACCGTCACCTCTTTCTCCGGCCTTTCCCGACTGCCTGATCTCAGGGAGGTCAGCCTTCTCACCTGCCAGCCTGTCTCAGCCTGCGCCCCGTCTCCGGAGGTCAGCCTTCCCACCCGTCGGCCTGTCTCCGCCCCCTTGTCTTCTAGAATCTGCTTTACCGTCACCTCTTTCTCCGGCCTTTCCCGACTGCCTGATCTCAGGGAGGTCAGCCTTCTCACCTGCCAGCCTGTCTCAGCCTGCGCCCCGTCTCCGGAGGTCAGCCTTCCCACCCGTCGGCCTGTCTCAGAGCCTGCGCCCCGTCTCCGGAGGTCAGCCTTCCCACCCGTTGGCCTGTCTCAGCCTGCGCGTTGCTGTGAAGCACCTGGCGTGGTCTCGGCCGTTTTAGTTGCTTATTCTCATTGTGTACTTGGGGTGTGAAGGAGGCCCAGGCAGGGGCCGATCATGAAAAGCCCTACAGACATGACTAAGGAGCCCGAGCCTTACCCGTGAGCAGAGGCATGCATGTGAGGGGGCTCAGGGCAGCAGGAGGGTGGGAGCCTGTGTCTTCGGCACACACGGAGGAAGGAGGTGTGGACAGCAGAGGAGACCAAGGCAGACGACATGGGGAGACCAGGCAGAGGTGACTGTGTCCTGCACAGGAGGGTGGAGTCAAGACAAACAAGGTGGCTGGACTCATGGGCATTTAGGATGGAAAATCCATAAAATTTGAAGGTGGTTGGATATGGGAGTGAGGGAGCAGGAAGTTCTCCCAGTGAGGTAGCCCCAGATTTGGGGCATGAGAACCTTGTATTACCAAGGGGGAAGGTGCTAGAAGAGAAATGGGTTGTAGAAAGATCAGGGCCAGAGACCAGCAGATGGCATAATGGCTATTTCGCTGGACTTCCACATAGTCGACTGTGGTTCTAGTCCTGGACCTGGTGGCTTAAACTCACGCCGGACACATGTGTGTGTGTGTGCCCAAGATCCCGAGAGGAGAATGGAGGAGAAGGGATTGCGGCATGGCTGTCTCCTCAGGAGTTATTTCTCACTTTCTGCCTCTCTCTGTCTTTCCAGAAAATACATGTGCTCTATAGCAAAAACCTCTCTAAAAAAATAAATAAATAAAAATCTGGACTCCCGTAGTTTGAGTCCACAGGCTCAACAGCTTGAGAAATCACACTGGACGCATGTGCCCATAATCCTGAGAGGAGAATGGAAAAGAAGGGATTGCACCATGGCCATCCCTGTAGGGGACTGATTTCTCCTTTGTCGGTCTTTTTCTCTCTACAGCAAAACACTACCAAAAAAAAAAAGAAAGAAAGAAAGAAAAGAAGAGCCAGCAGGTGGTGTGGTGGTGGTTAAGAGCACTGGACTCCCACATGGCCAACTGCAAGTTCAAGTCCCAGACCTGGCAGCTTGCTTTCTCTCTTTCTTTTACTCTCTCTCTCTCTAGCTCTGACCCTCTCTGGTCAAATTAAAAGAAGAAAGGAAGAAAGAAAGAGAAAGAGAGAGAGAAAGAGAAAGAAAGAAAGAAGGAAATAAAGAGAGAGAGGAAGAGGGAGAGAGAAAGGAAGAAAGAGAGAAAGAAAGGTAAATAATTCTTTTTTTTTTTTTTTTTTTTGGGGGGGTTTTTTTTTAGGGGGGCG
>NW_006204667.1:1180609-1195001 GCF_000334495.1 Tupaia belangeri chinensis | reverse complement strand
CCCCCTCTCCCTGGGAGATGGCCACGCCGCAATCCCTTCTCCTCCATTCTCCTCTTGGGATCTTGGGCATGCCCACACACACCTGGCGTGAGCTTAAGCCACCGGGTCTGGGACTCAAACCGTGGTCGGCTACATGGAAGTTCAGAGACATAGCCATTACACTAATTGCCGGTCCCGAAAGTTAAATAATTCTTTAAAAAAGAAAAAAAGAAGATTAAGGAAAGGACCCTATTTGGGATATTGATGTTCTGGGTGCTCGTGAGATTTCCGGTAGAAGATCTTTTCAGAGGCCGCAGGATACACGGGCCTGGAGCCCAGAAGAGAGGGCGGGGCTGGAAGACGTATGTGCTTGGGAGCCATCGTGGTTTGGAAGTGGCAGTGGTGTGAGGGACAGAGGGAGGCCCATGTCCAAGCCCTGATGGGGGGACAGCATGAGAAGAAACAACTCCCCTTGAGAGTCCTCCCGAGGAGACTGGCGGGGGCTGGGTCCAACAGCACCAGGGAGGTGGAGGGGTTAATGAGAGGAGACCTTGAGGACCAGGAGAGCTGGAGGTCAACGTGGGACAGTTCTAGATGGCACAGGGAAGGGTCTGAGGGGGCATCAAGGTGACAGGGACCCAGCTGAGGGCCAGAGAGGACTAGAGCAGGCCTGCGGGAGACACATGCGGCCGTGCCATGCTCTATGGGGCTACCCTGAGAAGTCACTGAGCACTGCGTGGATTGGAGGCAGGAGGAAATTAGACCGTTTTCAGAACTGTCAAGACAGGAAGCGGATTCCCTGGGCGTTCAGTCGGGACCTCTCGGGGAGGCTGGATGCCGGGCTGCACAGCTCCGAGAGCCCGTTCTCCCGACTTGGGAGAGCTACGGAGCTGGGGCTTTGGTTTCTGGGTGCGTTGCTGGCTTCATTCGCTCTGGTCCCTCTTCACTGACCCACTGCTGGCTACACATGTGGATTTTTATTTTTAGTTGATATCAGTCAAGACAGCTTATACGCTTACTTAATTTGGTTTCGATTATTTTAAGTGGTGAACATCACACAGGCAGGGAAAAAACGTGTCCTGTATTTCTATCACCAGCCCACCAACTGTGATAATCCAGGAGTATTCTGTCCTTTAATTGTCATATGGATTGTACCATTTCACAAATTCAATTTTGTCGCCTGTTATCACCTGATAACATTTCCCATGATCCTCTGAAACAGTCATAGCTGTCACTGTGGATTTTGTATTATGAACATAACACATGCTCATCTGAATCTATCAAGTTAGAAACGTATAGAAAGCGAAAGGTTATTTCTGCCTGACTCTGCCCTCCTGTGTCATTGCCCAGACAGCCAACGTCTGCAGGCCAGTGAGCACCTTCCACACACTCCCACGCGTGTGCCGGTACAAATCAACATATATGCCTCTTTGCTACAATAATGAATTTCCTGAACCTTTCCCCTCTTACTTGCAACATCACAGAATTTACCTCGTGCCAGCAAGCACACAGCTGTCCCCTTTTGTTCAGGGCTGTATACTATTCCGTTGCATAGACATAGCATAGTTTATTGAGCCAGGCTCTGATATTTACTCACATGAAAGACTGTGATAATAATCCATGTGCACAAAGACTTCCTCCTAGATTTCAGAACACCTGAGTGAAAGGGAATGTGCACTTTAAAAATTGATAGACATTGTCAAATTGTGCTCGATAAAGGTTATGCCTATTTATACTTTACCAACCATTTCTCTTTCATCAAACCTTTCCCTCCATCTTTGGGTCTTTGCGCCCAGAGGAGTGAGACATGGTATCCCACTGTAATTGTAACAGGTGTTTCTTCAGTTTGGGGTTCACCTTGCTCCCATGACTAAGGCAGATTATATTCATTTTCTGTGAGGTGCTCCTCCTCATTTTTCCTCTCCGTATTAAATTATTGTGGTTTTTTATCCTGTTGTTTTGTTGATTTGCAAGAGTTTGCTTTATATTAAGGAAAATAACTTCTTGTATATGCATCACAAAAAATTTTGTGCCAGGGTCAGCAACTGGTGTGGTGGTTGAGGCACTGGACGCCCACACGGCCGACAGCAGTCTGAGTCGTGGACCTGGTGGCTTGAAAATCACTCTAGGCGCATGTGTGTGCATGCCCGAAATCCCAGGAGAACGGGTTGTGGTTTGGCCATCTCCCAGGGGTTGATTTCTCACTTCCCTCGGTCTTTTTCCAGTGAGTACATGTGCCCTGTGGAAAACCTTAAAAAAAAAAAAAAAGTCAGTGTTGTCTGTATTCTGACTTTGTTTATGTTTCCCCCCACCTAGCAGCATTTCAAATATTTATGTAAAGAACTATTTCTTGGGAATTCAGCATGTGGTGTGGTGGTTAAGGCACTGGACACCCACATGGCTGATTGCAGTTCGAATCTCAGACCTGGCAGCTTGCTTTCTCACTCTCTCACTCTCTCTTGCTTTCTCTCTTTGGCGAGCACATGGGCCCTGTAAGAATTTTTAAAAAATATTAATAATAATAATAAATAAAATAAACTTGTAGAAAAAGAAATATTTCTTGACTTTCCTTTATGATATTAATAATAATAATAAATAAAATAAACTTCTAGAAAAAGAAATATTTCTTGGCTTTCCTTTATGTTATTCTCCCTTAATGATTGTAGTTTTTGTTTTTAATTTTGCTAGCGGGCACATGCATTTACTGAAGAGAGACAGAGAGAGAGAGAGAAAGTGAGAAAACGCCTATGAGACACGGTCACTCTACAATCCCTTCTTCTCCATCTTTCCCTCCTCTTGAGATTTTGAGCATGCACACGCAGGCACCTGGTGTGTTTTGAAAGCTGCTGGATCCGGGACTCACACTGCCCAGTCAGCTGCGTGCGATCCCGCCACCCTCCCCACCATGCCATAGGCTGGCACAATGATTGCAGAATTTTCTAGCAATTAGGTGTACTATAATTTAACTATTTTACCATTAAGTGTGTTACTGTTGTTTCTGGTTTTTAGATATTGCAAATGCTGTGATGAACAACTTAGTCCATATAATTGTTCTTAATATTTGGGCAAGAATATATTTTCGGGATGGAAGTATGGGTCTTGATAACACAGCATCAGAATCATTTTCCAACGTCCTGGGTTTGTGTCCTAAGGCAGATGGGTGCCTGCGAGTCACCCTGCTGAAGGCCGGGGCCGGATCGTGGCATGAGGAACCTGTCAGGGTGCCTACCTCTCTCTGTCTCTCTTTCTCTCATGGAAGAAATTAAAAAACTTAAAAACAAATTTTTTTTCCAAAAAGAAAAGATACCAAAAAATTATGAGCATACCAAGAAACTGCCTTTATTTCCAAAAGACAGATACCTGGAGGACTGTCTTCATTTTCAGTATAAAATTTATGCAGATGGTCCTTGGGCTTCCTTTGTAAGAAGGCGAGGGAAAATAAGAGCAGGAGGGAGGAAAGTAGGTGGTGGTATGGTTAATGAAGTCGATCGAAGCTGAAGAGCAGCAGGAACGGGGCAGGTCCAAGCAATCTGCTTTAGTCGGCCCGTGACCCTGCACACCCCGTCTCGGGCCGGCTTCGCTCCTCTCCCCGGGGAATGTAAACACTCACCACGGTTGGAGTGATCCTCTCTCATCATAAACTACATAATCCTCCTAAAGTGGGTTCTTAGGGTTTGAGGTCTGTTGTGCTTATCTAATAACTGAAGCGAATAAATCAGCTTATTCCTGCCGTGGTCAGTGGCTGTGCGGTTCTGCTGGGGAGGAGGGGGAGGAAGAGGTCCCACCCCCGCCATTGCTCTGTGCCTCCCGGACAAGCTGCCCGGAGAAGCTGTCTCCTACACAATTTTGTTATTTTATTTGGCCCTAGGTACCTGTGATGGCCAAAGTGTGTCCCTTCCACATTCATGTTGGAGTCCCAACCCCAGTCAGAACGTGCCTGTGTTGAGACAGGTTTAAGGAGGTTAATTAAGGATAAATGAGGGCATGGGGTGGGCCCTAGTCAAGATGGCTGGTCTGCCCATGAGAAGAGATTAGGACACAGACACACCCAGAGGAATGACTGCGGGAGACCAGGGGGGAGTGGGTCATCTCAAAGCAGAGGACAGAGGCCTCAGCACGACACCTGCCCTGCCAACGCCTTTATCTTGGACTTCCCGTTTCCAGAACTGTGAGGAAATCAATGTTTGTTGTTAAAGTCACCCAGCCCACGATGCAGTGTACGGCAGCCCTAGAAACTAGTACGGCATCCCCGAGTGAGAGGAGCAGTGCGACTCTCACGTACCCATCTCCCAGCTTCGGTAATGATCAGCAATTTGCTAATCGTTATTTAATTAACTGTCTCTATTTTCTTTCTTTCTTTCTTTCTTTCTTTCTTTCTTTCTTTCTCTTTTCTTTTTTTTTATTTTTATTTTATTTTATTTTTTTAGGTTTTTGCTATAGGGAGCGTGCGCTCACCAGACAGACAGACAGAGACAGAGAGACAGAAAGCAAGAAATCACCCCCCAGTGGGGATGGTCATGCCGCAATCCCTTCTCCTCCATTCTCCTCTCGGGATCTTGGGCACGCACACCCACACGCACCCGGTGTGAGTTTTAAGCCACTAGGTCCGGGATGTAAACCACAATCAACTACGTGGGAGTCCAGCGACATAGCCATTACACTAACTGCTGGTTCCCCATCTCTATTTTCTGGAGTATTCTCAAACAAATTCCAGTCATTGTATTGTGTCACTGATAAATATTTCAGTATGCATCTCTGTTTAAGGATTTTTTTTTTTTAACTTGCCAGAGGGTCGGTGTGCTTGCTGGAAAGAGAGAGAGGAAGAAAGTTAAAAAGCACCCCCTACCACCACCCATGTGGGGCATGATCACTCCACAATCCCTTCTCCACCTCTCCTTCCTTTTGGAATGTGGGGTACACATGCACACCAGCCTAGCGTGTTCCTCACGCTACCAGGTCTGAGACTTAAGCCATGTAGTCAGACAGTGGAAGTCAGCCGCCTTAACCACCAGGCCATGGGCTGGCTCCATAAGAGCTTTTTACAAAAACATATTAATGAGGTTGGCAGGTGGCATGGTGGTTGAAGTGCTGGACTCTCCTATGGCTGATCAGTTCAAGTCCTGAACCTGGTGACTTGAAATCACAACAAAATAAATAGATAAATAAATAGATAAATAAACAAATGATGCTAAAAAAAAAAAAAGTATTTACTAGGCCATTATTTTATCTTTCACCCAGGCCACATTCCAGTTTCCCTAATTGTCTCAAAGAAGGTGTCATTTGCTGGCTTATGGGTAGTTTGAAGTAAAGTCAAAATGTAATCTGTATTTGTTTGTCACTTCTTCTATAAGTCTCTTTTATGCTAGCACAAACCTTAATCTCTGCCCTTTTTTGGGGTATTGATTTATGGGAAAAGAAGAAACAAATCGTTTGTCCAGCACAATTCACATCTTGATGTGACCAGTTGTTTCTTTAGTGGAGTTTCTTCACGGTGTACTCTTTAAAAAAGAATTATTTAATTTTATTTATTATTGTTATTATTCTTTAATTTTGCTATAGGGCACGTGCACTCACCAAAGAGAGAGAGAAGACAGAGACAGAGAAAGTGAGAAAGCAAGCCACCAGGTCTGGGACACATGCTGGGGTCAGCCATGTGGGAGTCCTGTGCCTTCACCACCACGCCACCTGCTGGCCCCCACGGGACAGTTCAATTTGCTCCTCTATATTTTCTGCAATTTGTAATTAGATTTAGAGGCTTGTTTAGATTCATGTTCAATACTTAGACAAGAATATATCATTATGGTCAGAATTTTAAAATGCCAAATATTAACTTTCTATTTGAAATACACTAAACAACACATAAAAGTGGTCCCAGACAACTAAGAAAGATAGTTGCTTTTGCATATAAAACACGCAAATAGTGATAAGACAAAATGAGAGAAGTAAATGAAAAATATGCAAAGTTCACTATGTTTACTAGAAAAAAAGAATCTGTCCTAGAATAGAACTTCTGATTTCAGAAATGACTACTATGGACATTTGAGGTCAAAAAGAGTCAAATTATTTTATTATTATCATCTTTTTAATTCTTCAAACCTTTACTGAGTCCTACTATGTGTTGGGTGCAGGCTAAGCGCTGGGCAGGGACTGTAGTTCTGAGGCATAAATGGTGCGATAGAGGAGTCTCCCCTCAGGGGTAGGAGGATGTTTGCCGGGGTTCAGGGAACCCTTAACCCTCAATTCCTTCTCTGCTCCACCCCCTGGGATGGTCTGAAACTCAGGCCCTGGGAATAGAGGCCGCACTGCCTTCTACAAGAAGCTTCCCTGGAAGAACCATGAGCAGCTGCTAAAAGGCTGCTGATTCGCCCACGACCCACGCGGTGATGTCTCCCAAGAGCTCTGGGTCGTAGCCCGTGGCTGAAATCGTCTCCGAAGTCTTCACTGAAGTTTATGTGAAGATCACTCCGTCGTGTGCCGGGACATCAGGCGTGGAGCACAGAAACACACCCAGGAACGTGGTCTTCCCATTCGGCCTGCACAGGAGGAGTCGCCAGTGGCCCACTCAGAGGTCAGAGGAGGGACATTAGCAGTCGTATGTGCGACCACGGTGTTCATGTACTCACCCTGGGTGACCACAGGGCAGACACTGGAGTTCCTGATGGCAAGGATTACAAGGGACCCTTGCTTATTAACGTGACTTTTAGAACCAGCAGGTGGCATAGTAGTTACATCACTGGACTCCCACATAGTTGACTATGGTTCGAGTCCCAGACCCAGAGGCTTTAAACTCACACCAGGCACGTGTGCATGCGTGCCCAAAATCCTGAGGAGAACGCAGAAGAGACTGTGGTATGGCCATCCCTCCTTGGGGGGTGATTTCTTGCTTCCTGTCTCTCTGTCTCTCTCTGTCTCTCTGGTGAATGCATGCGCCCTATGGCAAAAATTTCTAAAAAAGAAAAAAAGTGACTTTCGGCACTTTGATGCCACCCTCATCTCTACAAGGACTGAATGTGGAAGCAGGAAGATGCCAGGACGGGGACAGAGCAGGATGGACAGGAGGACGTACTGCTTAGCTCTCGGAGGGTGCACTCTCTGATCGCTGTGTGGGGTCAAAGCCGTCGGCTCATGTTCGTGCTCTGTCGGGTGCAGCCTGTCCCTCCACCTGTGAGACAGGCGAGGTTCTCTCCTGGGAACTCCGCTACGGAACCGGAGAACGGCTTCTTCCTGCAAGTCTTCACTGCCATCTTCCTCCTTTCTCTGGCAGGAGAGGGGACGAGCCAGGGCGGAACGCTGAGCACGCTAGGGGGGCTAGGTGGGCTAGGTGTGCCGTGCCCTGACTCTCGAGCGTTCAAGCACCTTCTGTTTTCTTCTAAAACCACGCTGGTATTGCAGCCGCACAACCTCCAAGCAAGCACGTGCCTGACCCGCTGCACAGGACCCCGGGGGCTTCCTGGGCGCAGCCGCTGCTGTGCTACATCAGCACTGCCACCTCCTCAGTCTGCCCTCCTGGGACTCGGAGCTTGACTGACGCAGTCTGGGTAAGAGCAGGAGACCGGAAATGGCCTGCGTGTCATGAAAAGGGGATTTGCTAGATTTGCTATGGAGTACCACGCACGTTAACAATATTTCTGAAGCGCTAGATGTGCTGATAGATAGGACGCCATTTTCAGGGTGCAGCATGCAGCGAAGAAAGTAAGATTTAGGGACCAGCAGTTAGCACAATGGCTTTGTCGCTGGACTCCCATGTAGTCGACCGTGGTTCGAGTCTGGACCTGGTGGCTTAAACTCACACCGGGCACATGTGCGTGCGTGCCCAAGATCTGAGAGGAGAATGGAGGAGAAGGGATTGTGGCATGGCCATCCTCCGTGGGGGGTAATTTCTCGCTTTCTGTCTCTCTGTCTCTGTCTGTCTGACGAGCGCACGTGCCCTATGGCAAAAACAAACAAACAAACAAACAAACAAAAACCCTCTCCAAAACAAAAAAGAAAGTAAGATTTAAAAACTGCATGCAGAGGGCCAGCTAGTGACACGCTGGCTAAGGCGGCTGGACCCCACATAGCTAATTGCACAGTTCAAGTCCTGATCCTGGCGGCTTGGGAAACACACTGGTGCATGCACGTATGTGCCCCGAAGGCCTAGAGGACACACAAGAAGGGACTGCAGCACGGCCATCCCGCCAGGGCTGATTTCTCTTTCTCCCTTTCTCTTCGCTCTCTCTCTCTGCAAGCGCACATGCAAAATTAAAATGCAACGAAAAACCACTGCACGCAGAGTAGCCACCACACGTGTAATTCCATGTTTATTATAACCTGGAAGATTATTGTAAGAATACATAAGAGAACAGGAAAGGAAACTGGGGACCGAAGTGCTGGTGGGACGGCAGATTTGCTTTCTCTTACAGATGCTCCCATGCAATTTGAATTTTTAGTTATGCATAGAAATGACTTTTTCCAAAGTTAACAAATTGATTTGGAAAAGTGAACTAATTAAATGTGGGCGGCTGGGAGCGACTGAGTGGTGGGCAGCAATGCTGGGAGCTGAAGCCGTGGCTTCGGGTCCTGCCTGTGTTCACTGAGCCCAGGGGATGACAGATAGCGGGAGGGGTTTTGTTCGAAACACTTTTCAGCTTGCGTTTGACCGCTTTGAAGGGGAAAACCAAACAGACTTTTGGAACAGTTTTCAAGACTCAAATGTGTTCTGTGTTTCAAAGGATTTTTAACTCACAAATAGGCCTTTCTCTGGACTGACATGCTCCACTTTGAGAACCTAAAACAAGTAGCTTGTACCAAAAAAAAAAAAAGAATGAATTATGATTAGTTCTGATCAAACATGTAATGTCAAGTCTGGAAGAAAGAAAAAGAAACTTCCAAAATAGAGCCTGAGTGTTTCCATAAGCCATCCTATGTACATACATCGCAGGGCACTGAGAGGGGGTTTATTAATAGAACTGAAAAAACAGGAACGGGGGCCCCGGAGGGCCTGGTCATTTTTAAAGATATGAGAAGGAGTTCTTGGCTCTTTAATTTTAGAGCTGTTAAAACACCTGCCAGCAGGACTTCTTATTTGTGTGGGTTGTTTTTCTTCTCCATTTCGCTGTGTGTAGAAAGACATTTTCAAACAAAGTGTAAAAACCATTCAAGAAAACTTAAAGCCCCAGTTATGAAACTTGATAACGTGGTCCAGAAAACCTGTGTTTACAAATCTGAAAACATTCAGTGGATGCTTTTATTTATTTTTAAGATTTTTTTTCCATAGAGTATGTGCACTCACTGGAGAGAGAGAGACAGAGACAGAGAGACTGAGAAAAGGAAAGTGAAGTGAGAAATCACCCCTCAGGGAGGTCGGTCACATTGCAATCCCTTCTCTATTGTCTTCTGGGGGTTTGGGGCACACACACACATGTGCTCAGCATGGTTTTCAAGACACCAAGTCTGGGATGTGAACCGTAGTCAGCCATGTGGGAGTCCAGCACCATAACAACCACGTCAAATGAGTGCTTTAATTAACCCTCAAGTTCCTGTGCTGTGGAAAAGTCTAACCATAGAGGTAATGTCTATGGAAAGAAACAGCCAGTGAGCACCAAGCATGTGAAAGACGTTTATATGATTTTATTTATTTAGTCAGAGGATGCACGTGCTTGCCAGAAAGAAATGGTCGGGCCACGGTCCCTTCTCCTCCATTTTTTTTTTTTTTTTTTTTTTTCGGAGAGGTTTTTGCTTTAGGGAGCATGCGCTCACCAGACAGACAGAGAGAGACAGAGAGACAGAAAGCGAGAAATCACCCCCCAGGCGGGATGGCCACGCCACAATCCCTTCTCCTCCATTCTCCTCTCGGGATCTTGGGCATGCACGCACACGTGCCCGGCATTAGTTTTAAGCCACCGGGTCCGGGACGCAAACCGCGGTCGACTACGTGGGAGTCCAGTGACATAGCCATTACACTAACTGCTGGTCCCTCCTCCATTTTCTTACCTTTTGGAATTTGGGGCATGTGCCCACACACACCTGATGGTTCTCAAGCCACCGGATCTGGGACTCTGCCTGTGCAGTCTGCCATGTGGGATTCAGCCACCTTCACCACCACACCCCGGGCCGGCCCAGATGTGTATGATTTTAAACAGATTGCAAAACAGCTATCCCAGATTGAACTGCTCAGGGCCCCAGAGCTTATCAGGGACACGCACCCACTGAGAGATGCTTCCTGCTTCGAAGTCCTTGGAATCTCTTTGGTTTTAGGTTTATCTTGTAATTAGATGTACAGGCTTGTTCAGATTCGTGTTCAATAGCTAGGTAAGAATATTTCATTATGGTTGGAATTTTAAAAGGCCGAAATCACCAAAAATTTATTTTTTATTTGAAATGTGCTAAATAATGCATACATATTGCCCTGTGTGATTCCCCTGGAGGGATCGAGGCCCTCTGTGTTTGGGCCGTTAGTCTAACAGCTGAGCAATCTTATACCCAGCTCCGGTATGCAAACATGTGGGTGATGTGACTTGGCAAAGTATGCAATTTTTTTTTTTTTTTGCTCTATTAGCTGCTCAGTATGCAATTTTTTTTTTTTTTTGCTTAATTAGCTGCTCAAATGCCCCCTACATTCCTTTGGGGTAAAGAATTGATCCCAGAGTTGCCAAAGTGTTATTACAAGTGTAGTGTCATGATTCAAGGCTCGTGGAAGCACATGGATACAGTTGTGAATCTCAGCACCACCATCTGATAGGGACAAACAGACCCCAGAGGCTGGAGTGAGAAGGCTGAAAACTACAAAGCAGATCCGGGGACTCCAGAAACTCCTCCCTCCAGATCAGGCCCCTCCCCCAGGGCCTCTGAGTCCAGCTGAGAAGGCTGGTGGACTCGTGACTGCAGGAAAGACCTGAACGTAAGAGAAATGTGACCTAGGTTGTAAGAAGCCCAACAGGGAAAGCAGGTGGCTTGCTTAGGGAGGTTAAGACAGGGTGAGGAAGAGGACACTTTCCAAGCAGAGCATGGAAGTAAGCTGCCAGATGGGGCAGGTCGTTGTGGGCAAAGTTGCAGCAGCAGGTGGGAACTCGTAGGCCCTGTCCACAACGTGACAGTGACTCATCCGTCATCTTGCCTGAGGCCTTGGGTAACTCGGTGAGGGCTGTGATAGACGCCGTAGGTTTGCTGCAACCAGAGCTTTCCATGCCATGGTTGTGGCAGGGCGGAAGGTTCTCGGCCCTCTTCCTCTGCTCCTGGATGCCTTCGCTCCCTTCTTGTCTGTCATCTCCCACTTCATTTTCTCCTGGGAGATGGGACAATTAACCTGGACAAATCGCAGGGTGACCACTAGGTCAGAGGTACGGGAGGGCAGGAGGATTGTGTCTAATTCGACCACACGCCTCTTTCCCGATGCTCAGATGTCCCTGCTCCATCCCCCCCAGGTGTCCCAGGGCATCACGCGCTTCCCACGACCAGTCACATCTCCTCTGAAGCCCTGGGTTGTACAGCAGGAGCTGTGTGTAGGAGAAGCTCCGTAATTGATGACCAGATGTTCTGCGATGTGACTTTGGGACTCATTTCTGGGAACTCATTCCAGATTCTTTCTCGTCCGCCCTCCCAACATTTCTAAGGTAACACCTAAAAGGGTTTGCATTTGGGGGCCAGCAGGTGGCTGGACTCCCACATG
Source organism: Tupaia belangeri chinensis (assembly GCF_000334495.1). Taxonomy (NCBI): domain Eukaryota; kingdom Metazoa; phylum Chordata; class Mammalia; order Scandentia; family Tupaiidae; genus Tupaia; species Tupaia belangeri. The sequence goes on along the minus strand of NW_006204667.1, from coordinate 1,183,375 downwards.
GCCAACTGTGGTTCGAGCCCTGGACCTGGTGGCTTGAAAATCACAGTGGGGACCTCTGTGCATGTCCAAAGTCCCAGTAGGAGAATGGAAGAGGAAGGATTGTGGTGTGGCCATCTCCCTGGGGGAGGGGGGTGACTTCTCACTTTCCCTCTCACTGTCTCTCTCTCGCTCACTCTCCAGCAAGTGCATATGCCCTATTAGCAGATTTAAAGAGAAACACTTTGAGACTAACAACCTAGTTAACATGGTTTTAAAAACTCAAGTTATTTCTTTTTTAAAAGATTTATTTTATTTTATTTTATTTATTCATTCTTTTATTTTAATTTGACCAGAGAGAGATACACAGAGAGAGAGAGGGAAAGTGAAAAAGCAAGCTACCGGGTCCAGGACTTGAACCATAGTCAGCCATGTGGGAGTGTCCATGCACACGTGCCTGGAATGATTTTTGGGTTTCCAGGTCTGGAATCCCAAAACTGACCATGTGGGATCCAGCATCTGCTGGTCCCAAAAACAATTTTTTAAAGTTTATTTATTTATTTCTTCCAAATGGGGACACCACCAACAGGTCTTCAGGCTGCAATTCAACCCCAGCCTCAGCCCACCAGATCAGCACGCACACACATCTGGACTACACGGAAACCTGGGGATGCAAACCTGGAACCGTCCCATGGAGTGCCAGCGTCACAGAGGGCTGCATGACTGCCCTCCCACCTCCTGACCCTGTGGGAACAATGTTTCCTAGGGAGAAGGGGAGAGGGCACCGAGAACCCCCATTCTTGAGTGCAGGACCAGCCAGGAGGAGGACAAGGAAGGTCAACGGCCAGGCGTCCCTGTACTCGGCACAACTAAAACAGGAGTTGAGTCTGTAACAAACGTAAAAATACCTGGGCCAGTAGGAGGCGTGGTGGTTAATGCTCTGGACTCTGATATGGCTGACCCTGGTTCAAGTCCCAGGCCTGAAATCTTGAAAATCACACCAGGCAAGTGTGTGTGGCTGCTCAAAATCCCAAGAGGGACTGGAGGAGAAAGGATTAAGTGGTGGCCGTTTCCCCACCAGTTTCCCCACCAGCGGTGAGGTGATTTCTCGCCTTCCCTCTCATTGTCTTTTTCTCCAGGAGAACACATGTGCCCTGTGGCAAAAACCTTTTAAAAAAAAGAAAAACTTATTTATTTCTTTGTAAGCTCTAAAAGGGCCAGGCCTGGATTAATTTGTTTGGTTTATACCCCCAGTACATTGTAAATGAGCCCAGGGCCAGGCATGCAGTAAATATGCAGTGTTGGGGCCGGCAGGTGGTGTGGTGGTTGATGGCGCTGGACTCCCACATGGCTGATTGTGGTTGGTTCAAGTCCCGGATCAGACAGCTTGCTTTCTCACTTTCCCACTCTCTCTCTCGCTCTCACTCTTGCTCTCTCTCTGTCCCTCTCTGGTCAAATTAAAAATAAATAAATACATAAATGAAGTTAAATAAAATAATTCTAAGAAAAAAAAAGTGCAGCATTTGTCAGAGGTGAAGCAGTTCTGGAAGCACCCCGTTCTCCTGCTTTCCCAGCCTTCAAGCCAAGCTTGACCGTCCTTCTCCCACCAACCCCCTCCACTGGAAATGAGTTCCTCCAGCAAACATTACTTCCACAGGGAATTTGAAGAAGAATCAGTTACACGACAGACAATGACATCTCTTCCAAGTTTTATTGAAAATCTAGTTACATTATCTCTTGTAAAATGGTTCACATTTTATATCTTATCTCCCCTTCTGGATTATTAGTCTCTGAAAGGTAGAAGCCAGGTTCTGTGGTATTTTAAGTAAACACCCATCTCACAACCACCACAAACGGGGCCTGCCGGTGGCATGGAGGTTAAGGAAGCTGGATCCCGCATGGCTGATTGTGCGATTCGAGTCCTAGACCTGGTGGCTTAAAAAACACTCCAGGCATGTGTGCGTGCCTGCCCAAGTCCCAAGAGGAGAGTGGAGGGATTGTGGGGAGAAGGGATTGTGGTGTGGTCATTCCTCGCTGCAGGGTTGGGGGGAGTGGGGTGCTTTCTCACTTTCTCTCTCTGTTTCTCTTTGGTGCACAAGTACTATAGCAAAATTAAAAGCAAAACAAAACACAACAAAACAAAAAAACCAACTCAGTGCAAATTCGATGAAGTAAGAGGGGCTGGAGGGACCAGTGGTTGGCGTGGTGATTGAGGCTCTGGACTCCTATGTGGCCGATGGAGGTTCAAGCACCGTTCAATCTGCTGACTTGTTCTCTCACTTTCCCTCTTTGTTTCTCTCTGGTGAGTGCATGTGCCCTATAGCAAATTTCAAAATAATAATAATAAATAAAGTTAAATAAATAATTCTCAAAATATGAAAAAGAAGGCTTTGCCTAAAAAATATAAAAACCAATTGGGATCAGCAGTTAGCATAATGGCTATGTCGCTGGACTCCCACGTAGTCGACTGCTGTTCGAGTCCCGGACCCGATGGCTTAAACTCACACCAGGTGCATGTGCGTGCGTGCCCAAGATCCCAAGAGGAGAATGGAGGAGAAGGGATTGTGGCTTGGCTATTTCCCCTGGGAGGGGGGTGATTTCTTGCTTTCTGTCTCTCTGTCTTTCTGGTGAGTGCACATGCCCTATAGTTAAAAAACAAAAACAAAAACAAAAAACTCTCAAAATAAATAAATGAATAATGAAAACCAATTTATACTGGCATCATCAATTAGAATTTTGAGGCCACATGGGAACAGAACTGTGTTTCCCCTTCACATCACTCACTCTTTC
>NW_006204667.1:1173359-1180578 GCF_000334495.1 Tupaia belangeri chinensis | reverse complement strand
AAACCTTGCCTGCAGGGTTACAGAGCAGGGTAACCCTTCTTGCAAATCCCTTCCCGACACCACCTTTCGTGAAATCACTACCAATGTCTTTCTAAGACATTTGGAAAATCTCTTCCCTCCGAAAAGCGCTTATTCCCCAGGTGCCAGGGCACACTTCCAATGCGTTTCATCCTTACAAAAATGTTTGGAGGCTGACTTTTTTCATTATCAACCCATTTGACAGATTAGGAGACTAGGAGAAAGAAGGTTGTTGGCCAGGTCCAGCTGAGACGGGGCAGAGTCAGGATTCGAACCAGGCACCCCAAAGCCAGAGCCTGCCTAAGTTCTAAATCCCTGTACAATGCATCCTCTTACTTAATAAACACTTAACCAGCAAGCAGACCCCACCGCACCCCCCACTGACTCACACCGTTCTTTTCTTTCTATTGGAAGCAGATTGAAGGATGATGCTTCACTTAGGCTCTGGACAATAAGAAGTTTCATTTTATTAGTCTCGTTAAAACCTTGTGAATGTTGCATAACCCTGCACCTTAAAAATGGTTTAAAGATGATCAGAGGTTCGTGTTTCTGTCACATTTCCCTCTTCGGTGCTGTTTCTACTGCAGAGCAATTTTCCCACCGGCCGGGGAGGCAGCCCATCCTCGGCTCTCGGCTCTCGAATGCGGCTGGCCTCCGAATCTCATTACGGCAAGACACTTTCTGAAGCGGGGCTGCAGCTCGAGACAAATGATCCCGAGACGTTTTAAATAAACATAGGACATTTACGTTATGCTGTTTCTTGAAATGATTTATTGTCATTTTCTTCCTTCGGTCCTGGTCTCTGGACATAAAAGACACGAGCTTTTGCAGTGTATACAAACCAAATCCTGTTTGCTGGGATCAAGCAGCGTGGGGCTCTAATACAACACAGGCTTTCGATTTGGATTACTCCCTCTGGGAGTGGCAGGATTAACCACAGTCCCCGGCATAGATAAGGGAGGGCTCCAGGCTGAATGGCCCTTAGAATAGATACGGTGGGCAACGAAATACAAGCAGAAAGTCTGCCGCTAGGTTTTAGGTTTTCTGCCGTGGCGGAGAGGTTCTGCGGCCCTGTGACTTGCAGCTGCTTGCAAAGTCTCCAAAGCCAGATGGGCTGGAGATAAAGACATGGAAATCGTGCCAGGGGACGAGTCGATTCCTGAGTGCCTAAGAAGCCTGGGCTTAGAAGACATGATTGTGCGGACAGCACAAACAACCTCCATCCAGCTCTGCCGGCCCTGGCCACAACTGTCAGTCAGCGAGAACCAAGAAGTCACCCCAGCTCCAGGCCCCACGGAAGGCATTTCAGTACCTTGGAGAAACCGCCTTCCTGGTGGCCCCAGTCCCTGGCTGGACAGGGGAAATTTTCATAAGTAATTCCAGTGGATGGCTTTTTGGTTCTCACTCTTTCATAACTGACTGATCTGTCGGCATTTTCTTCACTCTGTTCCCGGGTCTTATAAATGGATCTTGTCACCCTCCCCCAGAAGCCAGCACTCGCAGTCACCCATAGTTTGGCAACTTGTCGGGTTGACTCGCAGCTAGATGGAAGTGCTGTGTTTAAAAGCTCTGTGTGAGTTGCCCGTATTTCCACTTCGATTTAGACATCTCTAGCTTTTCTGGTTTTTAAGTTTAAAGCCAGATGGGGGTGGGGGGGAAACAAAGTCTGGCAGTTTTAAGCAATGACAATCTCAAAGAAAGACTCAGCAAAGAGAAGTTTATCAGAGGGAGCGAGATCCTGAATTAAAAATAGTTTAGTCCATCCCATTTATTTGAAGTTTTAGACACCCCCAAACTAACCTATAGTGACAGAAAGCAGACTGGAGAGGCTCTGACAGGGAAGGGGCACGGGGCACGGGGCACTTGTGGGGTGTTGGGAATTACATTTGAATGGCAATCAATGCACAAATCTAACTCACCAACCTTTCAACGTGAGTGTGTTGCGTTGTATGTAAATGACATAAATAAAGTTTATTTTTAAATCATACTGGCCTAAGTTACCGAGGCACCATGGGAATCCTTTCTAAATCATCTTTTATTTTAATATAAAAGAAAATAGTTGAGCTAATACTCCAAGAGTCATTAACAGTAGAATGGATTTTTTTTCCCTAAACAAAAATAATATGTATCCATCAGCTTTAAGTGCCGTAGTGACAGGGCAGGCTGTTACTGCCAACGGCTGTCTGAGAAGCTGGGGCCGAAGCTGGGGGCCTGCTCTCCTCCAAGCTGCAGCGCTGTCCTTGCTGCACACGGTGGCCCGTTCACTCCGGGTAATGGGTCTCAGGGCACCGACTCAATTGCAAGACGGGCTTTAATCTCCTACATGTATCCACAACCTCTTGCCCGGCGCGTCTTTAGTTCCCCCCCATAGTGCACAGGACAGTTCAGGAATATTACTCAAGCTCCATACCCTAAGACCGGTCAGGTGTGGGAGCAGGCACGCGAGTGTGGTCAGCCCATGTCCTAAGGAAACGCGGGGTGCAAGGTGGAGAGCAGGCGGGAGGGCTGGGCTGGTCTATGCAGCCGGAACCGAGCCGCTGCAGCCGGATCCGGAGCAGGACCCCACGCGGGATCCCAGGTGCGGAGCCCGCAGGGCGGTTGGGCCCGACTGTCGCGTCCTCACTGCCTGTCGGCCCTCCCGCGCCCTCCCCGAGACGCCGGATCGGTTCCCCCAGCCAGGGCGCAGCGCCCGCCAGCTGCCGCGAGTCGGGCTGATTCACGGCTGATAGCGCGCATTCCCCAGGGGCGAGGCCGGTTGGGCCCGACTGTCGCGTCCTCACTGCCTGTCGGCCCTCCCGCGCCCTCCCCGAGACGCCGGATCGGTTCCCCCAGCCAGGGCGCAGCGCCCGCCAGCTGCCGCGAGTCGGGCTGATTCACGGCTGATAGCGCGCATTCCCCAGGGGCGAGGCCGCCGGGCCAGGCCCTGCTGGCTCCCGCTGTGGTCCCCCCGGGCCGCGGGCGTGTTTACACGAAGCTCCAGGCCAGGACAGAGAATTTACGGCCTTATGGCCTTATCGCTGGAGTTAGCGGCGGTCGGCGGGAGGGGTGGCCCGCCGCGTCTCGCTGGCTTTTTTTCCAAAAGAGACTTCTGGCTTCGTGTAGGCGGGTGGTTATTTTATTCTTTCCCTCCCGGCCTGACGTTCCTCTTTGAAGAGTTCTGTCATGTTTATTGGAATAATGAGGATTTATTTTTTTGCTTTTATTCCAATATGAAAGTCAGGAAATGCTTTCTATAAGAAAGCACTCTTAAAACCTACAAATTAGAAGTAATCGATGAAAACTTTGCTACGGGTCAGTATTTCTCTTTTTAAAAACGTATGGACTATTAAGTTGAAATAAAAGAACATTTAAAACGTGGGACCAGAAGGTGGCATGGTGGTTAAGCCGCTGGATACTCCCATATGGCTGACCATGGTTCAAGTCCTGGACCTGGTGGCTTTCTCTCTCTCTCTCTCAGTCTCTCTCTGGTCAAATTAAAATAAATAAAATGAAAAAATAAAATCTTAAAAATAAATAAATAAATACATACATACATAAATAAATAAAACCTATGTCAGGTGTAAGAATAAGAATACCATGACTGCATACAGAGTATAGCTGTTTCCTTTGAAGACCCCTTTCTGATCCAGTGTCCCTTCCCGGTCCCCAGCCCCTGTCCACCCTAATTTTTCATTAGAATTTTCTTTCTATCTTAATATGTAATGTTGTCATATGTTCCTATCTGTACAATTATGTATGTTTTGGGGCCAGCAGGTGGCGTGGTGGTTAAGGCGCTGGACTCCCACCCAGCAGACTTTGGTTCTAGTCCTGGACCTGGTGGTTAGCTTTCACACTACCATCCCCCGTCCCCCCCCCACCTTTGGTCAAATTAAAAATAATAATAATAGAGACCAACAGCGTAATGATTACAGCACTGGAGTCCCATATGGCTGACCACGGTTTGAGTCCTGGCTGATCTCATGGTTCAAGCCCTGGACCCGGCAGCTTGAAAGACATGCCAGGTACATGTATGTGTATTCCAAAGGTCTCTACAGGGTGATGAGAGGGAGGAGAAGGGACTGCAGTGTGGCCATGCCCCAGGGAAGGCTTTCTTTCCCTCTCTCCCTCTCTGCCTCTCTCCAGCAAGCACACACACCTTCTGACGAATTTTGAAAAAGCAATTGTATTCCACTTTGTGACCTTGAAACATGTTTCCGAATAAAAACTTGTTTCACGCGCATTCTGGAGTACCACATAGGCGGGCGTTTCAGCCCCCAGGTCTGTCCTGCACCCTTTGACCCTTACACTTCCTATCCATTACTGGAGCCCCTCTTCAGGGAGCACCTGACCTTCTGAGATGGCATGAAGGTGACCGTTACAGCCCATTTAAGTTCGTGCTTTCAGGGAAGTGTTCTGCTGGGCTCCCCACGTGCACCCGGCCTGTCCTGGCAACTGAACCAACTCTGTTTTAGGAAAGGCACTGCAGTCTCTGATCCGGTCTGTCCTCCTGCAGAGCACGGGCCCTAGACGGTCAGGCCTTCAGCCTTTTCAGTCATCATATATGAGTTCAGATATGTGTGTCTAGCTGTGCGGTCAGGCTTCCCACATGGGAGAAATAAAACAAAATAAAAAGCTGGATTAAAGATGTGTCCTCTGTTGGGACCAGCAGTTGGCATAATGGTTACATTACTGGACTCCCATGTAGTCGTCCACAGTTCGAGTCCAGGAGCAAGTGGTTTAAGACTCATAACAGGCAGTTATGCGTGCATGCCCCAAATCCAAGAGGAGAATGGAGGAGAAGGGATTGCGGTGTGGCCATCCCCCCGGGGAGTGATTCCTCACTTTCTGTCTCTCTGGTGAGTGCATGTGCCCTATAGCAAAAATCTCTCTTTAAAAAAAAATGATGCATCCTCTGGAAAACAAGAAAGAAAACAGCAGATCCCAGATCTGGAGACAGTTCAGCCTGAACTGGGCAGTGTCTGCGGTTCCACAGCTCCCAGGTGACTCGGAAGAGTGACCCAACCTTTCGTCTGTTACTGACGCTCTTGTCTGTGGTCCCTTTTATGGCACTAGGCAGAGGCCAAGGCCCTCCCTTCTATTAGAAGTGTCGGTGGACATGGCTGTTCGGAAATGAAAATGATTGAACAGGGCCATTAGGTGAAAGAATTTTTGAAAAGTGAGCACATAGTAAAAACAAACACTATTTTTAAACCTGGATCTACTGGCCTTGGGAACCACAAAACCCTCACTTACCTAGTGAAGTTTACAGCTTGCCATTGTTCGTGTCTACACTGCAGGTCAGACACGCTTCTCACCAGGAGTCCTAGTTGGCCTGGCTGGTCCTGGGACCTGCAGCTCCCAGGCTAAAATTCAGGGCCACACCTCTCAGTTCCCTAATAAGGGGCAAAGAAGGGACGGGTGAAACCTCTAGGCCTGGAGGAGTCTCTTCTGGGCTCCATGAGAAGCTGTGGAAATGAGCTCATAGGGGGCGGGGAGAAAAACCATGTCACTGATGTTATGATTTTAAATATTCTAGTCAGTGACAACAGACTAGAGACACAGCCTGAACCGCCTGTACTGTCGTGTTTAATGGACAGCCTGAACCACCTGTACTGAAGTGTTTAATGGTCAGCCTAAACCACCTGTACTGAGGTGTTTAATGGACAGCCTGAACCGCCTGTACTGCCATGTTTAATGGACAGCCTGAACCGCCTGTACTGAAGTGTTTAATGGACAGTCTGAACCACCTGTACTGAAGTGTTTAATGGACAGCCTGAACCGCCTGTACTGAAGTGTTTAATGGACAGCCTGAACCACCTGTACTGAAGTGTTTAATGGACAGCCTGAACCGCCTGTACTGAAGTGTTTAATGGACAGCCTGAACCACCTGTACTGAAGTGTTTAATGGACAGCCTGAACCACCTGTACTGTCGTGTTTAATGGACAGCCAGAACCGCCTGTACTGAAGTGTTTAATGGACAGCCTGAACCGCCTGTACTGAAGTGTTTAATGGACAGCCTGAACCACCTGTACTGTCGTGTTTAATGGACAGCCTGAACCGCCTGTACTGAAGTGTTTAATGGACAGCCTGAACCGCCCGTACTGAAGTGTTCGATGGTCAGCCTGAACCACCTGTACTGCCGTGTTTAATGGACCAACGTGATCCTTACAGGATTTCAAGTTTTCTTTCAAATGCTTCGGCCAAGTGGAGGTGGGGACATGTGAAACCAGGTGTCAGAGGATGGGTCATCATTGAGGATGGGGGCAAAGTATTCTCCCTACTTTGAGGAAGTTTGACCATGTTCATCCAAGTCAGTGATTAAAACAGAAGAAATGATGTCACCTTACACCGTTGACATAGGCGCCCTCCAGTTCCTACTCGTGGTCAGTGCCCTATTCAGATCCCCTTCTGGAATGAAGCCAGAGTCCCTGCTGTTGGTTGTGCTTCCTGAGAAAGCCGGCAGCCCGCGGGCCCTTCGTGGCTTGTCTCTACTGGAGGGAGAGTCACTTTCCCCGTGGGTGCCCACTCTTCCTGGGCAGGCTTCTCCAGTGGCTGACTGATGTGGGGTAAGAAGGGCCAAGGCTCCTCACTCCCATAGCCCCAGGAGGCTGAGGCCTCCACGTAGACTGCACTGTAGCTCATCTTCCCCCGGCCAACCTCGCACCTGTCCCTTCCTTCCACCAGTGGTGGTCTGTCCCCAAAGCGCCTTCCAGTCAATCTCCCCATGCTTATGGAGGAAATTTCCTTCCTCCAGAGCCCCAGCCCATGACACTACTATAAAGGCAGAGTCAGGACCAGCAGTTGGCATAATGGCTACATCACTGAACTCCCATGTAGCTGACCACAGTTCGAGTCCTGGACCTGGTGGCTTAAACTCACGCCAGGTGCATGTGCGTGCGTGCCCAAGATCCCGAGAGGAGAATGGAGGAGAAGGAATTGTGGTGTGGCCATCCCCCCTGGGGGGGGTGATTTCTCGCTTTCTGTCTCTCTGTCTCTCTCTTTCTGGTGAGCGCATGTGTCCATAGCAAAAAAAACTCTCAAAAAATAAATAAATAAATAAGGGACCAGCAGTTCGCGTAATGGCTATGTCGCTGGACTCCCATGTAGTCGAACGCATTTGCGTCCCAGATCCAGTGGCTTAAAACTCACACCAGGCACGTGTGCGTGTGTGCCCAAGATCCCGAGAGGAGAACGGAGGAGAAGGGATTGCGGCATGGCCAT
>NW_006204667.1:1154023-1169023 GCF_000334495.1 Tupaia belangeri chinensis | reverse complement strand
CATGGTTACTTACCGTGTACCTGCGTATTTAGGATCCAGCCTGTCCGCAAATTTCAGGTGCACGATATACTGTTATCTACCGTGGTCACCACGCCTTGACTCCAGCACGAGTTCATCTTTGGGGGGGGGGGTGCTTTTTACCGTAGGGTGCATGCGTTCACGGGAAAGACAGAGAGAGACAATGAGAGGGAAAGTGAGGAATCACTTTGAGGGCGAACGGCCATGCCACAGTCCCTTCTCCTCCATTCTTTTAGAACTTTGGGCATGCACACACACGTGCCCATGTGATTTTCAAGCCACCAGGTTAGGGACTAAAAACTGCAGTCTACCAAGTGGGAGTCCAGCACTTTTTCTTTTTTCTTTTTTTTTATAGGGCACGTGCACTCACCAGAAAGACAGAAAAAGAGAGAGAGAGAAAGAAAGCGAGAAAAGCAAGAAATCACCCCCGGAGGGGTGGCCATGCCGCAATCCCTTCTCCTCCATTCTCCTCTAGGGATCTTGGACACACACGCACATGCGCTAGGTGTGAGTTTAAGCCACCGGGTCTGGGACTTGAACCACGGTTGACTACGTGGGAATCCAGCGACATAGCCATTACGCTAACTGCTGGCCCCAGGAGTCCAGTGCCTTAAGCATCTTATCACCTAGTGGCCCCTGACTGACACGTTTTACCTTAGACAGCATCTCCCCATTTTCCCTGGGCCCTGGCAACTACCATTCTACTGTCTGCTCCTGTGAGTTCAACTTGATTAGATTTCACGTACGAGTGAGATCCGTATCGTTCTGTGCTTGCCTTATTTTACTTAGCATAATGTTCTCCTGGTTCATCTGTTACCACAAATTACAAGATCTCCTTTTTAATTTATTTTTTCAAATAATTACTCAATTTTATTATTATTATTATTTTTAATTTGCTGTAGTGCAGAGAGAGGAAAAGTGAGAAAGCAAGCCACCAGGAAGCCTCCTCCGACCTCAACCACCTTGTCAACTGCTGGCCCCAAGATCTCCCTTCTAAAGGTGGAATCCTTTTCCATTTGTGTCTATGTATATGTCACGTTTTTCTTTATTCATTCGCCCATCAGTGGACACTTGGGCTGGCCCCTCATCTCGGCTCTTGTGGGTGAGGGGCAGTGAACACGGGAATGTAGGTGTCTCTTAGAGACAGTGGTTTCCTTTTAAGAAGGATGTGTTTTATATTAAGTAATTACAGTGTTCGTTTCACCACATGCGCTTTCCTTTACATTTACGATCATTTAGTTCTTGTTTGTTTGCTTAGGCTTTTGCCATAGGGCTCGTGCACTTGCTGGAGAGGGGCAGAGAAGAGGGACAGTGAGAAATCGCCCCCCAGGGGGTGGCCAGGCTTCATCTCTTCTCCTCCAGTCCCCTGTCGGGATGTGGGGCGCACACAGGTGGGCGCGCAAGCACAGCACCCAGTGTGTTTTTCAAGCTGCCGGATCTAGGACTGAAACCATGCTGTTGGCCGTGTGGGAACCAGCGCCTCAACCGTTACGCCACCCAGCTGGCCCTTCAAGTGTTTAAATCCGCGCTCTGAGCCAGGCCTCGCGCTTGCACTTGAGATCAGACAGTCCTGACCGAGCTGCTGGCAGATGTGGACACCTCACATCCTGCCAGGTGACCTCCCTGAGGGCGGCCTGCGTGCCCGGCTCAGTGTGTGTGTGTGTGTTTTCCTTTTTCTTTTTTCGGAGAGGTTTTTGCTATAGGGCAAAAACCGGGATCTTGGGCACACATGCACACGCACCTGGCGTGAGTTCAAGCCACCGGGTCCAGTATTCAAACTGTGGTCGACTACATGAGAGTCCAGCAATATAGCCATTACGCTAACTGCTGGTCCCGTCAGTGTAAGTGGTTTGCACGTCCTCCTCATCTAATTCTCCCTCCAGCTGGGGCTAGGCGCTGTGGTCGTCTTCACAGAGGCAACAGTGCCCGGAGTTCCACAGCCAGGACGCAGGGGCCAGCAGTGGGACCTGGCGGTGGGCTCTGAGTAGCAAGGACTTCCGATAACCCAGTAAAGTTACAGATCAGTGAGGATTTACAGCACTGCCAGGAGCTCAGGGGTAGAGCTTTGTGGGCCGAGTATGCATACCCGAAGGGAGCTCACCCCGTTAAGAGGTCGGAGTAGGCTTCCTGGGGCAGGGAATGTCAGGATGGCACTTGGAGGAAGAGGCCACGTCAGCTAGGGGTGAGTGGGCGTTGGAAATGAAGCAGTCTTTCTATGGGAATGAACCGGGGAGATGCTAGCAACTCACTGCAAACACAGAACAAAAGCAGAAGGATCTTCACATATCCCAGTTCAGTTTGCAAAGCATTTCCCGTGTGCTCTCATAGCTAAAGCTCATGACCATCCAGTGGAGGTGCAGAGACTTCAGTCTAACTGAGGCCCCAGAGACAGGAAGGCACAAGGGTGGAACCTGAACCCTGGTCTCCGGTCTCTAGCTGCCTTGGCCATTCCACCAAACCACAGAGGCCTAGCAGTCCGGGGCAGAGAGGCCCAGGCTTCAGGACTGGGAGTCAGCAGGACCTTGGGCAACAGGAAAGAAACAGATTTCATCTGGATGAAAAATGGAAGCACAATTCAAAATCGGAGCCACAGAAGATGGAGACGAGCGTGTTCGGCCTTACAGCTTCAGGAGGGTGCAAAGAGCTAGAAACGTTTCTGCAAGAACTGGGACCAGCAACGGACATAATGGCTATGTCACTGGACTCTCATGTAGTCGACTGCAGTTTGAGTCCCAGACCCGGTGGGTTAAACTCACGCTGGGTGCGTGTATGTGCATGCCCAAGATCCCGAGAGGACAATGGAGAAGAAGGGATTGCGGTGTGGCCATCCCCCAGGGGGGTGATTTCTTGTTTTCTGTTTCTCTATCTCTCTGTCTCTCTAGCAAGAGCATACGCCCTATAGCAAAAACCTTTAAAAAAAAAAAAAAAGAAAGAAAGAAAGAAGGGACCAGCAGTTAGCATTAATGACTATGTCACTGGACTCCCAAGTAGTCGACCGCAGTTCGAGTCCCAGACCTGGCGGCTTAAACTCACCCCGGGCGCGTGTGCGTGCATGCCCAAGATCCTGAGAGGAGAATGGAGGAGAAGGGATTGCGGCGTGGCCATCCTCACTGAAGGATGATTTCTTGCTTTCTGTCTCTCTACCTCTCTCTTTCTGGCGAGCGCATGCTCCCTATAGCAAAAACCCCTCAAAAAAAAAAGAAAAAAAAAAAAAGAGAGAAAAGTTTCTCCAAGAACTAATAGTTAGAAAAATAAGAATTCACAGGGCCAGCAGGTGGCGTAGTAGTTATTTTGCTGGACTCCCACATCGCTGACCACAGTTCAAATCCCAGACCCAGTAACACAAAAAGCACACTGAGCTCATGTATATGCATGCTCAAGGTGGAGGAGAAAGGATTGTGGCATGGCCATCTCCCCTGGGGGTGATTTCTCACTTTCCCTCTCACTGTCTGTCTGTCTGTCTCTCTCTCTCTCTGGCAAGCATTAACACACTGTGGCAAAAATTTCCAAAAAGAGAAAGAACTCAAGAAGGTCAGAGAAAGTTGGGTTCCTTTGAAGAGAAGATCGAAGGTTGCTTATCAAAAACATCCTACGAGAGACCGTGACCACCTCAGTATTTGTCACCTCCCAGAATGTATGGGCAGGAAGGATTTAGGTCAGCCTCGCAAACAGGTCCCCACTTCCTGGAGAGAAAGAGCAACTCTAGAATACTCGAACAATGAAACCAGAGGGGGTTTGGCTCTGGAATTTGGATACGATTTCTTTCCTAGTCCAGACTTTGCTGTGCTGAAAGCTAAGCATGTGTCATGGTTGTCTTAAGGAAAAGCTAGTTAGGGATCAAAAGAAGACAAAAAGACAGTATCTGATAAAATAAAGCTGCAGGTAAATGCTCAGGGGGGTTCATCCATAGAAGAATCCGGAGAGCAGTCAGATGTTGTTCGCAGCGTCGCTGAGCTTACTACCCTGACCTGTCCTGCAGTGGCCTCCGCAGGGGCCCTCTCACTGGGGCTGCTAATGAGTAAGGTGGCACTCCATACATGCCGGCCTCCGTTATGGGAGAGGACCAGCTTCGAGTTCCTGACTGCATTACAAACTCCATGCAGACAGGGACTCTGTTACAGTGCCTGTGTGCCTGCTGCAGCGCTTAGGAGAGGGTGCTGGCATGGACAAGAGGGTCAATCATTGTTTGCAGCTGCGTCTCCATTGTCACTTCTCCATCACCGTAAAAACATGGCTGTCTCTCCTGATCCTTTCCCCCTTCTCCAACACTCGCTGTAAGGCCTGACAGCAGACCCACAAGCACATTTTCACCTTGCCAGTGGCCAGCAGAAAGTCGGGAAGAAATATTTCTTTTCTCTCAGGGACATGACATCCTGACACAGGTCGATGAGGAAGATGGTGAAGTCATTTCCCCAGGAGGTCTTTGAAAATGCAGAACATCACTTTCCCTCTCACTGTCTCTGTCTCTCTGTCTCTCTTTCTGGCAAGCACACACACCCTGCGGCAAAAATTTCTAGAATGATTCAGAGGTGAAGATTTACCTAGAGATCTGGTTTAGCATTTTTTTAAAAAAACATGTACATACACACAGCACATGCGCACACACATTTTCCTCATCATATAGTTACGTAAGTGTATTGCAGAAAATGTACGCAATTTAGGGAAGTATGAAGAAGAAAGTATAAAGAATAAGGGGCCAGCAGGTGGCATGGTGGTTAAGGCATTGGGCTCCTACATGGCCAACAGTGGTTTGAGTCCTGAACCCCATGGCTTGAAACTCATGCCGAGCACATGTGGGTGTATGCATACCCAGAATCCTGATAGGAGAATGGAGGAAAAGGGATTGAGACATGGTCATCACCTCTGGTGAGTAACTCCTCATTTTCCTGCTCTCTGTCTGTTCTCTCTCTCTAGCAAGCACACACACTCTGTGGCAAAAAACCTAAAATAGAAAAAAGAAAGAAAATAATTATCACCAATCATAATCACACCATCTAAAAAAATAGCTACAATTACTATGTTAATGTATTTCTTTCTAATTTTTTTCATGCATCTACCCATATTCATTCATTCACATTCGTTTAATAAATTCGTATTAGTTACCTAACATTCTAGGGGGAATGGACCTTCTATGAAGAAGCAGACAATGAACAACCATAGAATTATGTAGTATGGTAGAGAATGTTAGGTACATGGAAAAAATATCACAGGTTAAGTAAAGTGGTCAGAGATGTTGAGACAGAGTTAAGAGGACCATCATTTTAAATGGAGTAGTCTGGGAAGTCTTATTGAAAAGGTGATTTTTTTTTTGAGAGATTTTCACTATAGGGCATGTGCGCTCGCCAGACAGAGAGAGACATAGAGACAGAAAGTGAGAAATCACCCAGGGGGGATGGTCACGCCACAATCCCTTCTCCTCCATTCTCCTCTTGTGATCTTGGGCATGCACACACACATGCCCAGTGTGAGTTTTAAGCCACCGGGTCCAGGACGCGAACCGCGGTCGACTACATGGGAGTCCAGCAACATAGCCATTACACTAACTGCTGGTTCCCAAAAAGGTGATATTTTTAATTGAGTGTTTCCTATTCTTTGGGTAAATACCGAGGAGTTGGATACTGGGTGGCAAGGAAGATTTATTTGTAGGTTTTGAGACAGCTCCATATTGTTTTCCACAGAGGTTGAACTGATTTACATTCCCCCTAAAAGTGTAAGAGGGTTCCCGTTTCACCATAGCCTCGCCAGCACCTGTTCTTTATCAGAAAGACACACACCCATGTTTATTGCAGTGTTATTTGCCATTGCTAAACATGGAACCAGTTTAAATGTCAAAAAACTGATGAATGGGTTGAAAAACCATGGCATGGGGCCAGCAAGTGGCAAGGTAAAGGTACTGGATTCCCACGTGGCCAACCAAGGTACGAGTCCCAGACCTGATGACTTGAAACTCACACTGGGCGCATGTGCATGTGTGTTCAAAGTCCCAGGAGGAGAGTGGTAGAGAAAGGATTGTGGTGTAGCCATCCCTCTGGGGGATGATTTCTCACTTTTCCTCTCACTGTCTCTCTCTGTGTCACTCTGGTGAGTGCATTCATCCTATGGGGGGAAAAAAAAAAAACTAACTAAAAAAAAGAAAAATTGTGGCATATACTATGGAATGTTACTAAGCTGTAAAAAACAATGAGATCCTATCATTGAACTCAAAATGGATCAATTTAGAAGACTTAATGTTGAGTGAAGTGAGCCAGACTTTGGAAGATACACATTGTATATCCCCATCCAATTCGTACTGAGTGTCTATGGCAGTGATCTGAAGATGTAATTGTGGAGAGGATGGATGTGGTGCTAGAGGCTGTAAGGGGGAAAAGTGGTTGGTAGAGAATGGGTGGTGAATGGCAGGTGTGAGGAAAAAAAAATTTAGGACAGTCATGTCTGCTTAAAAGTGTTATTTGTTAAACTAGTCTGCAGATTGATCCATGAATGCTTTATCAAATTATGAAAGTTTTAAGTGTCATAATATTCGAAGACTATAAATGATAAATTTATGTTGATAAGAGAAAAATAAATCAAAGTTTTTTTTTTTGTATTGTCTATATATCTGTTATATTATCTGACATCAAAAAAAAACACCTTGGCAGGACCAGCAGTTAGCATAATGCTATGCTGCTGAACTCCCATGTAGTCGACTATGGTTCGAGTCTCGGACACGGTGGCTTAAACTCACACCGGGCACGTGTGTATGCGTGCCCAAGATCCCGAGAGGAGCATGGAGGAGAAGGGATTGCGGCATGGCCATCCCCCCTGGGGGGAGATTTCTTGCTTTCTATCTCTCTGTCTCTCTCTGTTTTTCTAGCAAGGGCACGTGCCCTATAGCAAAAACCTCTCCAAAAAAAAAAGGCACCTTGGCTAAAAGAAAGGACTAATGAGTGTGCAAAATGTTAACAATCTATTGTGAAATTATAATTTATCACTAGTTTGTATCTGTAAGTTGTTGTTATAAATATTATATACAAGGTTATAAAAAGTAAATAAGGGAGCGACAGTTAGCGTAATGTCTATGTCGCTGGACTCCCATGTAGTCGACCGTGGGTCAAGTTCTGAACCCAGTGGCTTAAACTCATGCCAGGCACATGTGCATGTGTGCCCAAGATCCCAAGAGGAGAATGGAGAAGAAGGGACTGCAGCATGGCCATCCCCCCTGGGGGGTGATTTCTCGCTTTCTATCTCTGTCTCTCTCTGTCTTTCTGGTGAGCGCATATGCCCTATAGCAAAAACCTCTAAAAAAAAAAACCAAAAAAAGTAAATAAATGAATGCAAAAATATTTTTAAAAAGGTGATACTTGAACAAAGACTTAATTGGAACCATTGTGAACAGACTACTATGTGATTTGTTTTAATCCTAACATTTTCTTTTTACTTGTCATAGTGCATACACGCTCACCAGAAAAAGACAGAGATGGAGAAAGATAGAGAGACAGGGTGAGAGAGATAAGTCTCCGGTAAGGTGTGGTCACTTTGTAACCCCTTCTCCTTCGCTTTTCCAACCTGTTGGGAGTCTGGGCACACACACATCCATCTGGCTTGTTTTTCAAGCTGCCGAATTCAGGGTTCGAACCACATTTGGCCATGTGGAGTGTGGTACCCTTAACTGCTAGGCCACAAAGCTGACTCAGCATTATTAGTTTAAGCTTGTGTTTTTAATCGTTATACAACATAGTATCTCATGAAGGAGCACAATTTTATTTAACCCAATAGGTGAAATTTTCTATCAATTTCACTTATTTTTTTCTGTAGTATGTGTTCTTAGATATACGATTTGTGGCATCTCTGTTCAGTATTGCAATTAATAGGATGAAATTAAGCTTTCGCTCAGGGCCACGCAGGTCAGGTGGCTTGGTGGTTAAGGTAACTGGATCCCACAGGGCCAGCTGCACCCTTTGAGTCTCTGACCTGGTGGTTTGAAAACTATGCCAGGTATGTGTGCGTGGGTGCCAAAAGTCCCAAGAGGAGAATGGAGGAGAAGGAATCCTATACAGCCTTCCCTCTGGGGGTGCTTTTTCAGTTTCCCTCTCTTGCTTTCTCCTTCCTATGAGCTCATGTGCCTATGGCAAAAAAAAAAGAAGAAAAAAATGTATCTTAGAAAAAGGAGGCAGTACCAAAGTATGAATGTTAACTTTCTGTTATATGTGCTGGAATATTTTTCTTACTTATTATTTATTTTTAATGTGTATTTTATGTTTTTAAAATAATACTTAGGATTTGTATTAAACTCCATATATCCATTGTTGAAATCCTGAGAAACTCAGAAAAGCAAAAGAAATTTTAAAATACCCATAAGCACATCTCCCACAGTTAATAATATTTTGCCAATTTGTCAAAATATACACTCACTGAAAATTCGTATCATATTAAATATTCTGTTATAACAACTTTCATTTAATTAAACATTTTCTAAGTGTCTTAAGTATTTTTCATTAGAAGTGTGTGTATATGCATATATATAATAATAATACACATAATGTATATTATTCTTTAAATATTATTTTACAACCTAATTTGTAATAAACACACAATATTCTCTTTTTTTAAGCCATCCCATAAACCATCCCAATTTTATAAACTAAATTGTCTAATTTATCACAATTATACAGTCATTTCACATACATCTTTCCTTGTACACAATTCTTATTATTTCCTTATATAATAAAGACATAAATCTGTCATGTATGCTGCAAATATTTTCCTGAGTTTGTTGCTTTCATTTTGTATAATATATATAAACTCAAAGAAATCAAACATATCAATCTTTTCCTTAAGGTATTATTCCTTTACCTTTTATGCTTTAAAAGACCTTTAGCACCCTGAGGTGGTTTTGTTTTGTTTTTTAACTCTTTTCCCTAGTGGGATTTATTTTGGCCTGTGGTATGACATTTAGTGAACCTATTTTATTTCTTTTGGAATAGTGACGGCTTGGTTAACCTTCAATAGGCCTTTCTTTGCTTTATTTTGTTATTCTGTCAGTCAGGAATGATTTGACTACTCCTTGAAACCGTGAGTAAAGCCAAGGAGGGGCTTCCACCAACATTCCCTACTTGAGTATGGGAGGCTGCGCCTGACCGATCCGGAAGCTGACGGACTGAAAAAGGAAAGAACTGTTTCAAGAAGAAATAAGTACTCATAATTTAAAAGATATTAATAAGACTTGTTAGGAAAAGATCTAAATGCATAATTCAAAGAGAAAATGAAAACCCTTTAAATATAACCCTGAACTTCAAAACACCTTTTCATAGCTCTGTTAAAAGATCAACTCAGGCGCATGAAAATTTGGAAGAATTATTTGGGTAAACAGTGAGGCATGGATCGGACAGTGCCAAGCCACAAGCCGTGTGCGTCTGCCCAGCGGTGGCTGAGGGAACGCTTTGACAGGGTAAAAGTGGACACGAAGCGAAGACACAATTTGATTGGTTGACATTCGAGCCATGGCCTAGTTTGGATCATCCATATGTGAAATTCAGGACAGTATAACCGTGCTCAGTTGGTGGTCTGTGACTGGGTAATCTTACGTTTCCTTACCTTTTAAATTAGTCACTTAAAAGAAATGAGTCTAAGTTAGGTTTTGGTTTGCTTCTGTAGGATACCAGGGCATGGTCTCTCGCTTCTTTTACCTGCTCCTTGGGAATTGCGCGAACTAAATGCACAAACTGAAAGCTGGTGTCCGGATAAGGATGGCATCGTATGTTAGTGAGTGCTCTCCCATCGTTCTGAGTGCGAGGAGCCTAACGATAAGAGCTGCTGAATCGTGGGTGCTCACTGTGTGCAACGCACTAGGCCAGCTCTGCACACGTGGCTTTTTTTTTTTTTTTAAGAATTAACTTTATTTATTTATTTATTTTAATTTGACCAGAGAGGCACAGAGAGAGATAAAGAGAGAAAGAGAGAGAGAGTGAGAAAGCAAGCTGCCAGATCTGAGACTTGAACCGTGGTTGACCATGTGAGAGTACAACGCCCTTACCCACCACACACGTGGCATTTTGTCTTGTCCTCACCATACGCCATCATGAGAGGTACTACTGCAATCCCTCCTTTACAAGAGAGGAAGCAGAAATGCTTGGAGGTGAAGGAGTGAGGCCCAGACTTCAAACCAGGACTGCTAACTGCACCATCGACACCTCCCCTGACCTTTTGCAAGCAGGTTTTGGGAGATTTCCCTTTGGGACTTTATTTCATCCAAACCTCAGACTATTACTCCTGTTGTGGTTGTTCCTGCCGTTATCTGACCACCTCTGACCTTCTCAGCAACTAACACGCTACATTCCATTGATAATCCTGGTGTCTCACACTGTATTATACATATTGAGTATGAATAGTGTAGATGCTCTTCCACCTAGCCCACACAGCAGTGAATGAGTTGCATTGTCTGAATTTTTCAGATGTAAGATTAGATCATGCCAATAAAGGGGCCATTACAGAGATTTCATTGTAACTGCCTTTATTTTCTTGGTGGTGACCTATTTACACAAAAATTGCTAGTACTTGGATTAAAACAACAGCTTCTGAGCCTTTCCCAGAGAAGAACAATAATTAAAAGCAATAACTAATAAAAGGGCATTCTTCAGTTTTTCACTCGTCATAGACTGTTCGAAAGCTGCCTCTTCTGCGACCATCTCACTCTGAAGTAGCCCCTCTTCTCGGTACCCTCATGTTTGTTTAGGTTTTAGCCATATGGCGTGTGCTCCCAGAGAGAGACAGGGTGAGGGAAAGTGAGAAATCACCCCCAGGGAGTATGGCCACACCCCAAGTCCTTCTTCTTTACTTTCATCTCAGGATTTTGGGCACACACACACACACACACGCATGCACATACATGAGACATAATTTTCAAGCCCCGAGTTCAGGACTTGAACTGTGGATAGCCACGTGGGAGTCCAGAGCCTTAACCATCATCCCACCTGCTGGCCCCATTATAATGGTTTCTAACCTTCCATTAAAGTACAAATCTCACAGCATACTTTGCATATCAGCTGTTTGTGCAAGTGTCCATTTAGATTTCCATCCCCTTTAAGGGAGGGTCCCTGTGTTATTCTTCTTTCTCTCATAGCTAGCCAATTTTCTGGCACAAATGATAAATAGAATAAAAGAAAATGAATCAAGTGCTAAGCCATGAATTAGCGAATACACTTTAAGTCAAGGGGTTTGGGCGGATACATAATTAGCCCAGGGAGCATGGCAAAGCAGGATGCAAGTCTACTTTAAAACGAGAGCTAACATCGAAAGGACAATTTAAGTATTTTAAAGCATAATAAAAAGAGTATTAAACCTGCTGTGGTCGAAACAGAAGGTGTTATAACTTATGAGTAGGTGAAAGTTCCGTAAATACATTAGTATCTATTTTACTGCTTATTATTTTAAGGTTATCTGATACAAAAGGTCAACGATCACAGAAGTCTGGTGCGATGGAGACAATGCATAGGCACTTCTGTGCGGTGGCTTCTCAGTTGACCAGTAGTACATAGGCACTTCCGTGCGGTGGCTTCTCGGTTGGCCGGTAGTACAGGGCTGGGCAGTACCGATGAAAGGAACAAGGCAATCCTCAGCTTTCCGTCTGGTCATTTCAATCTAATTTCCAACTCAAAATAGGTGTGCTCTCGACGTTATATCTTTAGATTCAGAATAAAATCAACTTTGGACAGTTGCATGATTATGCTTAGCATTTTAGGAACTGTAAATACCTTATAAATCAGTCCAAACCGTTTATTTGCATTGTTTATCAATAAATAACATTAAAAGGAAATTTTAAAATCTTACTGAAAGTAATACAATAAAGTCGAGGGATTTTCCTACCCTGGGGCAATGACGGTTTCTTGGGTCTTCTTCTAGAATTGTTTTATACACGAGAGCATATTTAGTTTATTTGACAACACCATAGCAATAAAGCCATGAAAGTGTGATGGCTTCTGGTGAACCTTGGAGATAATTTTCTAATAATTTCTAAGGATCTATCACCCTTTTTTTCCCCAAAGAATTATTTTATTTAACTTTATTTATTATTATTATTTAAATTGACTAGAGAGAGACAGAGAGGTGGAAAATGAGAAAGCAAGCCACCAAGTCTAGGACTGGAAACATGATTGGCCAGGTGGGAACCCAAAGCCTTACCAACCATGCCACCTGCTGGCCCCTCTCACTTTGTTTTGTTTGTTTGTTTGTTTGTTTGTTTTTGTTTTTTTGTTTGAGAGGTTTTTCACTATAGGGCGCGTGCGCTCGCCAGACAGAGAGACAGAGAGACAGAAAGCAAGAAATCACCCCCCGGGGGGATGGCCATGCTGCAATCCCTTCTCCTCCATTCTCCTCTGGGGATCTTGGGCACGCACGCACACACGCCCGGCGTGGGTTTTAAGCCACCAGGTCCGGGACGCGAACAGCGGTCAACTACATGGGAGTCCAGCGACATAGCCATTACGCTAACTGTTGGTTCCCTCACTTTGTTTTTTAATAAGAGAGAGTTTAAGCGGTAGTTATGGAAAATATAATGAACTTTCAAAGACACCATGTCAACAAATATAAACATTTTATTATATTTATTATATTTTATTATATTTATATTACCTTTGCCTTTTAAACAATGAAAATAAAGTTGGAGGCTCTTTGGCATCACTCTCTAATCCTGTTGACCCCTTCATTTTCTTTTCCATCCATTTTCTTGAATATTTACATCACTTTACATTCGCATCCCGTTTTCTTTTTTTAACCTTTATTAAGTATGTCTGTCCCATAGATAACCGAGAGCACTGTTTTAGGTACAACGGAATGTTCCGTAAAGGAACTGTAACTGGCTTATTGAGCAGTCTCTACTCAGTAAAATGGAAGGCCCATTGCATTTTCCTCCCCTCACTTTTTTCATCATGCTCTATTAAATCTCTTCTATTCTCTTCTATGTCCCAAACGGATATCATAACTTTTGTCATTCAGATTACTAAACATTCTGCTTAAAATTCTAATTTCACCCTATTTAAATCCTGGCTGTCACATTTTTATGGCCTTTTATTATGATAGAATTTATGTATAGTAAGATCCACAAATATTAATACTACAGCCAGTTCATCTCTACATATGACAACATTCTAATCATTCCCAGGAAGCTCTTTCCTGCCCCCCTCGAGGCAGTCTTCACCGCCTACACCCCCAAAACAAACACCGTTCTGACTTCCGTCCTCACAGCTTGGAAATGCATGTCTTTATTTTCATGTAGATGGAATCATACCGTATGTGTTCTGTATTTGGTTCCTTTCACTCACCGTCGTGTCTTTCAACTTCAGCCAGGATTTTACATGTGTCGGTGCTCATTCTTTTTATCGAGTGCACCCTGCTGTGTGGAGTCTCAGCTTGTGCCTTTTCTGGTCGGTGCGTTTGTTATTTCCAGTTTGGCGCTAGTACGAGAGGGTTGTCATGCATATCTTATACAAGACTTTTTATTTCTTTATTCATGACAGAGCGTGTGCATGCGAGGCAGTGAGAGAGAGGAGAGCACTGTCCACGGGGCCTGATCACACGGCCATCCCCCATTCTGTCTGCCAGCCTGTGGGCTCTCCGGCACTTGTGTGGTGCCCAGTGTTTCAGGTGACCAGGCTGGGGATGTGACATGCGGTGGCCTTGGAGGGTGAGGCTTCTCTGGAGCAGCCTGAGCTGGCCCCAAAGCTGGCCCATATGCAAGTCTTTACGTGCATTTAGTTCTCTTGAACAGATGCCTAAAAGTCAAGCTACCGAGTCATAGGCTAGTGTATGTTTCACCGTCATAAACTGCCAAATTTCAAAAACAGCTGTCACATTTTATGCTCTTAACTGGTAATAAATGAAGATTTGGTTACCACATTCTAGTCAATACTCATAGAGTCCATCTTTTTAATTTATTCGGGTAAGTAAGTAATCTTATTGCAGAAATTTCCTATATTTTAAATACAAGAACAAGGGGCCAACAGGTGGCGTGGTCGTTAAAGCTCTGGACTCCCACGTCACCAATCACTGTTTGAGTCCCGGACCTGGCAGTTTGCTTTGTCACTGCCCCTGCTCCCGACCACCTCTCTGGTGAGTGTATGTGCCCTATAGTAATATTAATAATATTAATAAATAAAGTTAGATAATTTTTTTATATATAAGAAAAAGAATGGTTAATATTGACTGCTGCTTCCATGTGCACAGAATATGTCTAGGCGGATCCATAAAAATCTGAACATGGCTGGTTTTCCTTTGGTGAAGATCAATGAGGCACTGTTTGATTGAGGCACAGGTACGGGAGGTAGAATTTTCACCTGCAATCTTTAGTTATCTTTGAATAGTGAACTGTGTAAAATATTACCTGTTGAAAAAAATTAATTTTTAAAAATCACTCAGTTACTCCCTGAGTCATGAACATCCACCCTGCTCCGAGCTCAGACAGGACTTTAAGAGTCAGGAGATTCTGAGTCGGGAGAAGACATTAATCTATTTGAGCCACAGTAACAAAATAAACTGGGTTGTTTATAAACACATTTATTTCTCACAGTTCTGGAGGCTGGGAGTCCAAGATCAGGCACTGGCAGATTTGGTGTCTGGTGAGGGTCCCTACCTCACATAGCGGAAGGGGCAAGGGAAAGCTCTCTCGGCTCTTCTTTATAGGGGGCACTAATCTCGTTCATGAGGTCTCCACCCTAGTGGCCTACTCATCTCCCAAATCTTCACCTCATGACACCATATTGAGGATCAGGTTTCAACACCATCAGTTTAGGAAACTCCATCTCCTTCCTCTTGGTTCAAAGAACTCCTACAGGCTTGAGGGAGGAATGGGGACAAACTCACCTTCCTTTTAGCCTTCTCCTTGGGGGTTGTTGTGGTTTGCCTAATATGGCTGGCCTTTAATGTGTTGTTCTCTGGGCATGTTCCAAGGCAGTATCTCCTGGATTCAGATGTGAGGTTTTGCTGGGGTAATGGAGGGTGAGGGACCTGTAG
>NW_006204667.1:1123215-1153992 GCF_000334495.1 Tupaia belangeri chinensis | reverse complement strand
TTTCCCATTCTCAGATGTAGAACATCCAGCTCCAGCTTGACCTCTTTCAACTCTCCTCAACTCTGACCCTGTAGGGGTGGGCATGCACCCTGTAACTTCTCATTCACAGGCCTCTGTGTTGGCTCTGGCAAGCTGGCTCAGGCCCAGCTACCTTTTACAGCTTCCAAGAGCCCACAGAATCCTCACACATCTGCGAAGTGTGTGAGCAGATTGACATTTTTGGCACCTTTGTCTAAAACTGAAGGGCGATATCTACATGGATTTATTTCTGGGTTCTCTGTTTTGTTCTATTGGTGGTATACTTATCTGGTTTTTGTTTGTTTGTTTGTTTGTTTGTTTTTTGCCAGTCCCATGCTGTTTTGGTTACTATGATTTTAGAATATATTTCAGAATCTAGTAGTATGGTACCTCTAGCTCCATTCTTTTTGCTTAAGATTGCTTTGGCTATTGGGGTCCTTTGCGATTCTATACAAATTTCATGATTGTTTTTCCTATTTCTGTGGAAAATGTCATTGGTATTTTGGCTGGTAAAGCATTGAACCTATATATTGCTTTTTATAGTATAGACATTTTAACCATATTGATTCTTCCAATCCATGAACATTGAATGTTTGTCTTTGTGTGTATGTGCGTGTGTCTTATTCTATTTCTTTCCTCAGTGATTTAAAGTGTTCATTATAGAAATCTTTTACCACCTTGGTTAGGTGTATTCCTAGGAATTTTATTTTCTTTGTAATTATTGTAAATAGGATTGCTTTTTACTTTCCTTTTCCAGCTCTTTCATTGTTGATATACAAAATTCCTACTGATTATTTTTTGTTTTGTTTTTTTGTTTTTGTTTTTTAGAGAGGTTTTTGCTATAGGGTGCATGTGCTCACCAGAGAGACAGAGACACAGAAAGTGAGAAATCACCCCCCAGGGGGATGGCCACACTACAATCCCTTCTCCTCCATTCTCCTCTTGGGATCTTGGGCATGCACGCACACACGCCCGGCGTGAGTTTAAGCCACTGGGTCCGGGACTCGAACCATGGTCAATTACATGGGAGTCCAGCGACATAGCCATTATGCTAATTGCTGGTCCCAATTCCTACTGATTTTTGTATGCTGATTTTGTATCCTGCAATTTTACTTATTTTGTTTATCAGTTCCAAGAGGTTTGTGTGTGTGTGTGTGTGTGTGTGTGTGTGTGAAATATTTAGGGTTTTCTATGTGTAAGAGCATATGGTCTGCAAATGGACAATTTAACCTCCTCTTTTCCAATCTGTATGCACTTTATTTCTTTCTCTTGCCTAACTGCTCTAGCTAGGCCTTCCATAACTATGCTAATGCTAAATAAGAGTGGTTGAAAGTAGACATTCTTGTTTTGTTTCAGTTCTTAGCAGGAAGGCTTTCAGTTTTTCCCATTCCGTATGTTAGCTATGGGTTTGTCATATATGACCTTTAATACATTGAGGTTCATTAATTTTATACCAATTTGTTGAGCATTTTTATCATAGAGGAATGTTGTGTTTTGTGGAATGCTTTTTCTGCATTCATTGAGGTAATCGTATAGTTTTGTCATTTGTTCTATTGCTATGCTCTATCACGTTTATGGATTTGTGTATGTTGAACCATTCTTGCCTCCCTAGGATAAAATCTTGGTTGTGGCGTATAATCTTAATTTACTGTTAGAGGTGATTTGTTATGATTTTGTTGAGGATTTTTTCATCCGTGCTATTAGGGTTACTTGTCTGTAGTATTTTTTGTTGTTCTGTTTTTGTTTGGTTTTGGTATCGGGATAATACTAGTCTCATAGAATGAATTAGGAGTGTTCCTTTCAGGACCAGCAGTTAGCGTAATGGCTATCTTGCTGGACTCCCATGTAATTGACCACGGTTCACATCCCGGACCCAGTGGCTCAAACTCACGCCTGGCGCATGTGCATGTGTGCCCAAGATCCCGAGAGGAGAATGAATGGAGGAGAAGGAATTGTGGCGTGGCCATCCCCCCTGGGGGGTGATTTCTCACTTTCTGTCTCTCTGTCTCTCTCTGTCTGTCTGGCAAGCACACGCGCCCTTATAGCAAAAACCTCTAAAAAAAAAAAAGTGTTCCCTTCCACTTTTTTTTTTAATCATTTTTTGGAATAGTAAAAGGAGCATTGATATAGCTCTTCTTTAAAAGTTTTATAGAATTCAGCAGTGAAATCGCCTGGTCCTGAGCTTTAGTTTTCTGGGAGGTTTGTTTTGTTTTGTTTTAGTACTAATTCAATCTAATTTGTTATTATTGGTCTATTTGTGTTGTCTTTTCCTTCCTGGCTCAGTCTTGATTGGTTCTCTATGTTCTGGGATTTGACTAGTTCCTCTAGATTTTTCAGTTTGTTGGTGTATAGTTATCCATAAAAGTCTCATTATCTTTTGAATTTCTATTGTATCAATTTAACACCTCTTTTTTCATTTCTAATTGTATTTATTTGAGTGTCCTGTCTTTTTTGTCAGTCAAGCTAATGGTTTGACAACTTTCTACTTCATTTATACTTTGTATTTTTTTTGGAAGGTGGGTTTCAAGTTGGTTTATTTCTTCTCTGTCTTTATTATTTCTCCTACTAATTTTGAGATTAGCTCATTGTTGTTTTTCTAGTTCCCTGAAGTGAGTCATTAGATTATTGAGTACTTTATTTTCTTTCCTCTTTTATCTTTCTTTTTTTAAAGAAAGCACTTAGAGCTCTAAAATTCTCTTAGAGCCCTGTGCTAAGCTGGCGCCAAGGTGCTCGGTTCTTCCGAGGAAGCTAAGGCCGTGTTGGGGTGAGGCCCTCACTTCATCGGGTGACTAGTACCATGTCCAGCAGCTCCCGCTGCACGCCCGGCCTCATCACGGCCCTTGTTTCCAAGCTCGGCTGCATCTACTAAGCCCTCATTCTGCACGGCGGTGAGTTGACCCGCACGGAGGATAAGATCAATGACCTCATTAAAGCAGCTGGTGTAAATGTGGAACCTCTTTGGCCTCGCTTGTTTGCGAAGGCCCTGGCCAACGTCAACATCAGGAGCCTCGTCTGCAACGTAGGAACAGGCGGTCCTACACCAGCAGCTGGTGCAGCACCTGCGGAGGGTCCAGCCCCCACTGCTGCTGCCACCCCCGCTGAAGAGAAGAAAGTAGAAGCAAAGAAAGAAGAATCTGAAGAATCGGATGATGACATGGGCTTTGGTCTTTTTGACTAAATCTCTTCTGTAACATGTTCAATAAAAAGCTGAACTCTTAGAATAAATAAATTTCTCTTACAGCTACTTTTGGTGTATCCCCTAGGATTTGGTATGTTGTGTTTTCATTTTCATTTGTTTCCAGACATTTAAAATTTTCTATCTAGATTTCTTCTTTAGCCCAGCCGTCAATCAGATTATTTAGTTTCCACATAGTTGTATGTTTTCCAATGTTCTTTTGTTACTGATTTTTAGTTTTATTCCATCGTGGTCAGCAAAAATACTTGATGTAATTTATATAGAAAACATTTTTTTAAGGTCTGTTGTGTGCCTTAACATGTGGTCTGTCACCAATATGGTGATGGAAGGACTGTGCGTTCTGGAGTTGTTGGATGGGATAATCTGTGTCTGTTAAGTCCATTTGGTCGATGTGTGATGTTTCTTTGTTGATTTTCTGTCTAGATGGTTTGTCCAGTGCTAAGAGGGTGACCTTGCAGTTTCCAACTGTTATTGTATTAGATTTTCTCTCTCCCTTTCGCTCTAGTAAAAATCGTTTTGTGTATTTAGGTGCTCCAGTGTTTGGTGCACATGTATTCACAACTGTTATATCTTCTTGCTGGATTGTTCCTTTTATCATTATCATTCTTTTTTTTAAAAAAAAAAAAAAACATATTTTCTTTGCTCACGATGGGGCACATGCATGTGCCAGAGACAGAGAGAAAGAAAGAGACAGAGGGAGAGAGAGAGATGAGCACCGTCCACAGGGCTTGGTCTTTGTCCTCCAGTTCTCCAGCCTTTTGGTCTTGTATAGCATACTTCAGGCTGACCAGGCCGGGGATTTGAACTGCAGTTGCCACATAGGATCCAAGTTCTCTTGAGCAGCACATTACCAACTGCACCATAGAACTGGCCCATACACAATGACCTTCTTTGTCTTGTTTTGCAGTTTGTGAATTAAAGTTTATTTTATCAGTAGCATTACACATCTACTTGCTTTTGCACGGAACATCTTTTTCCATCATTCAGCTCATGTGTGTCTACATAGGTAAAGTGACTTTCTTGTAGGCAGCGCATAGATGGGTTTTGTGTTCTTATTCATTCAGCCAGTCTATATCTTCTCAATGAGAAGTTTAGTCCATTTACATTTAGGGTTATTATAAACAGATTAGAATTTAATTCTGTCATTTTTTAAGGAGTATTCTGGTTTGTGTGTGTGTGTGTGTTCTTTCTTATTTAATTTTTCCTGTCATTGTCTATGACTGTGGCTTGGTAATTTGTTGTGGTAATAGGGTTTAATTCTTCCATATTTTTCAGTTGTGTTTCTAACCTACCTGTGAAGTTTTGTTGTTGTTAGGTTTTGTCACAGAGCATGTACACTCACCAAAAAGAAACAGAGGGTTAGGAGGACGATGAAATCACCCCCACAGGGGAGATGGCCATGCTGCAATCTCTTCTTGGAATTTTGGGCATGCACACACATATACCCAGCATGAGTTCAAGCCTTCAGGTCTGTCTGGGATTTGAACCACAGTCAGCCATGTGGGAGTCTAGCACTTTCACCACCATGCCACCTGCTGGGCCCATATTTTTATGCTCTTTAATGTTGGCAGTTATTGCCTTTTTATTTTCAAATGTAGGATTTCTTTAAAGATTTATAAAAAAAAAATAAAGATTTCTTATAAGGCCAGTTTAGTGACAACTTTTGCTTATTTAAGAAAGACTATATTTTTTCTTTTATTCTGAAGAATAGGTTTCTGGATACAATAGTTTTGGTTGGCAGTTTTGTTGTGTTTTTTTTTGTTGTTGTTGTTGTTTGTTTGTTTGTTTTTAGTATTTTGAATGTATTCTGTTCTCTCCAGGACTGCATGGTTTCTGCTGAAAAAAAAATCAGCAGTTAGTCTGATAAATTTTTCATTATATGTTACCTGTTATTTTTCTTGCTTCTTTCTTTTCTTCTTTTTTTTTTTTTTCTTGTTGTTGTTGGCTATAATGCACAACTCACCAGGGAGAGACACAGAAAGAGAGAGAGAGGGAAAGTGAGAAATCACCCTCTAGGGAGGATGGCCATGCCACAATCCCTTCTCCTCCACTTTCCTCTCAGTATTTTGGACAGACATGCACACACACACATCTGGTATGTTTTTCAAGCCACTGAGTTCAGGACTTGAACTTCTCAGTCAGCCATGTGGGATCTAGCCCCCTTAAACACCATGCCACAGGCTGGCCCCTCTTTCTACTTTCAAAACTCTCTTTGACTTTTGAGATTTTAATGATAGCATTCCTCAGTGATGACTTATTAGGTTATTTTAAAACTCCTTCTAACTAGATGTTCCTATCTCTTCCAATACTTGGGAAGTTTTCAGCTATTATTCTTTTGAATATATTTTCAGGCCCTATCTCTGTCTCTTCTCCTTCTATTATGGAACTCCCATGATGTAAATAACTGCTCTTTATAGTATCCCATAAATCCTGCAGGCTATCTAAATTCTTTTTTATTCATTTTTTCCCTGACTGGATGATCTCCAAAAACTTGTCTTCCAGGCCTGACACACTTTCTTCCATTTGTCCTAGTGTGCTGTGGAAGATCTCTATCTTATTTTTAATTTCATTGAGTGTTTCAGTTTAACAATTTCTGCTTTCTTCTCCTACTTCTCTTCCTCCTCTTACTTCAGTCAAGCAGTTGCTCTGCTGTCAAAGGGCACAGCTCTGCTCCTCAGAGCAGTGCTCCCGCTGCACTGGTGCATCCGAGCTCCGGAGTATACATTGCTGGCAAGCTTGGGAGCTGGGGTCATGACCCTACTGCTCAGTCTAGCTGTGGTGGTTTCTGCAGCCATCCGTACATGCTTAGTGGGATTTGGGTACATTCTTGGGGATTTGAAGACATGCTGGTCATTGGTCCTTTGTGCAGATTTTATTCTAGTAGTTGCTTTATTCTTGAAATGGCACTACTCTGCAACAGCTTGGTCCAGAGGGTTGATGTCAACCAGGGCAAGGGCCTTCCCTGGAGTTATTTCAGCCCTGTGGATCTCAGAAACAGTCCCTCCCATTCTAGCCCAGGGCCATACATGGTGCTAAACTCCCAGGCAGTTAGGAACGCCATCTGTGGTGGAGTTAGAGGCTGTTCCGGATCTCTCACTCACCCTTTCCCAACAAAGCGAATTTTCCACCAGTTCCAGTCTGCTATCTCAGCCAGCTGCGTGCTTCGGTTCCCGTTCTGTGCTGTTTCTCTTGAGTTTTCGTGTAACAGAAAACTTCAGATCTTTTCTTGGTGGTTTCCAGTATTTTTCCTTAGAAAATTCTAGTGAAAATACGTCTGTGAAATTACTACCCTATGTCTTCATTGGGAGGAGACGAGTTCTGGGTACTTCCTGTCAGCCATCTTGACCCAATCTCTCAAATCTGTTTTCATTTAAAATAATTTCTGATAGGGAAGGACAAACTATTGCCATTTTGTTGTTTTCTGGATGTCTTATTGTTGTTTATTTTTCCTTCATTCTCCCTTCCTGCCTTCCATTGTGTTTAGTGGATTTTTTAAATAACATGTCTTGATTACAATCTCATTTTCTTTTATGTATATTCTATAGATATTTTCATAATTATCATGAAGATTACACATTATCTCCTGAAGCTATAATTATGTATTTTACACTGAATAATTTAACTGCAATCGTATAAAAATTTCTAGCCCTTTATAGTTTTTTTTCATGTATTGATGTCACAAATCGTATATTTATGTATTGTTATCTGTTAACATAGATTTATAGTTTTTATGCTTTTAAATTCTGTAAAAATAAAACATGGAAATATAAGCCCAAATGACAATAATACTGTTTTTTATACTTGTCTATATATTTTCTTTTACTGGAAAAATCTTTTCATGGTTTTAAGTTAATGTATGGTATCTTTTCATTTCAACTTAAAGAATTCCCTTTCATATTTATGTTTTGTAGGTCAACTGTAAGCATGCACACTTGTCGGAGAGACAGAGAGAGCTAGACGGAAAGAGAGAAATCACCCCTCAGTGGGGATGGCCATGCCACAATCCCTTCTCCTCCATCCTCCTCTGGAGATTTTGGGCATAAACGCACATGTGCCTGGCATGAATTTGAAGCCAATGGACCTGGAACTCGAACTACAATCAACCGTGTGGGAGTCCAGCAACGTAACCATTATGCCATCTACTGGCCCTCTCAGCTTTTTATTATCTGGGAATGTCTTAATTTCTCTCACTTTTGAAAAAAACCAGGTTTTCTGGATATAGAATTCTTGATTGATGGCTGTTTTCAGCATTTTAAATAGATGTTACCCCACTGCCCTCTAACCTGTAAGCCATCTGTTGAGAAACCTCCTGAGAGGGAACCAGCAGTTGGTGTAATGGCTATGTCACTGGACTCCCATGTAGTCGAACGTGGTTCGCGTCCTGGACCCGGTGGCTTAAAACTCATGCCGGGCGCGTGTGCGTGCGTTCCCAAGATCCCGAGAGGAGAATGGAGGAGAAGGGATTGCGGCATGACCATCCCCTCTGGGGGGTGATTTCTCGCTTTCTGTCTCTATGTCTCTCTCTGTCTGGCAAGCGCATGCGCCCTATAGCGAAAAAACCTCTCCAAAAAAAGAAAAAAAGAAAAGAAACCTCCTGAGAATCTTATTTTGAGTCTCTTATACATGACAAATCCCTTTTCTCTTGCAGCTTTCAAAATTTTTTCCTTGGGAACCAGCAGTTGGTGTAATGGCTATGTCGCTGGACTCCCACGTAGTCGACCACGGTTCGCGTCCCGGACCCGGTGGCTTAAAATTCACGCCGGGCGCGTGTGCGTGCGTGCCCAAGATCCCGAGAGGAGAATGGAGGAGAAGGGATTGCGGCGTGACCATCCCCCCTGGGGGGTGATTTCTCGCTTTCTGTCTCTATGTCTCTCTCTGTCTGTCTGGCGAGCGCACGCGCCCTATAGTGAAAACCTCTCAAAAAAAAAAATTTTTTTTTTCCTTGTTTGACTTTTAACAGTTTGATTATAATAGGCTTTTCTTACCTGGAGTTCATTTATCAATAGCTTCTTGTATTTGAATACCCATGTGTTTTTCTCAAATTTGAAGTTTTTAGTCATTAGTTTTCAAATAACTGTCTTTCCATGTCTCTCTCTGTGACTTCAATAATGTGTATATTGGTTTGCTTGATGATGTTTCATAAATCCCTTAGATTCTGTTCATTTTTCTTTATTATTTTTTCCTTTTTCTTCTCAAACTTTGTAATTTCAAATGACCTATCTTCAAGTTTGTGGATTCCTTCTTCTGTCTAGTTAAAATCTGTTTAAGGGGCTGGCAGGTGGAATGGTGATTAAGGGCACTGGACTCCCACATGGCTGACAAAGGTTCAAGTCCCAGACCCAGTGGCTTGCTTTCTCACTTTCCCCCCCTCTCTTTCTCTCTCTCCCTTGCTCTCTTGCTCTATCCCTCTCTGGTTGAACTAAAACAAATAAATAAAGGAATAAAGTTGAATAAAATATTTTTTAAAAAATAGTCTGTTTAACCTCTGCTAGTAAATATTTCTATTCAGTCATGATATTTTTCAGTCTCAGAACTTGTGGTTTGTTTTTTTATATATATTTTTTCCAACCCTTTTTTTAGTATTCTTATTATGGTCTTTATTATTTTCCTGATTTCCCTTCCTTTAACACTTTAAACATATTTAAGATAGTTGTTTAAAACTAGGTCCAGCAGATATCATGGCGGTTAAGGAGTTGGATTGCCATAGGACCAACCACGGTTCAAGTCCCTGAACTGGTGGCTTGAATCTCATGCTGGGATTGCCACATGACCAATTACGGTTTGAATCCCTGAATGGTGGCTTGAATCTCATGCTGGGCACGTTTGTGTGCGTGCCCAGAATCCTGAGTGAAGAAAAGAGAAGGGATCGAGGCATGGCCATCCCCAGGGACTGATTTATCACTTCGTCTCTCTCTTTCTCCAGGAAGCACATGCACCCTGTGGCAAAAACCTGAAAAATAAAAAAGCATCTTTGTCTAGAAAATTTGCAGCCTGTGTTTCTTCAGAGTCAGTTCCTGGACATTTACTTGTTTTCCTTTAATGGGTCATGCCGTTCTGTCTTATCACACACATTGCAATAATTTTTTGAAAATCTGGCATTAGAAGAAAGAGCCACTTCTCCAAATTTCTGCAAACTGACCCCCTACAGAGAAAGCCCTTAACTAATGAACCAGGCATAAAGACTTAGGTGTTCTCAAGAATTTTCCAAGTGTGTGTGTTTTTGGGGCCTGTATGTTCCCCCACCCCCATTCTCTTGTCTCTATGGCTACTTTTCTTTTTTCATTTAAAAAATATTTTTGTTGTTATTTTAATTTATTTTATATATTCAATCATTGTACATCATTACATCTTTTTTTTTTTTTTCGAGAGGTTTTCGCTATAGGGCACGTGCGCTCGCCAGACAGACAGAGAGAGACATAGAGACAGAAAGCGAGAAATCACCCCCCAGAGGGGCTAGTCACACCACAATCCCTTCTCCTCCATTCTCCTCTCGGGATCTTGGGCACACACGCACATGCACCCGGCGTGAGTTTTAAGTCACCGGGTCCGGGATGCGAACTGTGGTCGACTACGTAGGAGTCCAGCAACATAGCCATTACGCTAACTGCTGGTTCCCCATCATTACATCTTATAAAATGAATCTACCCAACATGAATACACTTCACACCAGCCCAGTTGAAGATATCACACAATTGTCATCAACAAACAATCCTCCATGTCTGTGTGCCTTAAATGTCTTGCCTCTCAATTTTTCTCCTTGATTTCTTCCATCTCAGTCTCTCCCATCACCCCCCCTCTTTCCACACTGACTCTAGTATCTGTAACTATTTTCCATGCTTCTATATCCTCTAACCTTTCAGTTTTTTTCCATAGAATATGGACATTCAGAATATGTTAAGTGGAGACATACAATGTCTCTCTTTCATAGTCTGGCTTGCTTCACTCAGCAGTAAGTCTTCCATATTCATCCACCACTTTCTATCAAGTGCCAGAGTCTTGTTTTTGTTGTTGTTGTTTTTATTTTTCTTTTTAATGAGGTAGGGCAGTAGGTGGTTTTTATTTTAATTTTTTAAGAATTATTTTATTTAACTTTATTGATTTACTTATTTTAATTTGATCAGATAGGGGCAGAGAAAGAGAGGGAGAAAGTGAGAAAGCAAGTCGCCAGGTCCAGGACTTGAACCATGATTGGCCATGGGGGAGTACAACACCCTTAACCACCATGCTACATGCCGGCCTCTATATTGTTATTTTTTATGACTGAGTAGTATTCCACAGAGTATATGTGCCACACTTTTTCAATCCATTCATCTGTTCATGGACATTTGAATTGGTCCCATGTCTTAGCAATTGTGAATAATACTGCAATAAACATAGATGTGCAAGCACTTTTCCAACTGAGCATTTTCATATTTTTGGGGTAGATACCCAGGAGTGGAATTGCTTAATCATGTGGTAGTAACCTGCCTTATTGTTTTCTACAGTGGCTGTACTAATTTACATCCCCACCAACAGTGTAGGAGAGTTCCCTTTTCACCACAGCCTAGCCAGCACTTACCATTTTTTGTTTGTTTGTTTTTTTGATTCTTAGTCATTCTGACTGGGGTTAGGTGGTATCACATTGTGGTTTTGATTTGCATTTTCCTAAGAATTAATGACATTGAACTTTTTTTTCCTGTACTGCTTTCTTTTTTCTTTCTTTCTTTTCCTGTTTCTTTCTTTCTCTCTTTCCTTCTTTTCTTTTTTTCTTTCTCTTTCTTTTTTCTTTCTTCTTTTTCTTTCTTTTCCTTTCTTTTTTTCTTCTTTCTTTCTTCCTTCCTTTCTTTCCTTCTTTCTCTTTCTCTCTCTCTCTCTTTTTATTTTTGTTCACCAGAGACTGAGTGAGACAGACAGGGAAGTGATAAATCACCCCCCATGGGGGATGGCCAGGTTGCATCCCTATTCTTTCATTCCCCTCTTGGGATTTTGGGCAAACACACACATGCACTTGGAGTGATTTTCAAGTCTCCAGGTCAAGGATTCGAACCATGTTCTGCCACAAAGGAGTCCAGTGCCTTAACTGCCATGCCACCTGCTGGCCCATATTTTTTGGTTTTACTTTTTGTATACCAGATCTCTTTTGTAAATGAGAAAGAGAAGATTTTGTTTGTTTGACAGGGTCTTCCCACATTGTGCTCCTTCCTGCGCCAGCCTCCTAGTGAGCTGAAACCACAGGCGGGCAGCACCACACCGGGCTGTTTGAGCTGGGGCGGGAGCTGAGCAGGACTCTGCACGGCCTCAGACTTTGTGTAGCAGCAGTCTCTGCTTGTGCTGCCACGACTGGGCCAGGGCAATTTTGTAGTGAAGCATTTACTTACATGCCTTTCCTCTCGAAAAATGAGTGGCTCTGTTATGTTGACTTTTAAAAATTCTTTTTAAGAAGTTAATTTCATTTTTTATTATTAATAATTTGTTATAGGGCCTGTGAGCTCATGAGAGAGAGAGAGAAAGTGAGAAATCAAGCCACCAGGTCCAAGACTCAAACTGTGGTTGACCATGTGTAAGTCTAGAGCCTTAACCACCACATCGAAAATTCTGACCCCGTCAAAAATTCTTCATTTATTCTGGATCTAAACCCTGTATCAGATATGACTTGCAAATGTTTTTTTCCACGTTGTGACTTGTTTTCATTCTGTAATCAGTACATTTGGAAGAGTAGAGCTTTAATTTTGATAAAGGTCTATTTATCCATTTGTTCTTTTATAGATTGCACTTTGGTGTCATGTGTAAGAAATCCTTGTCTAACCCAAAGTCACAAAAGTTCTGTCCTGAGTTTTCTTCTAGAAGCTTTATAGCTTAAGATTTTACGTTTAGATCTATGAACTATTTCAAGTAAACTTTGTATATAAAATATGGGTCAAAGGTCAGTTTGCATTAGTCTGCTTCTGTGATGTTAAAAAATATCTGAGACATGGGACCAGCAGTTAGCGCAATGGCTATGTCACTGGACTCCCATGTAGTCGACCGTGGTTCGTGTCCCGGACCCGGTGGCTTAAACTCACGCCAGGCGCGTGTGCGTGTGTGCCCAAGATCCTGAGAGGAGAATGGAGGAGAAGGAATTGCGGCGTGACCATCCCCCCTGGGGGGTGATTTCTCGCTTTCTGTCTCTATGTCTCTCTCTGTCTGTCTGGCGAGTGCACGCGCCCTATAGCAAAAACCTCTTAAAAAAAATAGAGGTTTATGTTGACTCATGATACTGGTGGCCAGAGAGCCCAATGACATAGGCCTACAGCATGACCAGCAGAAGCACAGAGGATGGTGGGCAAGCAGAGAGTGAGCTGTGAGCAGCTTTCTCTCTTATGAAAAGTGGTTAGTTCTCAGGGACTGGCAGATGGTGTGGTGGTTAAGGTGGCTGGACTCCCACATGGCTAACTTCAGTTCAAGTCCTGGACCTGGCAGCTTGCTTTCTCACTTTCCTTCTCTCTCTCTCTCTTTCTTGTCAACTTCAAAAAAATAAAATAAAATAATGACAATGAACAAAATTAAATAATTCTTTTTTTTAAAAAAAAGTGATTAATTCTCATGAGAGCTACAGCACATTGGGTCTTGGGAGACATCATTAATCTATTTATAAGAGTATTGCTTCCATGATGCGATAGAAACGTCATGATTCTATCATCACCCACTGGGTATCACCAAGTCCCAGTACCAAATTCTAAAACATGAGACTTTGGAGGACAAACCATTTTGCAAACTCTAACAGTTTTTTACTTATGCACACCCAATTTTTCCAGAACCATGTGTCAAAAAAGCAGCTTCTCCACTGAATTGCTTTTGCATCTTTATAAAAAAAATTAGCTGACTATGTATATATATATGTATATATATATATGTGTGTATACACACACATATATATA
Source organism: Tupaia belangeri chinensis (assembly GCF_000334495.1). Taxonomy (NCBI): domain Eukaryota; kingdom Metazoa; phylum Chordata; class Mammalia; order Scandentia; family Tupaiidae; genus Tupaia; species Tupaia belangeri. The sequence goes on along the minus strand of NW_006204667.1, from coordinate 1,140,882 downwards.
TACATACATACACACACACACATATATATATATATACACACACACACATAGAGAGAGAGTCTTGATTACTATGGCTTCATGTAGCTTGAAATCAGGTAGTGTTAGTCTTCTAACTCTTTTCTTTTTTATGTATTTATGATAGAGCATGTGTGTACATAGAGAGAGAGAGACAGAGAGAGAACAGGAACATCTCCACAGAGTGTGGTCGTGCTATGATCCCCCCTCTTCTCCAGCATCTCTGTCTATCAGATCATGTGCACTTGCATATATACCCAGTGTGTTTTGGACTGACCAGACTGGGGATTCGAGTTATGGTCACCATGTGGAACCTGGCTTCTCTTGAGCAGTGTCTTGCACTGTGTCACAGAGCTGGCTCTGTTGTTCCTTTTGAAAGTTGTTTTGGCCACTCTAAAAATGCTTTGCATTTTAATATAAATGATAGGGTCAGTTTTTCAATTTTGAAAAAAAAAAATCTTGCCAGGCTTTTGACAGAAATTATACTGAATCTATAGATCTATCTGGGGAGAAGTTAACACCCTGTCAATATGGACTTCTTTGAGATATGAATACGTTATGTCTCTCTAGTACTTTTGGCTTTTCTTTCATCTCCCCCAGCAATGTTTTACTGTGTCAAGTGCATGGTCTTTCATTTTTGTCATATTTATTCCTAAGTATTGTGTATACTATTTTTATACCATTCTGACTGTTTGGTGATAATTTACACAAATACCACTGGTTTTTGTATATTTTCCATATTGATCTTATAATCTGCAACTTTGCTAACGTCACTGATTAGTTCAAGTAGCTTTTTGTAGGTTCCACTGGGTCTCTTAGTCAGTTGTGTCTCTGTGAACAAAGATTGTTTTATTTCTGTCTTTAGTCCAGATGCCATTAATTTATTTTCCTACCTTACTTTCAGGGTTAGGAACTTCTCGTACAATGCCGAATAGAGAGCAAGAGCAGATAGTCTTGCTTCCGGTCCTGATATCTGGGGAAAGTAACCTCTTTTACCAGCAAGTGTGATGTTAGTGGTAAGTTTTTTCTACATGTCCTTTAGCAGGTTGAGGAAGTTTCCGCCTACTCTTAGTTTGCTCGTGAATTTTTTTTTTTAATCAGAAGTGGATGTTAGATTCTGTCACGTGCTTTCTCTCCCTTGGCCGCCGTATCACTTGTCTGGTCAGGCTGTTATTACAACACACCGGAGGCTGAGACTCTCATAAACGTTAGCAATTGATTTCTCACACTTCTTTTTTTTCTTTCTTAAAGAATTATTTATATTATTTATTTTTTTTTTTGGAGAGATTTTTCACTGTAGGGCGCGTGCGCTTGCCAGACAGACAGAGAGAGACATAGAGACAGAAAGCGAGAAATCACCCCCCAGGGGGGGATGGTCATGCCGCAATCCCTTCTCCTCCATTCTCCTCTCGGGATCTTGGGCACGCACGCACACGCGCCCGGCGTGAGTTTTAAGCCACCGGGTCCAACGGCGGTTGACTACGTGGGAGTCCAGCGACATAGCCATTACGCTAACTGCTGGTTCCCTATTATTATTATTTTAATTCATCAGAGAGAGAGTGAGAGAGAGGGAAAGTGAGAAAGCAAGGCACCAGGTCTGGGACTCAGACCACAGCTGGGCATGTAGGAGTGTCCAGTGCCTTAACCACCCTGCCACCTGCTAGTCCCATATTTCTCACAGTCCTCAGATCAAGGCAGGTTCTGGCGGACTAGGTATCTGATGAAGGCTCACTCTCTTGGGCTCATAGATGGGCTGAGTCCTCACACAGTGGAAGAGAGAAGCTGGCTCTCTAGGCCCTTTTATTACCAGGGCCCTTTTATTTATTTATTTATTTATTTATTTATTTATTTATTTATTTAGGAGAGGTTTTTGCTATAGGGTGCGTACGCTCGCCAGAAAGAGAGAGACAGAGAAATAAAAAGCGAGAAATCACCCCCTATGGGGGATGGCCACGCTGCAACCCCTTCTCCTCCATCCTCCTCTCAGGATCTTGGGCACGCATGCACACGCGCCCGGTGTGAGTTTAAGCCACTGGGTCTGAGACTCGAACTGTGGTCGACTATATGGGAGTCCAGCGACATAGCCATTACGCTAACTGCTGGTCCCATGGGCCCTCTTTTATAAGAGCACTTATCTCATTCATAAGGGTACCTCCTTCATGATCCAATCACCCCATAGGCTCTACCTCCTAAAACCATCATATTGGTAATCAGGTTTCAATATACTAATTTGGGGTGACACAAACATGCAGACCATGGCATCACTGTACCCCAAAATGGCCATTACCACACTCTACAGCATGTGGTGGGCCCTACGGGTTTTGCCAATCCACCCCCACCCCCGCCCTGCCTCTTTGTCCAACGCACACACCTTTGGCCAACCAGCTTTCTTGGAGCTCGGGCCCTGTAAGAAGACTGATTTTGTTCGTCTTCTCATAGGCTTACCTCTGAGGTTCAGCGGGACTAGGAGCTTCTCTAACGTAGTTTATGATATAACTTGCTCTCTGCTTCAGACAGGTTTGACGACACTCCAGAACCACACTTGGTGTACAGCTACTCTTGCTGAATCTGAGAAAAAGCCTCTTGATGTAAATGATTGGCATGCGTAATTCCACCTTTCAATAATAATGTGATTGGAAACTGTTTTGCTTCATAGCAATCGAAACTGTCACTGCAGAGACAGAGAGATCAGTGTGAAGGATGAGGAGAAGGGAATGCAGACCTGCTGTTCTAGTGTCCTCTGCTCTTGCCTGTTTGAAGGCATTGGCGGCCACGGACACTCAGTTTACTCATAACAGAAAGGGCATAGGGACCAGCAGTCAGTGTAATGGCGATGTCGCTGGACTCCCACGTAGTCGACTGCGGTTCAAGTCCCGGACCTGGTGGCTCAAACTCACGCCGGGTGAGTGTGCATGCGTGCCCGAGATCCCAAGATGAGAAGGGAGGAGAAGGGATTGCGGCGTGGCCATCCCCTCTGGGGGGTGATTTCTCGCTTTCTGTCTCTGTCTCTCTCTGTCTGGCTGGCTAGCGCATGCACCCTATAGCAAAAACCTCTTCAAAAAAAAAAAAAGGCATAGAGATACCATAACAGGAAGAATGACATTAATAACTATTTTATATACTAAATAAAGTACTTCCATATAGTTGCTGAACACATGTATATATTGGTTTAGTGGATACATTTCTGTTTATTTGATCCCAGTTTAATAAATTACTTTTTAAAAAAATTTTGAGAGTTTTGCTATAGGGCATGTGTACTCACCAGAGAGACGGAGAAAGAGAAAGTGAGAAATCACTCCCTAGGGAGGGCGGCTGTGCTGCAATCGCTTCTCCTCCACTCTGCTCTTGGGATTTTGGGCTCACACGCACACACGCCCGGCGTGAGTTTCTAGCCTCTGGGTCCGGGATTCAAACCTCAGTCAGCCGTGTGGGAGTCCAGCACCTTAACCACTACGCCACCTGCTGGCCCCTAGATTACTGTCTTGTATCCGGTAGAAGGGCACACCATTGGGAATTATGCTAAACGTGCATAGACACTGATGTTAGCATTGAAGGCCTTCGGCACATACAGAGTCGATGTTAAGTCCACCGTCACGCCAGCACATACCAGGCTGCTTCTCCTGCGTGTGTTTACTGCTGGGCTCGTAGATGTGCTCAGAGACTGGGTGATGACACGAGGTGTAAGAGGTAATACGAGGCAAAAATAATGGAACCAGTGGAAGCATCTGACTTTACAGCTCTTACAAAGAAAAGGAAAAAAGAGGCCAGAGGAACACTGCAAGCTTGCTCGTGGTCTGGTCTGCCTCCCTTTCTCTCTTTGTCTCCCTCCTCTGCCTCTCTCTCTACGTTTCTCTCTGGACTTTCTAAATCATCTTTTTAAGATAAATTCTAGGTACTATTTGTTCCTGTAAATATTTACACACTCAGTAAGTTGAGAGAAAAAAAGAGAATGAGGGCCAGCAGGTGGTGTAGTGGTTAAGGCGCTGGACTCCCACACGGCTGACTGCGGTTCAAGTCCCAGACCTGCTGGCTTGAAACCCACACTGGGAATGTGTATGTGCATATCCAAAATCCCAGGAGGAGAACTGAGAAGAAAGGATTGCAGCGTGGCCATCCCTCTTGGGGGGTGATTTCTCCTTTCTGGTGAGCACATACATCCTGTGGAAAAACCTAAACATAAAAAGAGCGAAGAATTGACAGTAAAGGAAAAGACAGTAGGCTAAATGTGGGCTTATGAATGTGATTTTTATTGGTCCAAAGAAAGTCTGTGAGCTAAATTACTTCTGAAAATGGTTTACACAACTATGTCCTATTTAGTACTCTTCGGTATTTTCTTTGTGCAAATTTTACACGTCAGTTAGTTACCTAAATAAGCTTGCCAGAAACCAAGACCAGACTGTGCATCTCACTGGCCGACAGTGAACCTAAATCAGGGACTGGTTTCTCCTCACGGTGACTGCAGCAGCCTGCCCCGCTGTCTCCCCTGACCTGGACCGGGAGCTCCCGCAGGCGCTGAGCACACAGGCCTCAGACTCGCGGCCTGACCATCGCCTTCCGGGCACTGCCTTTCGCTCACAGTATGAAGTGAAGTGAACCCAAGCGGCAGTCGATCATAGTCTTGCCGGAGATTCAGAATTTTTCCCAAGAAAATAAATGGACACTTTAGCAACTAAATCCTTCTCATCTGGGTAGATGATAGAAGTCATAGAAATGAAACCAGGGGGCCAGCCGTTAGCGTAATGGCTATGTCGCTGGACTCCCATGTAGTCGACTGCGGTTCGAGTCCCGGACCCAGTGGGTTAAACTCACGCCGGGTGCGTGTGCGTGCGTGCCCAGGATCCCGAGAGAATGGAAGAGAAGGGATTGCGGCGTGGCCATCCCCACTGCAGGGGTGGGGGGGGCGGGTGGTGATTTCTCGCTTTCTGTCTCTCTGTCTCTCTCTGTCTTTCTGGCGAGTGCACGTGCCCTAAAGCAAACGAAAAAAGAAAAAAAGAAATGAAACCAGTGTCTTAATGAGTTTAACCCTGCTCGATCTGCTCACCCATGTGAGAGGGCCTTAAAAGTATTTGTGGAAAATGCCTATTATGAAAAAACTATGCACACATTTTCATTGCTTTACACCATTCGCTCCATTTTCCCCACGAACGTTTTGAAGTCTCCTACGAGAACGTGCTGGAGAACTGGGTGTAAGCTGCCACCTACGACGCACGTTACTGGGTCGACATTCGCTAAAATTTACAATAATGTCAAAGCGAGATTTTATAGTAATGTTGTTTGTTCTGGCCACGTTTTCATTTAAACGGTCGGAGAAAACGCAGCCCTGGTCCCAGGCATCTGCCTGCCTCCACTAGTTACCACGTTCACCCAGAAACGTCTGTGCTGTCCGACTGTTAGATAAGTTATTTGGGAAAGAAAAAATATTTATCTACGAATCTGTGGGTGAAGTGTTTCCAAGAAGAAATTATAAACGAGCTCTATTTTAGTTCTCTTCGCCTATGAATGACAGGTTTAACATTCTTAGAAACCTTAAGAATATAATGACTACGTCTTTAAAACCCTCTAGGGATTATCGTACATTAACGTAGCAGGGTCAGCAAATTAGCCATAAATTAATCTTTCGAACTAGATTTCCACCCCCCCTTCCATTTGGAAGTTAAACTTCTGAATCTCCACTTCAGCAACTTTGTATCTGAAGAGCCTACATCTGTAAAAACATGTCTAATGAAAACACCAGCCACCCCCAGAGACGCAAGTACAGTGAGATCTCAGTACAACGCAGCCTTTCCGGTTTCGGTCCTGACAACAGCGGATTCCAATGGGATGCCAAGCGGAGGTTCCATAACAAGACACAGCCCGGTTTCTTGGTGCCAGTGGAGAAGTGAGGTACTTAAACAGGCTCTGCCTGTGTTTCCCGCTTACACCCAGCTGGGTGAGTTACATTGCTGTCCGGGTCAGGGAGAGGGCCCAGTGACTGGGGCGTGCACGGGTGTGCTCTGGAGCAGGTGCAGGTAAGGGGAACGCTGAGATCTAGGCCCCACGGATGCGACGATTGGCAAGACACAGGATCAAAGACGAGTTTAGTCTCCATTTCATTTTCAGGGCAGGCTGAGTTGGGGGTGGATCGCGGCCTCAGGTCTCTGTTGGGGGTGTTGCTCACATACTGCTTTCTCTCTCTCTCTCTCTCTCTCACTCTGGTAGAGGGCATGTACCCTTTGGCAATTTTTAAAAGGAAAGAAAACAAAACGATATTAAACCTAACATATGGAACTAGTTGTAAAATATTCTCTAATTAATACCCATGGTCTGGACTACCTGCAAAATTTAAAAACCAGTGTTTTTATTTAGAGCTCTTTTCATTTTTGTTTTTCTTTTGTAAGGATAACAAGAACTTAATCCAACGTGAAGGTGTGGGAATCCCGAGTTCCAAGGACCTTCCCATTTACCTTTAGAGCTCAGTTTTAAAAGCAGCCACTGGGCCAGCTCTGTGACGATGCGGTAACGCACTGCTCCCGAGGAGCTGAATCCGGGGCCCAGGCAGCCTGGACCAGGAGGCTCAGGAACGCCCAAGGTCCCCAGGGCTGGAGGGCTGGAGGGCTGGAGGGAGGGAGTCGCAGCATGGCAGACCTGTGCAGGGGCTCGCTTTTCTGTCCCTCTCTTCTCTGTCTCCTGTGCACACCATATGATGAGTAAAGAAGAAAGGCAGCCACTGTTACACATTTCAGACTTTGTTAACTCAAGTGCTACAAAAGTGTAGCGAGGCTTCTGTAATCCGTTCCTACAGCCAAGAGATGACAAGACGGCGCCTTCAGGAGTGGCTGACAGGCACGGAGACGCCGGTTTGGAAAACTTTGAACATAAGAACACTGGGTAGGCAGCTTTGGGGCAGGGGGAAGCACACTTATAAGTACAATATATAAAAATAAAAATATCCTATTTTAACCATTTTTACCTGTGCGAGTTAGTGGCCTTATGTGTATTCATGATGTGGTATAGTCGTTCCCACTACTCAGAATCCGGCCCAAACAGAACCTCTGCACCTTCAATCAGCGAAGTCCCCAGATCCCCCTCTTTGCCCTGGTAAGCTCTGTCTCTATGAATTTAATGCAAACATTTTATTAATATTTTTATTAACATAAGAATTGTTACAGTGTGGTTTTTTTTCAGTATATTAATACATCTTGTAATGATTACATGAGAATTACTCTTTTGATATTTATAACATTTTATACTTAGGTTGTTATTAACCCATTCTCCCCGTTGTATTTTTTTGGAGAGGTTTTTGCTATAGGGTGCGTGCACTTACCAGAAAGACAGAGAGACAGAGACAGAAAGCGAGAAATCACCCCCCAGAGGGGATGGTCACACCACAATCCCTTCTCCTCCATTCTCCTCTCGGGATCGTGGGCACGCACACACACGTGCCCGGCGTGAGTTTAAGCCACTGGGTCTGGGACTCGAACCGCCGTCGACTACATGGGGAGTTCAGTGACATAGCCATTACGCCAACTGCTGGTCCCTCCCCGCTGTATTTTAAACACCAGATACTGTCCCTTCTGCCTTTAATTTTGCTTCCCTTTCTCGACATTTCTCTTTGCCTCATTCCTCCATCCTTCCCAGTATCCAGGAGTCATTGTAAATCTACTTCCTAAAGTCAAGCTGTCCAATATACGGAGAACATACAGCACTTCCTCCTGTACCTGGCTTACTTTAACATAATGTCCTCCACGTTTGCCCCCGAAACTTCACACGACCGTATTCGGCCTCCTAATGGCTGCAGCGTCTTCCGTTACATGCGCACATGCCGTGGTTCAGCTGTGCGTCCGTTGGGCACGGGGCGGCTGTGTCGGCGGTTGCAGGTGGGGCTGGGGCTGCAGTGCACTCTGGGTGTGGAATCCTTAGGAGGTACTGAGTGCCCTCCCTGACATCTATGCCTCCTAGTGGGATTTCCTAGTGGGTCACGTGGCAGCTTTGCTTTTAGTCTCTTGAGGACGCTCCGTACTGTTTTCCAGAATGGCTGTACTCATTTGTATTCCAACACTGTAGGAGTCCCTGCTCTCTGCGTCCTCCGCTGCATTTGTTCTCTGTTGCTTTTTGTTTTTCACAGAAGCTGTCCGCATGGGGGGAAGAGATCTCATGGTTTTGATCTACATTCCCCTGATGATTAGTAACGCTGAGCCTGCTTCACCATCTCTGTCTTCTTTGGAGAACTGTGTATCCCGGTCGTTTGCTCGTTTTTAAAGAGGGGGTTATTTGTTCTTGCTGCTGAATTGAGGTCCTAGTCTAGTCTGAGTATCAATCCCCTGTCAGATGTTTCATATGCAGATATTCACGCCCATTCTGGGGACTGTCTCTTGACTGTCGATCATTAAAGCAACTTTTTTTTTTCTTTTTTATTAAACAAAAACAACCCCCCAAACCAAATCCCTGTACTTCAGTAGGGTCTGGACAGTTAGGCCACAAGTTCATAAAGCTGTCAGTATAGCCAAGGGAGCCTATTTTTCCAGTACCTGTCGTCAACATTTTTAATGTCTTTTTTGACAGAGACACACAATCTTTTCTTCAGTTTTTTCTCTATGAATTTAGCAAATGTTATGTCTACACAGGACAGGCACTGTGGCAGGAAATTAGCCATGCTCTCTGCCCTTGCAGACCTATGGTCTGGTTAGCTGAGGATGCTTCAGTGGTCCCCGACCTCGGTAAAACACAGACGGGTGCAATTCGATAAAGACGCAATGGCGTGGCACACACCCTGTAGCAATCATCCGCTTCCAGCATTGCGACTGCTCGGAGAAGCTACGATAAAATGTTATCTTTTTTTTTTGAAGGTTTTTGCTATAGGGTGCATGCACTTGCCGGAGAGAGAGGGGGGAAGTGAGATATCACCCCCCGGGGGGATGGCCACCCACAATCCCTTCTGCTCCCTTCTCCTCTCAGGATTTTGGGAATGCAGGCACATGCCCGATGTGATTTTAGGTCACCTGGTCTGGGGCTCCAACCACACAGCCAGCCATGTGGGATCCAGTCATTTTAACCTCCACACCACCTGCTGGAAAGGAATTAACAGTTTACAGGGACGTGGCCTGAAGTACACCTTGCAGACGGGGTACATCCCTTCCGGCCTTCGACGTACAGCACATGCCAGGCTTACACGTGGAAACTAGACTTTCTCTCTGAAAGACCATCAGACGTGGTTAACAAACAGCGCTTTATTTGTGAAAGTACAATGGTCAAAGATGGCTTTACAGAAGGCAAAATCAACTACGCATCCATGTTAGAAAAGTCCTTTTGGTTTCTTTAAATCTAAGGCCCCCTCTAGTGTTTGAAAACCGTCAGAGGCAGCACACAACACAATCAAATGCAGTCAGTGTTTTGCCAGAGGCCTACCAAAACAAAAATAATACTTCTGTTCCATTCGTGTGGCACAAAAATTAATGAGGGGAAACATCTAACCATAATTAGTATTTCAAATTCCTGCTATGATTCACAGATTCATTATCTTGTCATTCAGTCATTTCTTTCTCTGTATTTACTGCTGGGTTGTTTTTAGAAGATTAATACTTTGTTAATAAGGAAAAAAAATACAGCATACAATGTGCATATGGACTTTAATTTCCCAAACAAGAAATGTACCTTGTTGAAAATTAAATTTATTTCATGTTGCCAATCAGCCTATTCTGCTAAATAGTATATACTTTCTAGAGTACATACCTAAATTTATTACATTTAGAAATCAAAAAATCTAAACTACATATAGTTTAAGATGCAACCTAATCTGTGGATTTGCTATAGACTTTGAGGACGCTGTCAAAGGAGGTGCCAGTGCTGCTCTGAGGATGAAGGCCGGCCCTGAAGCATCTGGGGGAGGGGCTCTTTCAGCGGGCACAGAGCTTGGCACTACGCATACGGTGCCTTAATTCCATGGACTTTGGGAAGGGTGACTATAGTTAGGGACAGTAAAAAATAGTTGATTTTTCCCTCTTTTTAAACTGAAACCTGTATGTGTCTGTTTTCATGGTCTGTAACAGAGGGTTTGAGCTAATAGCTAAGTATTATCACTATCACTGGAAAATAAAAAGAAACCTCTAATTTTTAACAAAAGAAAACAATGCCATATTGAGCAGAAGACTGACAGAGAAAAACGTATTTAGCTATTATTTCATGTTTTTAAAAGTTAAGAGTGCAATGAAGATTTGAAAATTGAACAGCTCTTGAAACGAGTTTATTCTATATTAACTTTATTTAATTAAATGACCACTCTGTCACCCAATGTGTCATATGACTTCTCTGCATTGATCTTGCTTTGTTTTCAAACTTGTCACTTGCAAATACTACAAGTTAGGTGAGAAAAAAAGGTTATGTAAAATGAGGTCATTTAGAATTAAATAAAACCAGCTACATTTACACTTGGTCTCAACTTTAAGATACCTGCCTTCAAATGGGATAGGGCATGGCATTAAAGTGCAACATATACTCTTCTGGCTCAATATGAAAAATTATGAGAACTAGAAATTACTGCAGCTATTTCTCCTATAAATTTAATAAAAAGCTGCTTGGAAAGTTAGCCATCAGATTATAAACTCTGAGAAACACTGAGAAGTCATTTAAAATGAGTATATAAAATGCAATTACAAATACAACCAGCGTGGGGGAGGTAGCATAAAGTACAAGAAAACCAAATAAATACTGTACAATAACATACACCATTTTCCTTACAAAAATTGAAAATAGCATTTGAAAAATATCCATTTTTCCCCACTTTTGAGGGTTTTACAATGAAATTAAAATGTAGACCTGGAGTCTCTGCAGAGATTTTCCAAACGTCATTAATTACTGGCATTGCTTTTGGCCAGAACCTCTCTGATCTGCCGGTCCAGTTCACCTATGATTCGATCCTCGTGACTGTAGACGCCTGTTCTCATCAGGGTATCCCTCTCTTCTATCAGGCGCGTCAGGTAGTCCTCCAGCCCCTCCTCCAGCGCTCGGTTGTGCGGGCCCTCCACGCTCCTACTTGCGATCTCTCTGGAATCCTGGGGCTGCTTTTGATCTTGCTGCCTTAACCTGAGAAGTCAAGGACACGTCACTGTATTAGGCAACACATAACTGTTGAGGTTTGTAAAAACACTATTTAAAAAACAAAATGATTCCATGGTAAAATAAGGTTTTGGTAATATTTCAGAAATTAAATAAAAACGAATGTCTTCCTTGGCTACTGACAGTCTGCACAAAAAGCAGTTTTGGGTTTTTGTTTAATTTTTTAAGGGTTTTGCCATAGGGCATGTGCATTCACTGAAGACAGAGAGAGAGAAAAAGTGAGAAATCTGCCCCACAAAGGGGGGGGGAGGGGCGGAGATGGTCACGTTACAATCCCTTTTCTTCCACTCAGCTCTCGGGATTTGGGGCACACACACACACGCATCTGGTATGGTTTATAAGCTGCAGGGTCTGGGACTAGAACTACAGTCAACTATATGGGAATCCAACATATTAACCACAGTACCCTCTTCTGGTCCCAAAAATAATGCATGCTTTTCTAATTATAAAATGTATGAACCTTAAAAAAAAAAATGAAAACTAGAAATTTTGGAGCTGTGTAAAGAAGAAAATGAAAATCACCTATAATCTTAACACCCAGAGATAATTGATCTGTGTTTCTTTTCTATTAAAAAAAAAGTACACATGTATATGGCACATTAAGCATAACTAATATTTTTTAAGAGAGGTTTTTGCTATAGGGTGCATGCACTCACCAGACAGTGAGTGAGAAAGTTAGAAATCACCCCCCCAAAAGGATGGCCACACTGCAATCCAGTCTCCTCCATTATCCTCTTGGGATTTTGGGCACGCACACCCACATGCCTGGCATGAGTTTCAAGCCTCTGGATCCGGGGCTAGAATTATGGTCAGCCATGTGGGAGTCTAGCACCTTAACCACTACACCTCCTGCTGACCCAGATATTTAATTTTTCTCCTAAAAAAATTAAGACACTCTGTGCCATGTTGTATATTTTTCATTTATTTACATGTGAATATTTTCCTACATAAAATATTTTTCTAAATTTTTTGTCATCCTTCATTTTTGATCTTTAAGTTATTAAAATCTTTGTTGATGTTGTTTTGAATGTAATTTTTTTCCTACTCTTCATTTAACAAGTATTTATTTGTGCAACAGCAAACAGAGTAATAGTTAAGTCGCTGGACTCCCACGTAGTTGACCCGCGGTTCAAGTCCCAGACCTGGGGGCTTAAAACTCATGCCGGGCACGTGTGTGTGCGTGCCCCCAAGAACCTAAGAAGAGAATGGAGAAGGGACTGTGGTGTGGCCATTCCCTGGGGGTTGATTTCTTGATTTCTGGCTTTTTGTCTCTGTCTGGCAAGTTTACATGCCCTATAGCAAAAATCTCTCTTTAAAAAAAATTGTTTGTGCGAACAAGTATTGGAGATACTACAGTAAATCAAGAAGAAAAGTTCGCTACTGTTTTTCTTTTTTCCTTTTAGAGAGATTTTTGCTATAGGGTGCATGTGCTCACCAAAGAAACAGAAAGACAGAAAGCAAGAAATCATTCTCCATGGGGAATGGCCACTCTGCAATCCCTTCTCCATTCTCCTGTCTAGAGATTTTTGGGTATGCACACACACGTGCCCAGTGTGAGTTTTAAGCCGTGGGGTCTGGAACTTGAACTATGGTTGACTATGTGGGAGTCCAGTGACGCAATCATTATGCCATCTGCTGCTCCCAAAAAAGTCCCTACTGTTGTGGATACTGTATTTCTATTTGTAGAAAGGGAAATTATGTAAATGTAAATGTCTAGTTCAAAAGAACATGTACATGTTAAAGTTTTGTATGGATATCTTCTATTTATTTTACTATTACTTTTTAATGTTGCTATAGTCCTCAGAGAGATGGGGAGGAAGGGGAAAGCCCGCCCCCAGGTCTTAATTCAAACCATGTTTGGCCATGTGGGAGTTCAGTGCCCTAACCGCCATGCCAGCTGCTGGCCCCTGTACGGTCACCTTCAAGTTACACTTATGATGATCTCCTCTAGAGATAATGGAAAGGACAGGTGCTAGGAGGTGTCGGGACCAGCCCGGATCTGAACACCACAATGGTGACTTCTCAACACGTGCAGAGACATGGTTCTCCGGGCCACCACAGCAAGGCTAGTGAGAGCCATGAATACAGAACATGTGTTCGGCCTGTGTCGAAACTGCAGGGCGGTGTGATTAAAGGAAGCTAATCAGGAAAGGCCAAGACAAAGCTTACTGAGAACTACATGGCACCTGAGGTCTTCGCTCTTCAGCCAATTAACATCTGGAAACACCTGGCTTTGTATTCCACTTCCCCTTCCCCCCTTTCCTGCCCTTTAGAATAAACCTGAGAGTGGCTCTTGACTACCTCCATCAGAGTCGGGACCTTGTTTTTGTATTTATTCTATAACCCACAGCCACCCCACTCGGAGTATGGGTTCAGCCGTGCAGGCCATGGCAGCCGGGCCTGTGTTTCAGTGTTTCCAGCAGAATGTGACCGAGCACACTGTCTGGAAAACTGAGAGGCAGTGACACTTGGTATGGACACTAAGTGACAGTGAGACTAAGTCTGGATACGAAATATGTTTTACTTCGGTGTTCAATTGAGCCACTAGATACATTCCTGTACATAACTGGCTGTGGAAATTTACTTTCATTCACTTCTTCTATAAAGAGGGAGGGGGCCAGGGAGGCATCCCTAACAAGGTGTTCATGCCACAGTCTACCCCAGCCTCGGCCGTCCTGGATTATGGGCGTTTGTGTGGCCCCAGCAAACCCGGGACTTGCGCACTGGAAGTGTGAATGGACAACTGCCCGAAGTACAAAGTTGCGTGTTCAGATCACTTTCTGTAACATAAAACGCCTAAAATTCCTCACAACTGAAAAGCAAACTAAGTATCCAGTCCAAGAAAGATACCAAACAGATACCTTCTGTTCTAAGAAATGAAACTAGAGTGAGGGCACCGAGCTCAGACTTGGGTAGGAAACGAATGATCATCACCATACTGGTACCAAACCTTTCCACCGGAACTGTGTAATCCGTGTGGCTGGGTAAGAATACACTTCTTAGCAGTTGTTTCCCCTACCCTAATTCTTTTTCTTTTAAAAAGAACTATTTTATTTAACTTTATTTATTTTAATTTGACCAGAGAGGGACGGTGCTTGAGGGAGGGGAGAAAGCAAGCCACCAGGTGTGGGACTTGAACCGTGGTTGGCTATGTGGGAGTCTAGTGCCCTTCGCCACTCACCTGCCAGTTTCCCTACCCTAGTTCTTACAGGTATCTAGGAGGAACGAGGTCCTCTAGGCGAACTAATGACGCACTGACAAGCCAGGTACCGGGAAGTTCAACCACTTTCCTTTGTGCATCACCCACTCGGGCACTTTTTACACTGCTGTAGATTAACGCCCCACGTCCTGACTGACGTGCATGTCATTAGTTATGGCCACAGCAGAAGTTGTGTCCAGTGTATCTGCTAACCAGAAACCACAAAAGGCGCTACATAGGACAGCAAAGTTCTGGAGGGCAAGTTCATGTTAGAATCCCCCAATTTCTACCATCTTCTAAATTGACAACACTGTAGACACTTGCAGAATGAAAGCGAACAGCAGCAGCACACACTGGGCCCTACAAGCATGGCACTCGGAGTTACCTTTCACAACTGTAGTCATCCATTCACTTTCCCTCTACGGAGGTTTAATTCAGCCTGGACACCCTCCTCGGGTACAGTGACTGCCTTTTCTCCGGTTCACGCAGGGAGATGGCAAGGGAGACTTTATCCCCCCAAATTCTTATGTTCAAGCTCTAATTTCTGATGGACAGTATCTGGAGATGGAGCCTTTGGGGTTTACAGGAGCTACCATCATGAAGGGATTAACGCACTCATAGGAAGCGACACTAGAGAGCTTGTTCTTGCCACCTGTGAGGACCCAGCAAAACAGTGGCCCTGCAGAAAGTGGTCCTGGCACTTTGATTTCTGACGTGCAGCTTCTAGAAATGTGAGAAATAAATTTCTGTTTTATTAAAACTCCCCAGTCTATATTTCATTGTGGTAGTCTGAACTATGACAGTATGCTTTGCTCAAACAAAAACGTTTTAGTTGGGCTAGCAGGTTGCATGAAGGTTAAGGCACTGGACCCTACACAACTGATTGTGCAGTTCAAGTCCCAGACCCAGAGACCTGAAAAATCATGCCAGGTGCACATGCAAGTGTGATGAATTCAAGAAGAGGGACCAGCAGCTAGAGTAATGGCTATGTCGTTGGACTCCCATGTAGTCGACTGCAGTTCAAGTACCGGACCTGGTGGCTTAAACTCACGCCAGGCACATGTGCGTGCATGCCCAAGATCCCGAGAGGAGAATGGAGGAAAAGGGACTGCAGCGTAGCCATGCCCCCTGTGGGGTGATTTCTCACTTTCTGTCTGTTTCTCTCAGTCTTTCTGGCGAGCGCATGAGCCCTATAGCAAAAAAACAACAACCAAAAAAAACTCCAAAAACCTCTCCAAAAGAATTCAAGAAGAGAAAGAAGGAGAAGGACTATGGCATAGCCATCCCTGCTGGGGATGCTTTTTCACTCTCCCACCCGGCCCCATCTGTCTCTATCTGGACAGCGCATGTGCCTTACAGCAAGATTTTAAAAAAATTTAAATAAATAAATGAATAAATAAAAATAAAGTATACTGGTCTCTTAATAAACTAGGCTAAAAGGTCATATCACCAAAAACACTTATTTGCACTTACACTGCTTCCTCATCATTAATGACCTGAGCCTGCTGAAGCAGTGATTAGTGAACAAGACAACTTGGAGAGGCCCAGGACAGCACCGTAATTGAAAACAGTCTCTGGAATCAGAGGTGAACTCTGGCTCCATAATTTACCGGCTGCATGAAAAAGGTATTTAAGCCAGTCTCTTTAGTCCTTAATTTCCTCATCTCTAAAATGCAGATAATGGCTTGGCAGGTGGCGTGGTGGTTAAGAGTGCTGGACTCCCACATGGCCAACCCTTGTTCGAGTCCTGAACCTGGCGGCTTGCTTTCTCTCTCTCTCTCTCTCTTTGGTCAAATTAAAATACATAAATAAAGTTAAATAAAAGAATTCTTTTAAAATAAATAAAATAAAACGAAGATAACACTTCTTCAAAGAGTTGTTTCGAAGGTCAAAAAAAGAAAGAAAGAAAGAAAGGAAATGGGCATATAAGGTATTTAAAACGGTTCCCAACACCCAGGAAGCTCAACAAATAGTATTTTTTTTTTTCCTGCTATAGGGCATGTGTGCACTCGCCAGACAGACAGAGAGAGACATAGAGACAGAAAGCGAGAAATCACCCCCCAGGGGGGATGGTCACGTTGCAATCCTTTCTCCTCCATTCTCCTCTTGGGATCTTGGGCACGCAGGCACAAGCGCCCGGCATGAGTTTTAAGCCACCGGGTCCGCGCCGCGAACCACGGTCAACTACGTGGGAGTCCCGTGACATAGCCATTACGCTAACTGCTGGTTCCCAACAAATAGTCTTAAGAAAGACTATTTTATTACTGATACTAATATAAAGTTTCTTATACTTTATGGAATTCAAAATTCAGTCTAGTCAATAGTAATAATCCTTAGTCACATAAAATAAATTATAATGTATTAATACCATGAATGAAAACACAAGAGTTAAATAGACATATTTATATTCGCAGTAAAAAAATTGGAGTGTAATGGTCTCTGGCATAGAGTTTTCTATCATACAAGCCTTGTACTTTAGTTTTTGGGTGTGGGGGGGAGACTTCTGCTATAGGATACGTGCACCCGCCAGAAAGAGAGACAAAAAGTGAAAAATCACCTCCTGGGGGATGGCCATGCCACAATCCCTTCTCCTCTATTCTCCTCTCGGGATCTTGGACAAGCATGCACATGCGCCCAGCGTGAGTTTAAGCCACTGGGTTCAGGACTCGAACTGCAGTCAACTACATGAGAGTTCAGCGACATAGCCATTACGCTGTTACATTTTATATAATGATCTGCTTTATCTGCTGAAGTTGTTCCCTCCCTAGGATAATAACCAATTAACAGGCAGTCATATTAGCACTTTTAAGAAAAATGAAACCCTTTTTCAGTTATTATACCTGTTCAATTCATTTCTTATATCCAACAACTCTTGCCGGTCGGTTTTTACTGTGTCTTTTTCCTCGGCCGCCAGGTAACGCAGTCTCATCTGTTCCAGTTCTTCCTGCTGCTTTTTAAGACGAGCCATTTGACTTTCCTGCTCTTTCTTAAAAGAAACAAAAACAAGCCAGATTTTTAATATTAGGAATAAATACATTTTATATGACTTTGACTTGTTATTATAATCCTTTATGACAATATCCCATAATATAACCACACACTGCCAATTCTGTAAGTAACGTACTGTGTGGAAATGTTCCAGTTCTCTCTAGAAACTTTCCCGTCTCTCTTTGCTATGAAGCCATAACCGTCCGTAGCCCAACTGGTGATTGTGGTTAACTGAACACCACAGGGAAAAGGATGGTGAACGAAGAAAGAGGCTGCTGTCAACACAGTAAGTCACCGCGGAGACCGGGGTTAAAGCAGCTCCCAAGAAGTAATTACCGAAGCTAGCCATCGCTCGCTTTACCGTGCTCGGCTGA
>NW_006204667.1:1100905-1123184 GCF_000334495.1 Tupaia belangeri chinensis | reverse complement strand
CGCACTTTGCAGGCACTGCTCTTACCGACCCACGGCTTGGTGATCGGCATCCAGCAAGTCTTCGCACCCTCTTTCCAAGAGCACATGCTCACTTCACGTCTCAGGCACATTTTGCTAATTTGTCAGTATTTTAACTTTTTCATTATTATTATTATGTGTGTTATGACAACCGGTGATCTTTGATGCTCCTATTGCAATGGTTTTAGGGTGTCTCAAACTGTGCCCACATGAGGTGGCGGACTAACTGATACATGTCGTGTGTGGATGGCTGCTCCTCCCTCCACCCTGCTGGACTTCCCCATTCCCTGAGACAGACTGACTCCCTCCCTCCCTCCCTCCCTCCCTCCCTCTCTCTCTCTCTGTGTGTATATGTATGTGTGTATACATATTTTGAAACAGAAAATATAATATGCACACACACACATACCCACACACAGATGTATGCGTGCTCAAAACCCTGAGAGGAGGATGGAGGACAAGGGATTGCAGCATGGCCATCCGCCCAGGGTTGATTTCTTACTCCCTCTTGCCGTCTCTCTCTGGCATGAGGGTATGCATCCTATAATAAACTAAAAAAGGTAATAAATAAAAAATAAAAGTAAATAAATCAAAAGCTGGAAATAACTAAGATTAGTAACAAAGAAATGTTGAAAGCCAAGAATGATTCCTTGTGTCAAACATTTTGCCAAGATGTGAAGGCAAAGGAAAAGTTCTTGAAGGGAAGTAGAAAGCACTACTCCAGTGGACACAGGAGTGGTAAGAAACTGGAACAATGCTGATGTGGAGAGAGCATTAGTGGTCTGGAAAAAAGATCAAACCAGCCACAATATTCCCTTCAGTCAAAGCTTAACCCAGAGCAAGGCCCTAGTCCTTTTCAATTCTATGGAGGCTGAAACAGGAGAGGAAGCTGCAGAATACGAGTGTGACGCTGGCAGAGGTCGATCCATGAGGACTGCATAGGCTGTCTCTATACCATCAGGTGTAAGGTGAAGCAGCCAGTGCAGTGTACAAGCTGCAGCAAGCAAGTCACCCAGAAGATGTAGCTAAGAGAACTGTGAAGATAGCTACACTAAACAACAGATTTCCAAAGATCAAACAGCCCAATACTGGCAAAGATGCCACACAGGGCTCTCACAGCTAGAGAGAAATCGGTGGCTGGCTTAAAGGACAGGCTGACTCTTGGTAAGAGTCGATGCAGCTGGGGACTTGAAGTTGACACCAAAGCCCATTGACCATCTCCAAATCCTGGGGCCCTTAATAATATGCTAAATTTACTCTGCCTGTGCTCTCTAAATTGAACAACAAAATCTGGATGACGACACATCTGTTTACAGCATGGTTTACTGAATATCTCTGGCCTACTGTCGAACCTACTGCAAAACAAACAAACAAACAAAACCCATAACACTTTTAAAATATAAATTATTGCTTACTGGCAATGTCCCTGGTCACCCAAGAACTCTAATACAGACCTACAGGAGATGAATGCTGCTTGCTAACAACCATTCTGTAGCTTATGAATTAAGGAGTAATTTCAACTCTCAAGTCTTATTATTTAAGGAAGAACGTTTTGTAAAAGTATAGCTGCTATTAATAGTGATTGTTCTGATGGATCTGGACAAAGTGAATTGAAAGTCTTTTTGAAGATGCCATTAAATATTCATGATTCTGGGAGGAGGCCAAAACATGAACATTAACAAGAGTTTGAAA
Source organism: Tupaia belangeri chinensis (assembly GCF_000334495.1). NCBI lineage: Eukaryota > Metazoa > Chordata > Mammalia > Scandentia > Tupaiidae > Tupaia > Tupaia belangeri. The sequence goes on along the minus strand of NW_006204667.1, from coordinate 1,121,474 downwards.
GAAGTTGATTTCACTCCTCTGGGATGTCTTTGAGCAGGTTTCAAGATTTCAGAAGAGGAAATAACAACAGATGTGGTGGAAATAGTAAGAGAATTACGATTAGTAATAGAGCCTAAAGATGTGAATGAAGTACTACAATCTTGTGATAATACTTTAATGGATGAGGACTCACTCCTCCTGGATGAGGAAAGTGGTCTCTTGAAAAGAATCAACTTCTGGAAAAGATGCTGTGAACATTATTCAAAAGAAAACAAAGACCTCAGGATATTGCATAAATAAACACTGTTGATAAAGTGGTGGGGTCGGAGGGGACTGACTAGTTTTGAAAGAAGCTCCTCCATGGGTAAAGTGCTAGTAAGTAGCATTGCATTCTGCAGAGAAAGCATTCATGAAAGGAAAAGTTCATTTCTCTGTTGTCTTATTATACGAGACTACCACAGTCACCCCAACCCACAGCAACCACCACTCTGCTTGGCCAGCAGCTATCAACAGTGAGACAGTATCTGCAACCAGTGAAAAAATTACACCGCAATGAGCTCAGATGGTTGGACAGCACGTTTTTATCAATAGCTTTTAAAATTAAGGTATATACTGGGGACCAGCAGTTGGTGTAATGGCTATGTCGCTGGGCTCCCATGTAGTTGACCGTGGTTCGTCCTGGAACTGGTGGCTTAAACTCATGTCAGGCGCGTAAGTTTGTGTGCCCAAGATCCTGAGAGGAGAATGGAGAAGGGATTGCGGTGTTGCCATCCCCCCGGGGTGTGATTTCTCGTTTTCTGTCTCCCTGTCTCTGTCTTTCTGGCGAGTGCATGCACCCTATAGCAAACACCTCTTTTTTTAAAAAAAAATTAAGGTATATACATTTTTAAAAGATAAAATTTTTTATAGTTACAATGGCATTGCACACTAAACAGTATGGTGTAAATCTAACTTCTAAATGCACTGGAAAATCACATACTTTTCTTTCTTTTCTTTAGGATGGAATCATAAAATCAGAAAGTTGGGTCAATAGGTACATGTCTTTTTATTTTTCAAACTTACTGAATTACAGCAAACAGAATACTGCCGAATTACACGTGTATATTCTGACAGATTTTCACAAAGTGAACCACTCACATAACCACTATCCAGATGAAGAACAAGATTTCCAGAATGCCAGAAGCCCTCTGTGTTTTTCCTGTCACTAGCTACTCACTTTCTCTCAAAGATAACAATGAACTAATCCTAATGTCAAGTAAGTTTTGACAGCTTTAAGCTTCATACAGAACTGTATAGTATATATTACCTCGTACCAGGCTTCTTTTACTTAACATGGTTTTTGAGACTTGTTCATTATTATACAGCAGTCCACTGAATGAACAGACAGTGTATTCTTCCCGCTGCTGATGGACATTTGGGCAGTACCCAGTTTTATAAATAATCCTGATGTGACGATCGTTACACATGTCTTTAGGTACACTTTGAATGCAATTCTATGGGGTATAAACCTATGATTCAAACTGCTGGGTCAAAGGTTTTGAGAACTTTTGCACTAGTTCATATTGCCAAGTGGTCTGCCAAGTGAATCAGTTTTATTTCCACAAGAGCATTCCAGCGCTCTGCATTCTTGCCAACACTTGTTACTGTCTTCATTTATGAAGTTCCTTTTCATACCTTTGGCACCTTTCTCTACTTGATTTTCCATGTTTTCTTATCGATGTTCACACACACACGTGTGTGTGTGCATATACATGTATGTATTCATATAGACTGGCTAAATCCTTTGTCAGTTATATAAATTACAAATATTTTCCAATAGTCTTTTTCTTGACTTTTCATTCATTTAATGGTTCTTTGGATGAACAGAAGTCCTTTATTTTAACATAGCCTAAATTTCTTCATCTATTCCTTTGGGTTGGTGCTCTTTTATGTCCTATTTGAGAACATTTTATGTCTCAGTCTTGAACATGCTATGCTACCCTCTTGAAGCTTCATTAAATCAGTAATTCATATGCAACTGGCTTTGTATAATGATCAAGATTCATTTCCCACCCATACAGAGCCAACTGATCTAGCAGTATTTACTGAGAAACACCCTTCCCCCACCCTCAACTTCTTGTCAATACCCCCTCTGTCATATATCACCTCTATCCATAGATGCATGGATTTGTTTCTGAACGTTCTAAACTGATCTACTCCTGTGTCTTTTTGCACTGTCTTAATTACATAATTCTTGGAACAGTGTCTCAATATCTTTAAGTCTTCTACCTTTGGCTGTCCTTCAAACTTATTTTAGTTATTCCTGGCTCCTTCATTTCCCTCTATCTCCATCTCTAGGACTGAAAAGCCAAAACAAACCTGCCAGAATTTGATTATGATTATACTGAATCCACAGATCAATCTGGCTAAAACCAGTATCTTTACAATATTCACTCTTCAATCAATGAACATGGTTTGTCTCCCCAATTATTTAGGCCTATCTTTGCTTGACAATACCTTATAATTCTCTATATGCTAGGATTAACATCTTTCTTTTTTTCTTCTTCTTTTTGGAGAGGTTTTTGCTACAGGGTGCGTGCGCTCGCCAGACAGACAGAGAGAGACATAGAGACAGAAAGCGAGAAATCACCCCCAAGGGGGGGATGGACACGCCACAATCCCTTCTCCTCTTGGGATCTTGGGCACGCACGCACACGCGCCCGGCATGAGTTCTAAGCCACCGGGTCCGGGACTACGTGGGAGTCCAGCGACATAGCCACACCCTTCCCCCACCCTCAACTTCTTGTCAATACCCCCTCTGTCATATATCACCTCTATCCATAGATGCATGGATTTGTTTCTGAACGTTCTAAACTGATCTACTCCTGTGTCTTTTTGCACTGTCTTAATTACATAATTCTTGGAACAGTGTCTCAATATCTTTAAGTCTTCTACCTTTGGCTGTCCTTCAAACTTATTTTAGTTATTCCTGGCTCCTTCATTTCCCTCTATCTCCATCTCTAGGACTGAAAAGCCAAAACAAACCTGCCAGAATTTGATTATGATTATACTGAATCCACAGATCAATCTGGCTAAAACCAGTATCTTTACAATATTCACTCTTCAATCAATGAACATGGTTTGTCTCCCCAATTATTTAGGCCTATCTTTGCTTGACAATACCTTATAATTCTCTATATGCTAGGATTAACATCTTTCTTTTTTTCTTCTTCTTTTTGGAGAGGTTTTTGCTACAGGGTGCGTGCGCTCGCCAGACAGACAGAGAGAGACATAGAGACAGAAAGCGAGAAATCACCCCCAAGGGGGGGATGGACACGCCACAATCCCTTCTCCTCTTGGGATCTTGGGCACGCACGCACACGCGCCCGGCATGAGTTCTAAGCCACCGGGTCCGGGACTACGTGGGAGTCCAGCGACATAGCCATTATGCTAACTGCTGGTTCCCAACATCTTTCTTTCAATACACCCCTAAGTATCTGATTTTAGATGCTATTGTAAATGGCAAAGTTTTAAATTTTCATTTTCTAAGATAATTGGTGACTTGTTTTCTATGCTATGTGGTGCCACAAAATTTGCATAATTTTACCCTAAGTTAATACAACTGCAAGCAGGAAAAAAGAATACAAGTCTATTATTTAGCCTTAAAACTAACTTTCAGTAAAAGATAGCACTTTTTGATTCTACACATACAAGAACATGCTTTAAATATCTTGAATTTTAAATCACACGTATGCATTAATACCAATCATAAACACACACACACAAACGAGAGGTCAGTGGAAGAAATCGTCTCTATGCCAGGTGCTCCGGGTTAAGGCCCCTCAATCAAGGCCGCGTAATCTCCATTCTGCCTCGGCTGCCCATAAATCCAGAGGGGAGAGTAAACACACATAGCCTAGACTAAACAGCGCTACAAAGTGGCCACGACTCACTCCCCCACTCACACATACCAGGGAAGTCTGTGGGAAAAAACTTACCACTAGACTAAGGAACTCAAGTAAAGTTTTCTGAAAATAACCCAGAGCTGACAAGTCAGTAGGAGGGCCTGGATGGTTTCAAGACACAGTTTTTAACCAAGACTTGGACCTCCAACTGTTTTCTTAAACAAAGATTTACATCCCATCCTTGGCTAAATTACTTATAAATTAATCAAATTAATTACTCTGAGTGGATAAGCAGGAGGCTGGACAAGATAGTACTGATGTCAGCCAATGAAGTCTGTGTTGTTTTAACTAAATGTATCAGTGCAGTTTTAAACAGATCTACTGTGCACAAATATGGTAAGGGACTCGCATCCCACCCCAAAGCCGAGCTCTGTTTCCTGTCCTAGGAACAAACACGCCACGTTTTAATATATCTGACCTGATAAAAATGTTAAAATTTCTACAATAAAGTTCATACTTCATAACAATGTTTCATTTATTTTTTTTTAATGGTGGCTTTTATTTGGCTTACATAATTATAGAGTATCAGTAATATTTTTAAGGAGTAAAGCAGACAATCTTAACTAAAGCATTTGTAGACCAATTTAATTCCAGTATTTATTTTGGTTTAAACATATTTCGATAGTGTATCATCATGAAGAAGGGGAAAAAAGAAACTAAGTAACTGCTTAAATGTCTAACAAGTAGAACTTTTAACTTTGTCCTCACATATCCAACCCTATAGAATGTAAGGGTATCGTTTCTTTGTTTTCTAAGTTAGGACTCACGTTATACTTAGGTATATTTCACAGCTGTTGCCTTCCTATTTAACAAAGAACAAAAAAGTTTATAACTCGGAAACACAGACTTTTATGGTTATGAATCAGAAGATTTAAAAAAAATAATTAGAAGGTTATACTTTTTTAATTCACAAACTGACTACACGAGGTCACCTTTGAGTAATGGAAATCTCTGTTTAAATATTCTTTTGGCAACGGGCACCAAGCATTAGATCTTATTTCCAAGCTCCACCGGCTGGGCTTTGTCATTAACATTTATTAACAATCTGAGATGGGGCTTTCACCGACTAATCCGCACTACACAAATGTTTTGTATGGCCCTCCGGAGGGTTTGATGTGACAAATTACGGGCACAGATGATAGCCCCGTGGCTATTCACCAGAGGCCATGTAAAATTAACATGGTACTAATCCAATTTAAACAAGAAGTTGCACAAACAATCCTCTGAACAAAGCAGTTAGATGATTCCAATTTTTATATTCAAACACAGTAAACGCTTTTAATAAAAAGTTTCAGGAAAAAATTTTGAAGTGATTTTCACACACATGAAAAGTGCCAATCTGATGAAGTTATAAATTTTAGTTTTCCAGAAACAGCAGCAGAACACAATTCACTGTGGTAATCCCAAGGTCTGTTACTTTTCTTGTTAGAGCGCTGCACCTCAGTGTCCTCTGCACAACATCAAGGACTCCTAGGGCCTTGAAATCCATTTACTGTGTTGTTTCTGCAGCAGTCATGGGATAAGCCTACCCCGAGAAGGCAAGGACAGTGACAGCAAGCAGAGTGAGACTAATACTGATACTCTCTCTCTCGGAGCGGAAGTTCTGGGTGGAACACTAGTGACCCATGTCTTCTGTTTCGTAACACAGTAACTTAAGAGAAAGAAGGTATCTAAACCTTTGTGTTATTCTCTCTCCTTAAGGACAGTTAAAATTATTTTGCCAAGAGCTTTGGCACAAGGATATACAATACATGAGAAGAAAGGATAACTAGAAAGTGGATAAAATGTGAAGATCCAGAAGATACAAAAGTAGATGAGGATGCCTGTGTTAAGAAGGAAGGGTCTGTGAGAGCCTTTCACTGACTCACCTCTGACGTCAGAACATCTCAACATCCCACTGTAAAACTGTCACAAAGAGCCATCAACTGGGGGGGACTCTATTCAGGACACAACTTACTTATACTTTAAAAAATGCCTAAGATGGTAGAAAACTTGAAAGTCAAAGTAAGATCTTACGTAAATATTTCTTAATAAGAAACACGTTAATTTTTTTTTTTGCTATAGGGCACGTGTGCTTGCCAGAAAGACAGAGAGAAACAGAGAGACAAAAAGTGAGAAATCACCCACCCCAGGGGGATGGCCATGCAGCAATCCCTTCTCCTCACAGGATCTTGGGCACGCACACACACCAGGCATGAGTTTAAGTCACCGGGTCTGGAACTCAAACTGTGGTCGACTACATGGGAGTCCGGCAACATAGCTGGTAGAAAACTTGAAAGTCAAAGTAAGATCTTACGTAAATATTTCTTAATAAGAAACACGTTATTTTTTTTTTTTGCTATAGGGCACGTGTGCTTGCCAGAAAGACAGAGAGAAACAGAGAGACAAAAAGTGAGAAATCACCCACCCCAGGGGGATGGCCATGCAGCAATCCCTTCTCCTCACAGGATCTTGGGCACGCACACACACCAGGCATGAGTTTAAGTCACCGGGTCTGGAACTCAAACTGTGGTCGACTACATGGGAGTCCGGCAACATAGCCATTACGCCAACTGCTGGTCCCAGAAATGATTACTCATTTGTCTAAGGCACATGCCCTGAGAGCTAGCACTGTTCTACCTTTTCGAATGATGTTGCTGATCCCTGTAAAGAATCAAATTACATTCATCTGCCATTCACTTCTCAACCCCTCCACCTCTCCCTCTACTTTATTATACAACTTGAAGGGATTTCGAATCTAATAATGGTGCTTGTTTTGAAATGTCTTCTTTCAGCTCTAAGTGACAACCTAGTTTGCCTTTTCCCTAATACTTGCTAATTTCACTTCTGTTTTTTAGCACCTTACCTTTCCTGTTGAATATCAGTCCTCCCAGCCGAACTGAGGTACATACAAAACATAAATGTAATCTGTATCTAGACCGGGGTCCCGTTCCCAAGATTTCATTATGTATATACGAATACTCCAAAATCCAAGACAAAAAGTTCAAACGACTTCTGGTCACAAACCTCTCAGTAAGGGATAATCAGCCGGCCTGGTGTGAGACATGGACCTTACCTCAGGGAGCGTGCAATTCAGGAAGAAGGAAGAAATATTAAAAATAGAGCGTTTACTGCCAAATAGCATGAGCCCTGAAAAGAAGGTGAAAGCACATCCAGGAGGGGACCCACACCCAAACCCCGAATCCATTTCTGTTTCAGATGCAAACGCCACGCACAGACTGGAGGGACTTTTACACATACTTTGTTTTGACTTTGACTTGTCTCACGAAGTTGGGTGGGATTTCCCACATGTGGCCTCATGCCAACGCTCAGGAAGTTTTGGATTTTGGAGCATTTGAAATTTTTGGATTAGGATGCCCAGCTTTCAGGTGTCACCGAGGACTACACCCTGACTATGGCAGGCCCCTGGCGCATACAGTCTCCACCCCTAGTCCTATCAACACGCAGAGAAGATACTCCCTTTGTGTAATAGTATTGGGTTGTTGGAAAAGTCATGACATATTTTTTCTAGGCAAAAATGCATCATGACTTTTCCGACATCACAATATTTTATACTTATTGACATCTATTGTCTTATCATTTTTAAAATTTGCTATAGGGCATGTGCGCTCATCAAAGAAGGGGTTGAGAAAGCAGCCTCCGGGGGGATGGCCGCACTGCGATCCCTTCTCCTTCTTTCTTCTCTAGGGGTTTGGGCATGTACAGACAGACAGACACACACACACACACAGATGTACGTTTCAAGCCACCTGGCTGGGTCAGCCACTGGGAGCCAGGTGTCTTCGCCACCACACCACTGGCTGGCCTTTTGTCTGCCTGCCTTCATCTACGAAGTGGATAATCTAACAACCTTCATTTGTAAGGCTTTATGATCTCAACTCATCTACAAACTACAAACAAGGAGCACTGTTCACTACTTTCTAATTCACGTGCAGTCCAGCAATACCCTATGAAAGAGGTTAATCATTTAGTCTAAAACCACAAAGATCGCCAATATAACAGCATTTGGTGGTTATGGAGACACATTAAGAAAACACAAACCTGAAAGACTCTGTGCCAATCATTCAGAATAAATCTGACATATTAAAGAAAAGCAAATGTAGAATAAACTAACCATCACTGATCCTTTAACGTTCTTGGTCAAGTGTATTAATTTCCAAATAAAAACATGGCTCAAATTTCTATTTTAACCATCTGAATAAATTATACCCCAGAACAAGATTAATTTCTTGGTGCTAACAGCATTTGTTGTCTAGTAGCAGGAAGGGGGAAAATGCCAGAATAATTCAAGAAACTACTGTCAAGGTTCTCTTTTTTTTTTGGAGAGGTTTTTTTTTTTTTTGTCATAGGGCACATGTGCTTGCCAGACAGACAGACAAACACAGACAGAGAGACAGAAAGTGAGAAATCACTCCCCAGGGGGCATGGCCACGCTGCAATCCCTTCTCCTCCATTCTCCTCTTGGGATCTTGGGCACGCACGCACATGCACCCGGCGTGAGTTTAAGCCACTGGGTCCGGGACTCGAACCACAGTCGACTATGTGGGAGTCCAGCGACATAGCTATTATGCTAGCTGCTGGTCCCAGGGTTCTGAATAACTATGTCTTCCTAGGAATAATATCTCATATATAGTCTTAAATTTGAGGACATGTTAAATAGACTTATCTTTAAATCCCCCCAAAAGGCACTCCCAATGGAAAGATGAAAACTGAGGAGAAACAGAGCATTATAATTTATAAAACAGAGTGTTAATATTTATAAACACTTTTATAAATGAAAGTGAAAGAAGTTACTCCCAGTTTCTTCTGAGGGAAAAAGTTTGTAATGTTTTTAAAAAAATAAGTCTTAATGCATATAACACATTAAAAAAAAAAAATCCCAAACTAATTCCATGAAGCAACGTTGGAGATGCAAATGCAAACACTCTAAACATAATAGATATTGCCTAACATGCAAACTTATAAAGAAACAAGGGAAAAAAGACATAAAACGAATATGCTATAAGCTAGAAACGCCATACCTGTTTAAGTCTGGCAAGTTCTTTCAAAGCTCGTCCCCACTGCTGCTTATAATGCAGTTTCGACTTAGTTGCAGATTCCAACTTTCTTTCAAGTTCAACCTAGCAGTGATTAAAATCGTATCAAGTGAAACACTATACCACTGTGTACAATCACTGAAAGATTATATATACAGAGAGTCTGGCTTAAGAAAGGAGTTTATACAGTGTAACATACGACATGGTCTAAAACTGTTACATAATTTACTATAAATATTATGGCACATCAACATTTTCTTGTTTAAAATATAGTCTTATTTTTTTATTGCCTAACCGCCTATACTAAAAAGAACTGAGTTAGTCCTAAGCTCCAGACAGTTACTATAAATGTATTTAAACATGTATATTACATAAAGATCACAGAGTGAAAAACACATCCAATTTTTACTAGAAGTAGTTCTAGCTGTTAACATTCCAATTTAGCTGGCACTCAAAACCTTAGAACACAGGTTTTTTTTTTCTTTTTTTGAGGCCTATCATTATGTGGAATTTTGTCTTATAACGAAGAGAGCTAGTAGAGATACTTTTATAACTACAATTTGGCAAAACCATGTAATCCTCAAACCGTGAAATGTTTTATCAGCAAACTCAGAAAGCAGTTTACTAAGAAAGTACAGAATCAAAAATATTTTAAGAATGTTAAAATAAACCCGAGAGTAAGAAAAATAATGTTCCTTAATAACACCCATCTAACCTTTATTTTCTATTTTCCCTCAAATATATAAAGGAAAACATGAAAGTGATTCCATTTAAAATATGGTTATTTATATTTGCAGCAGGCAATCTGTTGTGCATGAACTGAAGCCAGCTTGGCGCTGTTTCGGAATGTACTCACTCGGTGTTTCAAACCAAGTCCCAAACAAACCCATGTAGCCAACGGTTTTATTATTAAGTGATAATGTAATAATCTGTTTGAATTACAGTAAAACACTGTTACTCTTTACTGGTCTAATTCTTCCTATCAAGTTTAGTTTTTCACATACATACAGCTCCTAATGTTTTACAGGAAAACAAAAACGAAGACACTATCTGAAAAATCAAAACTTCAGAAAACTCATATGAAAATAAAACGGAAGGAGGAGCAGTTTGCCAAACTCCCTTCACAAAAGACCAGAAAGGTCTCTACAGTAATGGATGACTATACAGAGTCAGGGTCTTTTCTGCTCTACACAGCCCTAGTGCTTGGAATTAAAGCTGTTGATATTTCACAACTAGACTCCAGCATTTTAAGTTGAATAATATTGCAGATGATCAAAGATGATCTCTTCCACTTAGGCCCCGAAGATTTAGAGGAATTACTTATACCCAATGAACCAGATCCAGCCAAACCAAAAGTGGATAAATTATTAATATAATTCACATTTGCATAGTTATTCGTACTAATTTAACACCCATGTAGTTACACGTGTCATTTCTTCTTTTCCTTTTTTAGAGAGATTTCTGCTACAGGGTGTGTGTGCTTGCTGAAAAGACAGAGCTTGGAGATACCACCTCCCAGGGGAAGGGGCACGCTGCTCTTCCTTCTCCCCCATTCTCCCCTCAGGATTCTGGGCATGCACACACACGTTTCAAACTACTGGGTCGGGGACTCAAACCACCGTCAGCTATGTGGGAGTCCGGCACCCCAACCACTAGGTTACCTGCTGGTCTGTCATTTCTTTATTCTCAATTTAAAATAACCCTAAAGTCAGCAAATCTGAAAAACAAACCTCATTCTTCCAATCAATTCCTATCACCCCCAAATCAATAATTCCTAATTATTATTTTAAAGATAAAGATGCCTCTGATTTTAAATAATGTACATGGACCCAACTTCTGGAAAAATGAATAGAACCAAAATTTTGATATAATTTCAGGGCAAGCAAAAATCGAGTTCAGGGCCCTTATTGTAAGTAAGATTTCTAGACACTTTTGAAATTATTATTTTTTTTAAGAGAGATTTTTGTTATAGGGCGCATGTGCTTGCCAGAGAGAGAGAGAGAGAAAGAGACAAGAAGCAAGAAATCACCCCCCAGAGGGGATGGCTATGCTGCAACTCCTTCCCCTCTATTCTCCTCCCGGGATTTTGGGCTCGCACCCACACACGCCCAGCGTGAGTTTTAAGCTGCCGGGTCTGGCACTTGAATCGCGATGAACTACATGGGTGTTCAGCAACGTAACATTACGTCCTCTGCTGGTCCCTGCAATTACATTTTTATCTAGATTTTCTTGGTCCATAAATAATGGTACCGGACCATAAGCCAAGTTTTTACTCCTAAATGGAAAACTCAGCCCGAGACCTAGAGTCAGCTCAGAGGTTAGCAGAGGCCAGTGCTCACTGGTCCGATCTTTCTGTCCCCACCTTTGATGTAGGTACTTCTGGCTCTCCACTAGAGGTGCAACATGTTCTTTCTAATCCCGTCCTGGGTCCAGTCTGTAAACAAGGAACTACAGACTTCTCCTTTGTTTTCCTACTGCCATTTCCTTAACCCAAGCTCTTCTCCACTCATCTTCGTAAGAGGTTCTCATCTCCCCAGCTTCAAATCTTTTCTACCTACGAATCCTACAAACCATCCTAGTAATTCGCTCTCTACTAAAAGTCTACAATAGCAACTATGTGCCCACAGAACTGAGCCCAAGCTCCTCTGCCTATGGCTCATGGCAATTCAAAATCTGTGCCTGGAGGGCCAGCAGGTGGCGTGGCGGTTAAGGGCGCTGGACTCCCATTCAGCTGACTGCAGTTCGAGTCCTGGACCTGGCAGCTTGCTTTCTTCCATTTCCACTCTCTGGTCAACTTGAAAAGTAATAACAAATTAAATAAAATAAATAAATAATTCTTTAAAAAAAAAATCTTTGGCCAGATAGTAAAGGCAGTCAGATCCCACATGGCCAGCAACTGGGCTGTCGGAAGTCATGACGCATTTTTGCACAGAAAAACAGAGAGAAAATACATCATGACTTTTCTGACAACCCAATACCTGGTCTGAGTCTCAGAGCTGGTGGCGTGTGAAACATGCTGGGCACAGGTGTGTGCGTGCCTGAAATCCCAAAAGGAGAGGGACAGAAGAGAAGGGTTGTAGGGTGACCATTCCCATGGAGACTGCTTTCTCTTCTCCCTCTCTCTCTCTGCAGGACACACAGACCCTCTAGTCAAAAGATAAAGATTCATATTGGTTAATTATATTAAAAAAAAAAAAAGAAAAGAAAAAGTCCCACTGCCTGGGCTGGCTCCGTGGCACAGCAGTAGCTCAGTACTAAAGAGAAGGCGGACCTCACAAGTTCGCCACGCTCGAATCCTCAGCCCAGTCTGTCTGAAACCCGCAGGTGGGATGGACATGCCTAGGGGGACCGAGGGCCCATGGACTGGAAAACTAGAGGGAGGGGACTGATACTAGGCCAGACCCTGGGAAGATTTAAAAAAAAAATTCCCATTGTTTTCAAGCTATGTAAAAACCATTCCTGGCAAAAAGAAAATCATAAACTATTATTTGCTTCTTACATAAAAGGAATTAAGAATGAACTGCATTTAGTAAAACTGTATACTAATGTTAACTTCGTTTTAGGTCAATTCAGTGAAAATGTGCTAAACTGAAGAGACTGCAATCAGCGAAAGAAAAGGCTGTCAGTGAACATCACCAGGACTCAGGCTAAAGCAGCTCTTGGCACTGACGTCCTCCTTTCTGTGGCCTCCTTTGCTACTATTTCAGAAATGAGATTCTGCCCTCTTCTGGCTCTGAAAAGGCGTACAAGGAATTTTCAGAAGCGCTGGAAAGCCTTGCTTACTACTCCTAGGCACTTACTTAGATATCCTAGATGAACTTGTGAGGTCTAACACAGAGCCGGTCAATTTCCATCTCTTTCTCTTTCCGTATGTCTCTCTGGAAGTTCCTGTGATAGTTTATAACTTTCAATATGTTCTGCCCTCTTCTGGCTCTGAAAAGGCGTACAAGGAATTTTCAGAAGCGCTGGAAAGCCTTGCTTACTACTCCTAGGCACTTACTTAGATATCCTAGATGAACTTGTGAGGTCTAACACAGAGCCGGTCAATTTCCATCTCTTTCTCTTTCCGTATGTCTCTCTGGAAGTTCCTGTGATAGTTTATAACTTTCAATATGTTTAATGGTTTTTTTTTTTTTTTTTTTTGTAAAAGTGTAGCTGAAAGAAGGAATTTGAAACATCATTTAAAGCTTATCTATGTGGTACATATGATCTAATCAACCAGTCCACACTCGGAGACGAGTAAGACGGTGCTTCTGTTACAGTCTTGATAGCTGGTCCGAATTTCCCCAAGGTGGAGCGAACTCTCGGCCATCTACTTAATAGACCGTGTGAGAACCACTGAGATAGTACCTCGTGAGTGCTTTAAATATTTCTGGTAGGTACTACAGAATTTGTATTTACAAACACAGAAAAACCTCAGTGCTTGGCTTACTCAAAAGAGGAGTGGAAAGTATCTAGCTAGACTCGAGGTCACGGGTAGAGAAACGAACAGATTGGGCTAAACGTGTCAGAAACAGAACAAGACTGCAACGAAGCGATGTGGGGTAGGAAGAGAGCCCAAAACCGCTTGGCAGTTGACAGGCTGCGAGGACATTAACTGAGTTCAGAGACACTAGATGAACAGACAAGTTTCAGAGGAGCTGACTAAGTTCCGTTTCGGACATTCGCGGATATCCTAAAGAATGCAAGGTTTTTCTTTTTACCTCGAAGAGTCAAGAGGTCGAAATTATTCACAGTAGCACTAGCACAGTATTTAGCTTTTCTGCCTTCGTTCTTCTGTGAGTGGTCAGTGGAGTGTCCTAGACGCTACGTAACGTGTACTATTACACCAGACTGAGGGCAAGAGAGCCGTAAGAACTCAGCTGTCCTCTGTTACCCAGGCATTAGAGACTTACAGAAAAAGGTAACGCGGTGTCACTTTTCTCACGATATATTTTTTTGAAAACAGTTGTATTTTCTTAAAAATATTATCTATGTTACTATATGCTGGATTTTTTTTTCCTTTTTTTTTTTTTTTTTTGGAGAGCTTTTGCTGTGGGGCGTGTGCGCTCGCCAGACAAAGAGAGACAGAGAGACAGAAAGCGAGCAATCAGCCCTCTGTGGTGTGGCGGCGTCTGTCCTGCTACACCCACTACACCACCGTCCAGTTTACCGCCTTTACTATGCTCCGGCATTCACGACAATTATCACCTTTGTCTGTTCCCTCTCCCTCTAAGAGGGAGCTCCTCGGGGAGTCTGTCTTGCTCAGTGAAAGACTCATAATGATCCTAGCAACGCAGCATACTCAGTAAGGAGCTGGTAAGTGACCAGGACTGAACACCTCGAAACCATTCTGGACCAAGGGAGATCGATGTGAGCGATACACCCTCTGTAAATGTTCACTGAATCAATGAACATTTAAAAATTCTTAGCAGCAAAGGTCATCTACCTTGCTCAGTACCACCAGGTTCGGGGGGCTGTGCAAAGCACAGGAAATGTGAAAGAAGCTGCAACATAGCTTCTACCTTGGAAAGTTTACGATCTCGTTTGGATTATGCTAATTCTTAAATGGTTACCGTGAGTATTAGAAGTTCCTAAAGGACTCTCTCCCACAGACGATTACCAGATTATAATGTCTCGATATAAGCTTTGAAGTTTTGAACGTGGAGGTTATGAAGCAGATTTGGAAGCTATCCGGGAATCGTCCTCTCCCGGCCCCACTCTAACAGAGACCTGGCATCCCTCTGCTGGAAGCACTCCTGGCAGTCACTGCTGTCCTTTGTCCACTCTCCCGAACGTGTCAGTCTGTCTTTTTGCTTCACATGCAACTATGCAACTATTACTGCTCTACCATTTGCCTCACCAAAATCCCAAGTTTCTATTAACGGTAACATCCATGAAGCCATTCTTACAAACTTGGAGGCAGCTCTGACTTTTCTAATCAGGTACAATTTGAATTCTTTAACTTAACCTCCAAGACTTCTCCCATGTGCCTATAAATAACCTTTATTCCCTGCATTTTCTCTTTTCAGTCTTACTTTGTAAATTACTATGATAATGATTAAAAGCTAGTCAATTATTATCCAAATACGCAACAGCTTTTTTTAACTCCTGTACTTCCTGGAAGAGGTTCAATGCCCCTGCTGGAATAGCCTCCTCCATATAGTTCTATTTAAAACCTCACTTATCCTTTAGGTTCCATATCAAATTTCCCCTTCTCTGTTATACTTAATGCACTGACTTCAGCTAAAAGTGACTTTATCTCCACCTTCACAGCACTCTGCAGGAGAAAGCGAGCTGATACTTCCATCGTTTGCCTTTCGCTATCATCACTTGGGTAAGTGCCTTGGGTCATTTTCCAACTTGTTATTTACTACTGGCCTCCACCCTGAACATTTCTGAAGCTTTCATGGCATTTAGCACAGTGTCACAAACAGGACACATCTTTGCTGGATAAGGAAAAATTAACTGTGTCAACTGGCACCCTGCCAGGAAATCTGGTCTTTCAAACTGAGGCAGCCCAGTGATGGGCAGGAACAGGAAGCCACTCTCTGCAGGGTAGGAAGGACAACAGAAGGAAGCAGTGCCACCCGGAATCCAGACACGGGGGTTGTCCGGTGGGCCGGAACCACAACAGAAACGACCTGAGGACGCTGGAGAAGGGCTGTCCGAGGGGAGAAGGAACCACACGAAAGTGCAACTTGTGCCAGAGAGAAAAAGGGAGGCAGAACACAAGCCACGCTGACCTCTTCCCAGCTCCTGCCCACTCTCCTTCTAGCCCCTCCTAGTGGCCAAGTCTCACAAAATGAAAGGGCGAGGAGGAAGCTCTGAATACAAAGCTAAGTGGGAAAAGTTGACAATTAAATCCTTCAACTATTAAGTTATTTTCTTCTGTTGTTGTACCTTTTAATCATGCCTAAAAAACTCATAAATGCAAGGATATATATATTGTCAAATTTAAGGTATATGTTGGACATTACCCATTTTTAAGTACCTAGCACCTGGGGTATGCCAAAATAAATGAGGCTAGGAGCTTACTCTCAACCACGGAAAACAAAACAGGGTGGGTCTCCCTTCTTCTGAGCCGAGAGACAGTACAGGCCTGTGATGTAAATGAACGCTCCTATCTGGGTACTGACTCTGAAGAGCAGTTCTATAAGGACAGAATACTCTCGGTGGCTACCGGAAACCCGAGAGTTCAGCAGTATGGCACTACCAGAGAAGCAGAGCACACAGGAGCCAGCGGCATGGCAGGGACGGCACCGACGAATGTGTCCTGAGCAGGCTGATCTGCGGCAGGACCCTGGCCAAGACTGCTTCCGAATCTACTTCCTACCCTTATGTTAAAACTAGTCTTCAGTCTGACAGTTCTGCGAATTCCTTTATTCCTAGAATTAGTCAATTCTGTTGGGTGCATCTCAGACCTATAATTAGTATAAGCTACTGACTGACACGAGCTGAGAAACCCAAGTATTAGCACAGTCACGTGCCTTACATTCTCTGATGTGCTCTTATTGGACATCGGAACATTGCCGAGAAACTTCATTACAGTATACACCCAGTATTAGTCAGTGCCTTTGTAAAGTGACCCCTGGGACTACGTAAGCTGCCGGAAGCTGACGGGATACCTTTTCCAAGGTGAGAAGGTTTATTTCAGACTGTAGTCGGATTTCTGGCTTGCTACTTTGTTGATCCTTGAACTGTTGGAACTCTTTTTCCAAAATCTTATACTTATTTTCAGCATCACTTAGCTGTATTAAAAAAAAAAAAAAAAAAAAAAAAAAAAAAAAAAAAAAAAAAAAAAAAAAAAAAAAAAAAAAAAAAAAAAAAAAAAATTAGAGTTATTTTAAAACAATGATATACAAAGTTTAACAACAAAGAATTTCACAGTGTTAACTTTTTTCATATTCTAAAGAATGTTTATAGTAGAAAATGTGGAAAACACACGAATATAATCGGAAAAATAAAGATCCCTGAGTAATTAAAAAGGCAGTTTAATAAACTCATCAGCCACATGCAATACCTTCTGAAGGATATGAAACTTCTTATAAAATCAATATGGGAATGTTTTTGTCAAATTTTAGATGTCAAATGGAAACGTCACTTTATAGAAACATAGATACTTCCTATACACTTCTTTTAAGATGTCACATGTAAAAAAGATCAAACTAATTATAGATATATCAGATTATCCATGAAAGTAAAAATAAGCACACTTTTAATGTATTTACTGTTCTTATAGTCTGAAAACTGTATGGATTTT
Organism: Tupaia belangeri chinensis; assembly: GCF_000334495.1. Taxonomy (NCBI): domain Eukaryota; kingdom Metazoa; phylum Chordata; class Mammalia; order Scandentia; family Tupaiidae; genus Tupaia; species Tupaia belangeri. The sequence goes on along the minus strand of NW_006204667.1, from coordinate 1,104,273 downwards.
ATATATTCACATACTATTATAGCTTAAAGCAACTGAAAGATTAGTCCATCCATTTCCTTCATGACTACAGGTAAAAAAATTGAGGGACAAAGTGCTAAACAATTAAGGCAGTGCTGAAAACCCAGTGAGTGCATCAAAACCAGAAGCAAAACTAGAAGTCAATCTTCTCATCCCCTAGAGTAATGTGCGAATGAAAGCAGTCGATATTTCCTTAAAAAAAAAAAGTTAGACTGTCTTGATTAAATACTACTTCTTTAAGAACAGCTTCAAAATTAAAATAAAAATGAGGGTATAAAGACATTCTTTTGGAATCTGGGATTATTTTTTAATCAAATGCAAACAAGATTTGTTGAAGATGCTTTCCGAAAACATACTGTTATGACTTTCATTAGGTAGGCTTTCATTAGTCTCACATCTCAAGGTGTAAGACTTAACTAAGTTTGAAATATTGAGAAAATTGGGACCAGCAGTTGGCATAATGGCTATGTTCCTGGAATCCCACGTAGTCGACCGTGGTTCAAGTCCTGGACCCGGTGACTTAAACTCACACCGGGCGCATATTTTTTGCTTTCTGTCTCTATGTCTCTCTCTGTCTGGCGAGCGCACACGCCCTATAGCAAAAACCTCTCAAAAAAAAAAAAATTGAGAAAATTCATGACAAAATGGAACTTTTATAAATAATACAACAATTCTAATTAAGATTTATCTAGCATTTTTTTAGGTCAAGGTGTTCCATTTGTAAGATTTTCCCATATAACTAAAGTTTACTCCTAACATCCAAAGTTGAATAGAAATCTCTCTCTCTTTCTCTCTCTCTCGCTCCCTCTCCCCCTTTCAATTGCCAGAGGACATGTGCACCAGACAGAAACAGAAAGAAGGAGCAAGCCTCTCCCCACGATGCAGCGTGGTCAGGCCGCAATCCCTTCTCCATTCCTCTGTCCTATAGGGATGTGGAACGTGCATACACACATGCCTGGCACGTTTTTCAAGCTGGAATTCAAACCACAACCAACCATGTGGGACCTGACTCCTTTAAGCCCTAGGTTATGGGGGTCAGCCTGGATGAAAACGTTTGTAAAGTATCTCTCTCACTGTTCTGTTTAAAACAAAAGCTAACAAACTAAATATTACAGCTGGTAGTATCTTTACTAAGGACATTACTACAAACAAATACTGTTAACAATCAGGTTGCAAAGCAGCAGGCTATTCAAATATGCTGGGCTTTTTCTTTAGCTGGTTCAGAAACAGTGATTTTGTGTTTTGGTTCCTTCTTATCTGCTTGAAAATAGGTACTTTATCTTTATCAGCTCTCACTGACAGTGTATTTTTACCTGTTCCTTCAACCTGTCTAGTTGGAATTGTGCAATCTCGTCAGAGCAAGGGCTTGAAAAGTCTCCCTTCACTTAAAATGTGAAATACACATAACCGTGGCTTTGGCAATGTGGGCCTCTTAGACTCTCCCTCGTCCCCTTGCTCCATTTTCCTCGGGTCTACAAACAGCAAAGCTTCAAGAACAGAGGTGTCCTGTGATCGTTTTTCTAAAATACCAGTTCTTCCCACCAAGGTTCTTCCTACAAACACGTAAGCTAATATATAACCATACGAGTCCTGGATAGAGCACAGACGTGTGCATTTGAAGAACCCCCCTAGTAGTTTTAGTATGTTAGAAGACTTTATTCTAGAGGGCTGAATTCTCCTGCTAAGTGTAAGAAGAGAAAGATTATTGCACACTGCCCACTTTTACAACTTTATTTTTCTTTTTCTAAAGAAGATTCCTGTGGTAATAAATTTAGATTTATGATCACCTAAATAATGTGACTGTAACTGACCCTAAGCTACTATGGAAATTGTTCTTTATGACAGAATTTACTGAAGACTTCAGAAACATTTATCATCTATATATAATCTACACTGAAAACTATCAAGAAAGGTAAATTAATTTTAAATAACTTGATCCCTTTTTCTTGGGGGGGGTATAAAAAATTCTTGAGCCTATATTAATGTGCTGACAACCGCTCTGGGCTCCAGACAGACAGCTGCTAACCAAAACAGTTTTTATGGAGTGCTCTGAAACTGATTTATAACAAAAATAAAAGCAAACTGATGTATCATAAAGAATAATAAGAGAATAATGTTCCATGAGAACATAAAATAAAAATCTGACTTAGAATCAGGGAGCAGAGGTCAGAGAAGATTTCTTAGGGTAAGTGATATTTTAGCCAAGAAGAATGAATAGAATTCAGAGGGCCTAGGAAAAACAGCACACGTGAAGACGCTGTGGGCGAAGTGAGCACAGCATGCTTGAGGACTTGACAGAGACCAGGGTGGCCTGAAAGTACAAGGACGAGGCGAAAGACTGGGACATGAGGTAGGAGACGGGCCTGGCCAAGCTACGCAGATCTTTGTAGAGCAAAGTAACGGTTCTGATCTTTACCATAAGAGCAACAAGAACACGTGGAAAGATTTTTAAAGAGGAAGATGTCATGATTCCCAAATTTCAAAAATATTATTCTGCATGCAACATGGGCAGATAGAGGTCCCCATCACAGAAAAGAAGGTCTGGTATGCATGGGAGGATTGCACTGCCTCTTAAATGCCTTTAAGACTTCTGAGTAGGGACCAGCAGTTATGGCTGTAATGGCTATGTCGCTGGACTCCCATGTAGTCGACCGTGATTCGAGTCCTGGACCCAGTGGCTTAAACTCACATCGGGCACGTGTGCGTGTATGCCCAAGATCCCGAGAGGAGAATGGAGGAGGAGGGATTGCAGCAAGGCCATCCCCCCTGGGGGGTGATTTCTCACTTTCTGTCTCTCTGTCTCTCTCTGTCCTTCTGGTGAGTGCACGCGCCCTATAGCAAAAACCTCTCCAAAAAAAAAGAAAAAAAAAAAAAACAAAAAGACTTCTGAGTAGAAACCTCAGAAAGGCAATTAGATACGTAGGTGTGAGGGCAAAAAAAAGGGCTTGGAAGTAAAGTTAAAGTCTCTAGACGTGCAGATGGTCTCTGAAGTCATGGGCATGGATAAGACTGTTTGGTAGAAGGAAGTCCTGAGCTTGGAGGAGGTCCAACACTCACTGGCCAGATAAAGGAAGAGAGGCTGGGGAGGAGCCTGCGGTGTGCCATGGTGGCAGAGAGCATGCAGGGCCGAGGTCAACAGTGTTGCTGGTGTCAGTAACTCCGAGGGAATGAGATGAGAAGTGAAGTGTCCACTGAACCTAGTGACGAAGCCGTCGATCACTGGCTGGCTGGACAATGGAGACAGAGAGCAGAGCGGCACTGGCCGAGCACCGGGGTGAGCACGCGGAGCGGCACTGGCCGAGCACCGGGGTGAGCACGCGGAGCGGCACTGGCCGAGCACCGGGGGGGGG